>NC_067118.1:15221010-15544224 GCF_021347895.1 Acanthochromis polyacanthus | reverse complement strand
TCGCATCTGAAAGTGGTTTATACCGGCGGATTCATGAGAATCTAAGCTTTCCATCGGTGTATAGTGTTTGTATAATCGCGTTTGCAGCCGTCGGACATTCTTGAAATTCCTATGCAAATTAGTAGGTGTACCGCCGGCGGTACACTGAAGCTTAAAGGGTTAAATCATTTAGAGATCTTTATATATCTGTTCACAACATTACTAAAATCCTGCAACAGCTCTTTAGATCTTGGTAAGATGACACCACACACTTCAACAGCAAAGAGGACAGTAGACCCCAGATGTCAGAGGTTCCATTGTCACAAAAGTAGGTTTTAACTTTGGCACCTATTTGTGACCCTGTGATTGTAATTTAAGGTATTTAAAGCTGTGATAAATGTATTTGTATAAAAAAAGGTTGAGAAAACCCTCTGTTTCCCATAGGATGTACTTAGTTTTTCACATGACTGTATGTCTTTGATTATTGTGAACACTGTGAAGTGTAGCTGCTGCTAGGACCCACTAATTCATTAAAATGACACCAGGGGATGGATATGTTGCTGTTACTCACTGGTTAGGGAAAAACAAATCACACTAAGTGCCCCACTCCAAACAGTATTATCACTAAGCACAAATACACAATGTGAAGTTGAATAAAGGGAACAGATAGAGTTTCAATTATTTGGCTTTACTTTGTCTATCCCCTTTAAGGTGTCTTTTGGTAAATTAAAGTCTGTTTTATGTTTTAAACAGTTTTCAATGTAACTTTTTACTGCTCTGCAGCCTAAAATCAATTTAAACAGAAAACATGCACAACAATTTGAATTTGCAGCTGACCTGTGAATATTCCTAAAATATTGCACACTAGACAGACTCCTGGATTAGTAAAGTAAAATCCTTATTTAGTATTATTGATTTATTTTCTAAAACAGCTTACAGTGTAATTTTCTTGATGCTCAGGGCAAATTGTTCAAGATTCAACAAAACAGATGGTCTGCTGGTGTCTGGTACAAAGCTAAATTAAGAACGTATTGTGTGGTGAAAAATAATTAGAATATAGAGCCGTGTGAAGTTTAATCTAACTAAACGTCAAAGATATCTGTGTGTGCAGTTATGGTACATGTCCATTACCATCAGCGATAGAATCAGAATACTGGTCTCTCTAAAGTAGGAAGACTTTGTTTGCGAAGTGATTTAGGGAAGAGTGTTCATTTAGAAAAGCAAAGTGTATAAAATACATTGAAAAGTGTTACATAAAATGTATTATTAGTGGTGTGTCTTACCATGTAACAAAATACCATTACCTACACCTTTAGTTAGGATTGTAAACATATCAAAACAGAAATAACCACAATAAAACTGTTAAATATAAAATGATGAAAGAGTTTTTAATTGTACAACAGACAGATAACATGTTTCCCAGTACAGTCCAAGATGATTGTACCTGAGCTGGACAAAATAATATAGTAAAAAGTTAAATCAAGTATTTAGCCCATGAAGTCCATGACTCCATGGCTCTGTGCCTCGATTACAGATAAGCGGCAGTGGATAATGAGAATAATAGTGAGATGAAAAAGACAAAGGCAAGGAATGACCGTTCACCTTAACGTGTAATTGTCCTCACAGCTTGACTCCTTTGTGGTGGAAGTTGTTTTGCACAAAGAACACTGAAGCACAGACAGAACTCTTTTCAGTGCAGTACTTCGCTTATAGCTTTTAAGACAGGTTTTGGCCAGGAGGTGCCTTGATAGAAAATGTGAAACTGATTATATGAAACTGAGCTACAGTATGACTCAGGAGGGAAACCTTTTGTGTTGCTGATTTTATGTATACAGTGTGGGACTGGAGACAAGGTTCTTTGTTTTCAGTGTAGTACCAAAAGCACTGACAATTTTAGGACTATTGCACAGTAGTTGGGTTTTTTGGAAGTAATGTTGGATGGACACGTTTACATGCATGACACAGTGACTGAATAACTAATAATGTGAGCACAGTGAAGGAAGTCTAAATGGGGATATTTCTTGGAGCCAAGATCTGGTGGCCAACAGCACCTTATGGAACTTTTACAGACCAATTAGCAAAGGCCAAAATCAAGTCACAATATTGGAAGCATCCAAACATTAACCTTGAGTCCATGAATTATAAAACGGTCTGATTTTTAATCATCAAGCATCTGATAAAAGTATCAAGTATCAAAGACCTGAACTTGGCAAGTTTAGAGCCACTATTTTATCTGCACCAAAAAAATTGAGATATTTTATATCCAACATTACATCCTTACAGCCGCTACCTCTGCTGCTAATCTTGTTCTGTCGGCTGAATTTGGAGTGGCAGGCATGTCCTACTATTGAACCTCTGCAGTGAATAGTGTTAGCCTGGAGCACATCTGTTCAGAAGGCTAATCCACAAAAGGCTGGTCTCTTGCGTAATGCTCCCACTGGGCAACCACTTCAGCTAGCAAAAACAAACCATGCAACAATGGTGTTACTAAAGCTAGCCGTGGCGAGGCTACATGCTGAGCAGAAAGAGCTCTGCTAAGTGAAATCAAGCCAGGTTAGGTCTGAGTGCTGCCAACTGAGCTGACCTCATTTCAGAAGCCTGCCCTTGGCTTTCCCCCTTCAACTAATTCTCCTTCTTTCTTCTATTCCAACTCCTGTCAGTCTCCTTTCTTTTCAGTCACACTTTGCTTTTTCACTGTTAACAATGTTTTTGTTTTTTTTAAAACTCATATTCTTGCATCTATCTTTAAGTCTGCATTCCTGGGCTCAGTGCACCCCATACCTGTCCAGTTCACCTTGCTGCTCTTCTTTGTTGTTTGTGATATTCTGAAGTCATAGCAGTTTTTGCAAAGCCCTGCAATCTTATATAATCTGGCACCAGATACAGTACAATGGCCTGTCAATGTTAGGACCCTCACGGACAAAGGAGCTGAAATGCTATGTTATTATTATTTTAGTAAAAGCAACACAAGCATTTGATATCCGCATTTGTACAGTAGGCTTCCATCCCAATGTTGGAGCTGGTTGATACCAGACATTAACTGAATTGCTGGTACTGTAGGATGCATTTGGATTCAGAGGATTCGTCATGGAAAGGGTTCAGAATTAAATTAGAAAAATGTAAAAGCATCTGATCACGGAAGCAGCAATAGCAGACAAGTACAGTAAAAGTCTACAAGTGACTACTGTAAAAAACATGAGCAACTTAAATATTTTATGATCTGTGCAAAAGTGAATAAAAGCTGCAGTGGTTTCTTAAGATGGATAAAGTCAGCTAGTCTAGCTGGAAATTCTTTAAGTGAGTGCCAATACCTACACAGAGTAGAGAGAATGTGCTATCTTCATTTCCAATCACTCAGTTCCCCCCAGTGGAAAACCCCTTTAGAAACCATACAACTTATGTTTCCTAACACACTCCACTGTTTTCAGCTACAGTGTTGACTCAGAGTGAATGGGTGCTGCAATACACAGCCTGCTCCTGGCAAGGCTGATAAAGTAAAAATGTCTTGAAGGTTACTTTGATAACGCAATGTGTCCAGCCAAGTGAATAGCCTTCCACCCTCGCTGTGAAGGAATGCAGAAAATGCTTGCACAACCTCCCCAGTGTTGCAACACTGACGGGCAAGGATATGCATACAGTAAATATGTCCAAGTGTCTGTTTGGCTGAAAGAGGGACATCTCTGGGTGCGTCTATTGAAAAATAATCAAAGTTGTTATGGTGGATTTGATGAGATTTAATCATCCTGTTATCCACAGCATTAGCTTTTTCTCAGGAGTATTTTGAGTTTCCAGATTGATGATTCTAAATTGTCTGAAGGTGTGAATGAGTGTGATTGTTTGTCTTTATGTGTAGTCCTGTGATAGACTGGGGACCTGTCCAGGGTGTCCCCTGCTTTCACACTAAGTCAACTGGGATAGACTCCAGCCCCTTCACAACCCTAATGAGGAGCTGGCAGTGTATAGATAGTGGATGGATAGATCTTTGTGTTTCAGTTCTATGTACTGGGAAACACCTCAGTGTGTTTAATGTATTCTTTGTTTAGACACCGAAAGGCCCAGGTGATGTGGTCAGTCTGTTGATGTGTTATATAGCTGTAATAATAGCATATATTATTAGAGTACTCCACTGCTTTTCATGACCCATCATGACATGTACACAATAAATGCTGCAAGCAATGTTTTAATTCATCCACGATTACATTAGACCTTCTTATGGCAGAAAATACATGAATATTTAAATGCAACAGAACTTAACCTGATAAATCAATAAAACTGAGGAGGATAAATGATGGCTATAAGATGCTAGTATATACAAATACACTAAATCTGAATATTTAATATAAACGCCATCAAGTGCGAAAGTTAACCCAATCTAAGTTTTAAACTGTGGTATCGTGGTATGCAGGCTTTGTTTGCACAGGACAGTATGGGAAAAAATGGAAAATGTGTATGGTAAAATATATGGAGCATGTAAAGTTGCCATTTTCTTCTAGTATTGTTAAAACCTGTGGTGCATTTGACCTTATTTTATTCAGTCCTGAAAATATCTTTACGGATACATTATTCTTACCAAGTTTTTTTTTTTTTTTTTTTTTTTTTACTACTTTGAATGACATGATTTTAAGAACAATTCTTGTTGTCCTTTAGTTAATAATTTCCTTGTTCTGATTCAACCATTGATCTTGACTTCTCTTGAATTAAAATTAAACAGTTTGGATGTAAAACTGAATGAAACTGACATGTTAAAAAATGTTTCAAACCCCCATAAAATAGGTTGTAGCTTTTATCCACACACTTCAAAACATTTTCTAACTCTAGAGTATGCGTTAGCTGCTGTTCATACATAGTGCAGCTTAGCATTAGCAGTCACATACATATCCAGTAGCACAAAAAGCTCTAAAAAAAAGTGCTATAAATGCATATTGCGACTGGCTTCTGGGAAAGTATAGCTATCATCCAGGATGTGTTCCAGTAGGTACAGTCACTAAAAATAGTCCAGATTTATATTTGGGTTAAAACCTGTTGTGTGCAGAAAATGCTGTTGTTGGATGTAGAGCTACTTCTGCCATCTTGTGGGCTAAAAGCTGCCACTGCAACATGGATGCAGACAGCAGGCTGCTGTGAAATTCTCATCATGTGGTGTGATCCCTGTGCAGTGAGGAATATTTGATGATAACCACAAGAAAAAAATTCTACTTTGGAGCTGGTCCATGTTTGCGTATGCCTCCTCTGATGTATTGTATTTGGGGTGTCGGTGTAGTGTGACAGGAAGCTTAAGAGAAGCAGCCTGGAGGGGACGAAAAGCAAACAAGGAGGGAGGGGAGGGAGGAGAGAGCAACATAAGAGCGAAGCTGCTTGGTGAGAGCAGGAAGAGGAGGAGGAGGAAAGCAGGATGAGGAGAAGAGTAGCGGAGGAGGTGCAGGAAACCACCATGAGATCTACGGTGTGAAGGAGCGGAAACGTTCAGCAGTAGGGATGCTGCTCACGCTGCTTTTCTACCTTCGAGTCAAAGGTAGGGGATGTGGGGTGAGTGTGAATGATTCTGTAAACGGGGATTTTGGCAATATCAGGTCAGCTGAGGTCTGTGCAGACATGTCAGGCTTAAAAGAAAGGTTGAATGAGGACTGAGTTGAGCTGAGGTGATCTAGTTTTCCTTTGGATCAGTGATGACATCATTAAGTATCAGCCAGTGAAGGAAATACAGTCGGTTGCTATTAGGATGATGCTAGTTTCTAATTTCTTATCTTGGTAGGGCTGAATACATGAAAATCACTCCACTGTCTTGTTGCATGCAAACAGAGCATGAACTAGATCCATTTTCTGTTCTATCAGTTAGACGCCAGAACTGTTTAAGCATCTAAACTAAATATGCTTTGTGTCTTTGCTGGGAGCATGTAAGACTCTTCTCTGTCCACGGTGACAACTTGTGCCTCTCAGTTGTTTCCAGTATCAGAGAAGCTGCTGACTGGGATTCATGTAACCTATTAGAAACCCCTCAGTCTGTCTGTGTCCATGAAGAAGTGACTAATAGCAATGTAATATCTGTAAATACTTATTTGTGTTTGTTGATTTAAGGACAGTGTGTGTTTTGTTTCAGGCAACACTTTGGTCGGTCACACTCTGCTCTACATACTATTTATTACTGCAGTTCAGTAAATTAATTATTTAAAATTGTCACAGTTGACACAGAGAGTGAACGTTAAGCTTTTGAGACACTGGGATGAGTCAGTTTACCTTTTGCTTGTCCAGGCATGGAGGTCACTTATCAACATGAAAATGACATGCAGCCGTGAAGTAAAACATTGTTTATCTTGTTTGCTTTGTCTTAATATTTTGTATTCTGCAAATTGTTCTGTAAAATGCCACTCAAAGGTGCATTTATCATTTTCAAAATATTACCTACCAGTAATTAATCTTTTAATTATTTTTATTCACATATGAGCCAGTATGAGCTCTATAGATCATCAATCATTTTTCTGGCTTTTAATAAGATGACTTACTATGATGATGGTTTACAGGTGCATGTGGTGAATGAGTAGTACATGTGCTACAAAAAGCCACAGCTGTGTGTAATGGTCACATTTAGTAGTATTTCTGTTGTTTAGGCAATCCTCTTAACTTGGCTGACAAGCTGACGCTCCTCCCCTCTCCAGATAGTTTTGTTTAAATGGTTGTATTTATATAGCGCTTTTATCCAAAGCGCTTTACATGATACATCACATTCACACACACATTCACACACTGATGGCAGAAGCTGCCATGCAAGGCACTAACAACGACCCACCAGGAGCAATTAGGGGTTAGGTGTCTTGCTCAGGGACACCTCAACATGAGCACAACGGGCCGAGGACCGAACCGGCAACCTTCCAGTTACAAGACGGCCACTCTACCCACTGAGCCATGCCGCCCCTGTTTATAGCTTAGTCAATGCATTTGGGGGTCAACGTGACAAATTTAGTGAAAGTTGATCACAATTTCATCAGCTAATGTAATAGTTATGGTATACATAGTGCATTCCAATATCTATACTACCACATTATGGTACACACGTGGACAAAATTGTTGGTACCCCTCAGTTAAAGAAGGAAAAACCCACAATTCTCACTGAAATCACTTGAAACTCACAAAAGTAACAATAAATAAAAATTTATTGAAAATTAAATAATCAAAAACAGTCATTACTTTTGAATTGTTGATTAACATAATTATTTAAAAAAACAAACTAATGAAACAGGCCTGGACAAAAATGATGGTACCTCTATAAAAGATTGAAAACTATTTGACCAGAGTGACATGATTAACTCAGGTGTGTCATTTAATTGACATCACAGGTGTTTCCAAACTCATAATCAGTCAGTCTGCCTATTTAAAGGGAGACAAGTAGTCACCCTGCTGTTTGGTGAAAAGGTGTGTACCACACTGAACATGGACAACAGAAAGCGAAGGAGAGAATTGTCCCAGGACATCCGAAAAAAATTATAGACAAACATCTTAAAGGTAAAGGCTATAAGACCATCTCTAAACAGCTTGAAGTTCCTGTGACAACAGTGGCTCATATTATTCAGAAGTTCAAGACCCACGGGACAGTAGCCAACCTCCCTGGACGTGGCCGCAAGAGGAAAATTGATGACAAATTGAAGAGACAGATCGTTGGAATTGTATCCAAAGAGCCCAGAGCAACCTCCAAAGAAATTAAAGGTGAACTCCAAGGCCAAGGTACATCAGTGTCAGATCGCACCATTCGTCGTTGTTTGAGCCAAAGTGGACTTCATGGGAGACGACCAAGGAGGACACCACTGCTGAAAAAAACTCATAAAAAAGCGAGACTGGAATTTGCAAAAATGCATGTTGACAAGCCACAAAGCTTCTGGGAGAATGTCCTTTGGACAGATGAGACCAAACTGGAGCTTTTTGGTAAGGCACATCAACTCTATGTTCATAGACTCAAAAAGCAAGCATACGAAGAAAAGAACACTGTCCCTACGGTGAAACATGGAGGAGGCTCAGTAATGTTTTGGGGCTGCTTTGCTGCATCTGGCACAGGGTGTCTTGAAAGTGTGCAAGGTACGATGAAATCTGAAGACTATCAAGGCATTCTGGAGAGAAATGTGCTGCCTAGTGTCAGAAAGCTTGGTCTCAGTCGCAGGTCATGGGTCTTCCAACAGGACAACGATCCAAAACACACCGCCAAAAACACCCAAGAATGGCTGAGAGAAAAGCGTTGGACTATTCTAAAGTGGCCTTCTATGAGCCCAGATCTGAATCCCATTGAACATATGTGGAAGGAGCTGAAACATGCCATTTGGAGAAGACACCCATCAAACCTGAGACAACTGGAGCTGTTTGCTCATGAGGAGTGGGCCAAAATACCTGTTGACAGCTGCAGAACGCTCCTTGACAAATACAGAAATCGTTTAATTGCAGTGATTGCCTCAAAAGGTTGTGCAACAAAATATTAAGTTATGGGTACCATCATTTTTGTCCAGCCCTATTTCATTAGTTTGTTTTTTTAAATAATTATGTTAATCAACAATTCAAAAGTGATGGCTGATTTTGATTATTTAATTTTCAATAAATTTTTATTTATTGTTACTTTTGTGAGTTTCAAGTGATTTCAGTGAGAATTGTGGGTTTTTCCTTCTTTAACTGAGGGGTACCAACAATTTTGTCCACGTGTGTATGCCACAGAAAAGACTTGGAATGTCCCAGTATATGGTATGTTGGATGTCAAAAATGACAGGATGTCCTACTGTATCTGGTTGGTTCGCAGTATTCTTGCTCACAATCCTCTCTGCAGTAGATGACAGTTTTATGTATGTTTATATTTATTTTATTTTTAAAATGGAACAGTTCATATTAATGGCCATTACCATGTAAATATGAGACAGATTTTAGCTGTACGGCTAATTTCCATCTTGTGTCCCACTGGCAGATCAAAAATAAAGAAATTACAGAAACATAATACTGTCACTAAAAAAGACATACAAAAAAGAAACACAAGCAACAAATGATAACATATAGTGCACATAACAGACAAAAGCTAGGGGACCAAGGCAAACTACCAAGCAGTGATTAATTAACATTTACACGTGATTATATTGTAAGTTTTAAGTTGATGTTACACTATAGTCTGCAATTACTATATGAGGAAGGTTCAATATTAGGTAGCATATCCCAATTGTATGCATACTGCATGAAACAGTGCGTACTTTGTTAGGGCAGGTGTAGTATGTACTTAAAGTAAAAATTCAAAATATCGATTTGAAAGGCAGCCAGTGTTCAGTGTAGCAGCATTGCACGTGTGATCCCCATGGCATCGATGCATGTTTGGGAAAGTCCTGTTAAGCTACTTGGCAACAAAAAATAATTTTTGGTTGCCACTTGTTTGTAGAGCACACTTGTGAATTTGTTAGCAAGATTTGACTGCAGCATTCATGAAGATCAGTGTGTTGAAGTAACAATCTGTGTTGAGCTGTTACATGTAAGTAAAGGTGTTGGATATTGAAGAAACTTTGTGGTGCTGTCATGGCTTAAACTACTGTTCTGTGTTGCCTCTTACTTCTTGAAGGGACTGAAGTAACTTTGTCTGGGTGACTCATTTGATCTCTGATTTCTGCAGTTGTTTCCCTTTTATCTATTTGTCTGTATTCAAGATCTGAAGGATCAAGGTCGGACAAGACTACAGAGGAACTTTGTCCTAATTTTTTTTAGGGTTCTGTGAGGAACCCTTTTGAGGGGGAGTTGTTGGGCCCCTCTGCATGCCTACTGGTTCTGGAATGACAGTACACAAGGTAGTACAGGGGCTTAATTGTCCACACCAAATTGTCCACTTTATCCCCTTGTTAAACTACTTGCATCAACCGCACAGCTGACCAGTGGATAAAACAGTGAAAATTCATCAGGGATCTTTTACGCTCTTTCATTCATTCTGTTTTTTTTGCTAGCTCTATCAGCACACACAATAATGGACACATCACCAGAGGCTGAAAAGCTATATCTGACAGCATAATGAAATATAATTCTGGCTGTTTTGGTATTTTACTGTGGACTGCAGACTCCAAATATCCCAGATAAAACTCTGAGGACTTGAAACTAGTGTCCTCACTGGTAGGGCTCCTTTAAGAACTACCGTAGATTGGTATTAAGATGGATCAACAACAAAGGCAGTGAGACCAGTATTTGATGATGGGGTCTTCTCAGCTGTGAGTTGCTTGGTTTCTTGTTTTTTGTAACCTTGAATTGAATTAGGACAAAGTTAATTGAATGATTCCCTTTGAGTTTTTGGCCATTAGTCACTCACTAAATGGCTGTGGGCCAAAAGTCATTAGAATAATCAATAATGAAAATATTAGTTTGATAGGCACCATGGAAAGAAACTAAAAGAACTGATTAGAAAATCATTTGTGAACATTTGTTTTCAAATCTAGTAAGTAAAATATAGCATATTTATAGTCTTTACATGCAGTGAATTGCTTACAGTTGAGTGGAAGCTGTTTTATTTTTCAGTTTGATGTGAGACATACGAAGGAGTTATGATAAGTGAACAAGCGATAAAAGACTAACATGACCGCTCATAGGTAGGGCCACTGCACAATTTTCTGCTCTCTCATTATAGTCTGTGGTGAACAGGGGTGAATTAGCATGACATGGGATCTTTTGTTGATGGCTGATGAGTCTCTTTATGCTCAGATTTTATTGGGTGAGTTCAGTGTGCTCTCTGTGGTCTTTATTTCTTGAGTTCCTAACTACAGAAACATGGTGGAAGTTCTGAAAGACTGGCCATCTTTTTCTTAAACTAGCTACATTCACAGCATCCCTGCATGTGTCTGCTATATGTGAAACAAAGCACAGGGTCATCAATAATGTAGTTGTTGTATAGATGCTCCAGCTGCTCATATTGGCACTCTGATGACCAGGTTATTTGTATGGATGTGCAGCTTTTATTTCTTGTCCATGTTTACATTTAGAAAAGATGAACAGAAAGTTGTTTTCTCCCTGTGACAGCCTGCAACACCAGGCTGTTGAGCTGAATTGCAAAGTCAGAACTGTCAGTACACACCCACAGAGCAGTGAAGTAAAAGTGAATGTGATAGAGACCTCCAAATTCCAGGACCAATTCATTTAGGCTGACGATTTGCATAAGTAATATTCAAATGCTCATGAATCCTTAACCAGTATGAGTATATAAACCTGCAGCATAGGTAGCAAGTACCGTTGCTCAAAAAATATGCCTTAGATGTTCTTTGGGGCTTGAACTACATTTTTATGATTAGCTCAGACATGCTCAAATTTTTCTTTATTAGACATGCATGCGTGCCTTTCTGCTGTGACGATACAAATAATAGCAGTTCAAAGCAGTGTAATCATTCCAATCCGTCAGAATTACATTTTTGCATTTATAGGTAATGAGAGTGTGTGGTAGTACTAAATAAATAGAACCGCATGATGAACAGAGTACTCAAAATCAGTTCACTGTGAATCCTTCAGATTTCCAGGTAGGCAGTGACCACATTACAAAGAAATCTGCTAGAAATGAGCCCCATGTAAGCGCTTCTGTCTAGTTATACAGTGTAAGTGTGGAGGCTCTTAAAGAGACAATGTGCACTGCAATAGCACTAACATGTTGTTTATAAATAAAAAGGAAATTAACAATTGAAAAGCAGATTACTATCCATCTCTTTTGTGGTAATATTTTGGCAATAGTCACATTGTTATACACAAGTAAAACTGAGTCTAATGAGCTTTCACAATCCTTAAACACTGTTGATCACAGGATAGTTACAACTGAATACTGACCACAAAAAACACTTGAATAGAAATGCTCACCAGGCACATGAGCCAAAAGTTTGCTAGATTCTGAGTTTTCTTTTCTTCTGTTTGTCACACTGGCTGGGTCAATATGTTCTTGCTCTGAAGTAAATAAGAACTTGCTTTTCTGTGCTGTAGAAATCCAAACCCCACATATTAAAACTTTTTTGGGGGAACCACTGGGAAAAATGGCAGGAGGGCTGAAACTATACAGCAGATACATCAGGCTACAAAATGTATTGACATATGGTGTCACAGACCACAACAACTGGGACTGGTCCACTTGATTTCCAGACATGGCAATGGTGATATGCCTACTGCAATGGTAGTGTAAAGACCTATTTCTCACTTACAAAAGTCTTCCAAGTCATGCACAGACTTTCGGTTCCAACATCTTGCTCTTTTTTGCATTGCGGTAATCTCCAGTAACATTTGTTAGCATCAACTCCAACATAATCTGCACCGTTTCAGTCATAGTTGTTTGATGTACTTGAAGACAATGAACACAGTGACATGGAAACCCACTGCTAACTAGTGCGCAGATGATGTAATCGTAGAGCAACGCACAAGTATAAATGCCAACAAAGGCATAAACCATTTGCGTAGACTGTGTAGATTCATCTCAGAAGCATAAATCAAGCTTTTGTGGCCACATCATGTCATGATTTCATAACAAATTCATGCTTGCATCACATACTGTGTACAGAGGAGGCATAGAAGGACAGGCAAACAGGAAAGCAGAACCCACTAGATTGTCTGGTAATGTAAACAGTCTAGTAGGAACAACTCATATGAAACATTTGATATTAATGTAGAGGTAGAAAAAGAGACAAATTTAAAATAACAAATAAATTGAATTTGCCTTGTCAGAACTGCAAAGACTGAGCATAGAACAGATAAGGTATTACTATAGTGTTTCAGTATTAATATCAGAATATAGGAGGTTAAAAATAAATAATAATAATTTCTTCATAAGTGTACGAAGGATCATAAATTGTTCCTCAGATGATATTAACCTCCTAATAATAAGTGTTCATGCACAAAAGCACCACATTATGATTTCCAAGCAATGCTAATTTTGATCCCCCCAAAAATGAATTTCTGATTATTTTTAGACACAGAAACATGAAGCTACAGACTGTATATGTGTGCTAATTACTTGCACAGCAAATTGTAACAGTGTTAACAACTAAAGAATGGAGTCGCTGATGACAAGCACTTCAGTATTAGTATAATAATAATACCCATAACAAGGTTATTGATATTGATTTATTGGTCTTTTGTCTCTCGATGAGTGATTTTCACTGAGTTTAGCCTGGTCTTTTTGTTTAAAGAGTAAAGGATTCAGACAGCACTTTTAGCAGTGAAGACAAAATACATAAAGTAGTAACTATAGATTTATTATAAATGTAGTGGTAGATAAAATTTACAATTATTTATACTGTGGTCCTTGGGTCACCGTGAGTTTTCATTGGAATCTGAATTGAGATAGTTAAGTCCTAGTCTGATGACATTTTCCAGTGGTTTAAAAAAATATATACCATTTCAATTTATATGCTTACCAACTGAGTTGTTCTATAACTGTTTGGATAACAAAGCATACCAACTTGAGAAAATCCCACACTGAACTGAAAGTCTTCTAGCTAATGACTTGGGATGAGTACACATACTGTTAGACCTGTAGTATTTCCAAATAGTAAAAAACAACATTTGGGTAGAGAAGTATTGTGCAGGTCATTAAAAAAATAAATGTGGTTGCTCACAAATACTGCAAAGATCATTAGTTAGTGAATCTTAGCATTTTTTTTTCATTTTCATATACTATATTGATCACGCAAGGGGAAATTCTCTTTTCACATGTCCCAGGAAGCTGGAATCAGAGCATAGGGTAGTTACAGAGCAGACAGGGTTAAAGACTTTGCTCAGGAGCAATGGCAGCTTGGGAATGCTGATGTTTGGACCCCGACCTTCAGGCCGAGCCTGTTCTCATAGAAAAAACAACCACATAGGTCGTCTGTACACGCCTGTATTACGACCGAGTGTTACGTTTTGACGTTAAGTGACCTCTAAGCAGTTGAGTAAATATCGACACTCCGGTGTCTCAGCTGAAACGTCACCATGAACAAACTTTTATCTAACACTATCCCTAACCCTAACCATAACCATAACCATAACCCTAAACCCGTGTTGCGAAAGTGAGGAAAAAGCCGTTTCGCGATGGAAAAGCCGTTTCGCGAATTAAATCCTGTAATGCGTTCCTGTTTCCCGTAGGTGCACTAATGTAAATACGCTCTCATGGGTCGTATTCTGGGGCACGTTGCATACGACCTGTGTGGTCATATGAGTTTGAGGACTTGTTGTTCAGGCCACAAGCCCAGTAGCCTTAACCACTGAGAATCCACTACCTCAGTCTGTATAAGTGGTATTGGCCTCAGTGCCCACTTTAGCCAAAGGAGTCATTCCATAAGTTGCCATGCTTGACACACGTTGTGTACAGCTCACACCTCAGATATGGGTGCAGGGGTAACAGTGATAGATCAGTTGCCATGGTGTCACCTAAACCGTCTGACTCATCAGCATGTGAGACTGTCTGCAGTCCAGAGGATCCCACACATTCGCCTGCCTGGCTGTCATATAGTGTCTATGACTGCCTCCTACCATATCTGCTTCAGAAAACCCTGACAGTCCTCCAAAGCCTTTACCAAGTCCTAAAACTGTATCAGATGTGGGTTGTCCGAGCTTAAATTAATGTCTTTTGTAATTTCATGCACTTTGCAATTTCTGTTGTCTCCTTTATCTGCAACATGATGCTTAAACATTTGCTTTATTTTATAGTCAAACTAGCAAAGATAGTCATGCTACAATGTATCATCCCCTCTCACAGAAGTCTAACTATGTCTAAAAATGCCTCAGGGATGTTTCACTGATCTCTTTCAGCTTCATTGAAAGTGGAAGCCAGTAATAACCTCGGCCTTTAACAATTGATAGTGTTCGCAAAATAACTTCAAAAGTTCAAAAAATTTAAGTTAATTACACTCTGATAGAGCATAGGTGGTCTTTCATTGTGAATTACTGCTGCTGATTCCTAAAGAACTTGTTGAAAACACACAGTGCAGAGCATTCTCAGTCTTGATGACTTCTGCCTTTTTTTTCTTTTTTTTAGTATTTGAGCAAAGGGGCGGGTGCTGTTGGTAGCAACTTGTATGCTGCTATTTTCCTGTGAGTGAGAGGAACAATGTCTGGAAGTGAGTCAAACCCTTGTAAATGTCCTGTCCTGGACAGATTTGGTAGTACCACCCTGTCCTCCTGCTACACGGCTCCCCACATAATCTACAGTATATCACCAGCAGGCTGTCTGCAGTTCTTTGTACCTTCAGTGGACAAAATGGCAGGACTGTGCGCGTTGGCCTTTGCATCCGGAGGTGTAGTATTGTGTTTTGATTCATAATCTCTTAGCTGGTTTCACTTGCCTGCTTTGTTCCTTCACTCTGCGTCTTTCTTATTCTCATTCTGGCACCTTGGCAGAAAAATGGGGCAATGCAACACTCGTTGTTCTCCTGAGGGGGATGTTGTAATAGGTCAGCTCTTTGAAGGTCTGCTAGTCAAGTGCAAGTGGTGTGTTGCAAGTGTGTCTGAGGCAGCAGTGTTTCTGGTTTGCATCGCCTTCAGGCTGTGAGGGATCTAACCAACCTGTATATAAGAGCTTATTAACTCTACTTATCTACAAATGACTTTTTAAGGAATAACCTTTTTAACTCAAGATGGTGTCATTTGCTGTGTTACAATTGATAATCAGATTGTTGTGGGTAAAACACGAAGGAATAGAAATGCAACCTCTGTATTTATCTTCACTTAAAACTGGGCGAATTATTGAGCCGATATTGCATGTATTTTCAGCATTTCGGGCCTTTAAATTAAATAAATAATTGAATTAAGTATCTCTACTTGGAAATCAAGACAGGAATGTGGTTCTGATTCATTATAAACATACATTTAAAATATATAGATTGAAATATTATTCATCCAATCATTAGCTTTCTAATTTGGGTTAAATTAATTTGTTTGTTTCCAATTTTAGATGCATATTCTCGATGGAATTGTGAATACCAGCTATACCACAGAACATAAATGTCATCAAAATGTGCTTATTTATACACAGATTATTAACTGAATGACTCAAAACAGTCTATATGGCAGCAAAATACAAATTAAAGAGGAAACTATTTACTCATGTTTCTTAGCTTGATCTATTTATCCACTCATCTATTCATCAACACTCTAATTAAAGACACTGAGCTAAGAGCTGCAATTTACCACTTTGTCAAAACATCTGTTGCAATTAATTATGTAATCACATACACTGTATCTCACATCTGATGGGGGCATGTGGTGTGTAACGTGATCTCCAGGTTCACCTTCGTCACGCTTGTCCTCAGTGGCACATTGTCTCACCCCCAACTGCCTCACTCACCCACCAGTACAAGTGCAAGAGAGGAAATACTGGGTAACTATGGAAACACTCTGCAGTGATTCTCAGAGGCAGGCGGCACTTTTCTTTAAAGGGCTCGACTTAACAGGATTAGAGGGAATTCACAGTCGAGACCCTAAAGAGCAGGGCCTCTTTGTGTCTCCCCTCTGCTTGCTTTCACTCTGATCTCAGCTGCCAGACCCAGAAAGACAGAAACAATCAAGATTTACCGAAACATTTATCATAATGACAAAGAGGCAGAAGTGATGGATGTTGACTGTACATTTTAGACAGGAGCGACCTCTATGACAGTGCTGCTGTAGTAACATTAGCTGGTGTTACCATATTCTAGCATCCAGACAGAGATGTTGCTGTAGTGTTGTCTTCAATCCTCAGTCAGTACCTCAAGTGTCTGGTAATCCTTTTAAATCCCTGTCTCTATGACTGCATATCTGCATAAGATGAGCACAAGTTCAGTTTTGGCTGAGACAACATTGAGTCCGCTTGTCACATGCCCACATCAGATACATATATATATGTGTGTGTGTGTGTGTGTGTGTGTGTGTATGTATGCATCAAAAAGTATATATATCTTTTAATGTCAGTATTATAGATTCCGAAGAACACCGATGCCTGAGAATAGATTTGGACAAATTGTTTTGGTCAAACATTTACATGAACAGAGCGAGTGCTGTCATTAGAAAAGATCATTTATGGAAAGAACCAAGCAGATCTGCCTTAGTACACGACCCAAATATACTACAAAACCTGCCATTTTCAGTGTGTAGTTTGTTTCTTAGGGGTTGCTGTTCTTGCTGCTGTTGTGTCATATAGTAGAAGAGATTACGAAAAAGGTGTCATAAAAATGGAAGAAATGTGGCACAAATGACAGGTTTATACCCAAAGTCTTTATTCGGTGAGTCAGACTCACTTAAGTAAGGTGCATGGCCCCCTTTTAAAACCATCTGGAACCAGAGATCAACAGCAAATGTGATATACAGCATGTTTGACCTTAATCTTCAAAATGGTAGAATCAGTTTTCAGAAGTGGACAAAGGGGGATTTGTTGTTAAGATGCACTGTTATTGGCAGACAAAGTCATCTTGACATCCTCACAGCTGACTAATAATAGCTGGTATGTGGTGGGCTTGGGGTACCATAGCAACAGAGGCAAAAAATGAGGGAGTAGAGGAGAATATCACAGCCGCACCCATCAATGGAGCATCCAACCAGACTAGAAAACCAGTGCAGACAGGAGGGAGGCTCTGGGATTGTGGCTGAGGAATAATTAGTGTGAGTCAGGAGGGCAATGCCTGATGTGGTTCAGCAGCTTGATGCTGTGGTGATTGTTTATTTTTGTTTTCTTGTAAACAGCACATAGAGACATATTGTCTCATAATTTATTGATTTGCATTGATTTGTGGAAGTGCTGCTGCTTGTTCACATTAACAACACTACAGTATGCCCTGCAATGGGATTTCACTGATAAGGTCAAGATAAAAGAACTTGCTCGGGCTTGAAGACTTAATATTTTTGACAAAAAAAAAATCTGTGATACAAACTCGGGGTATGAAATTGGGCTGGGGTCTAATGAAAATTTTTCCCATTTGACCAAAATATGACAATAGTAGCATTTTCTTACATTGCTTTTGACCATTTGTCAGTGCAGGTCTAAATCACTACAAAACACGAGGCACGGCTGTCATTGGAAGGAACCAAACTCACAATATCTGTCTACTTTCTGGCTTATTTAATACAAGTAGCCTTTTTAATTTTTTATCAAATGTTGCTAACAGGATGAAATAGTGCATTTGTGGGCCTTTTTTCTGCTGTGGAGTATTTCTAACAGCAGGGTGGTGTAGCTGAGACTGAATATGAATGAATGGCATTTTATAATAATGAAGGATGTCACTCAATGCAACACTGTAGCTCAATAATGTATTTTTAATGCATTTTTGGACAACAGTGGAGCTCTAAAGCACAATGGAAAAAGATGTAACAAGCATTGAAGAACGTTCATTGTTTGTTAGGGTTTAGCTTGTTTTGTTTTGGGATTTTTTTTGTTCTAAGAAAACTATCAAACCATCACTAGACCGATTCTTAACAATAGCTTTTATTTCATCAGTGTTTAGATACTAGAGTAAACTTGGAGTGTTTTACAGTAGTTTTGCATTAGATTTCGTATCAAGTTTTGGCATATACTTGATAATAATGTTGCACAGTGACTGCATGGTGTCCAGTTTGTTACAGATCCACATATCCATTCATTTGTCTAACCCTGTTCATCACTCTACTCTTTTGAATCTCCACTACAGCGGTTCCCTTTTTCCAAGCTTCATCTGATGTAACACCCTAAAATTAAAATTTCCTGAGTGTATTTATGGTCATTGTACACTGTGATGTGGGATCTGGACTAGATTGATTACGAATGTATCCACTACTTTTTCCCCAATACATTAGTTGTGCTTTCAGCTTATTTGGGCCTTGGTATGTCTTAACCCCAAGTCACTACTGCACTGGTTGCAGATGTCATCACCAGCACAAGATCTCAGCGTCCCTATCTATCTACCCTATTGCAGGAGTTACGTTCCAGATCCCCCTCCGTGATAGACAAAAATCTGTGAAGTAGCGGCCACATTTTTATATATACAGTGCCTTGTGAAAGTATTAGGCCCCCTTGAACTTTTCAACCTTTCGCCACATTTCAGGCTTCAAACATAAAGATATAAAATTCTAATTTTTTGTCAAGAATCAACAACAAGTGGAACACAATCATGAAGTGGAACGAAATTTATTGGATATTTTATACTTTTTTAACAAATAAAAACCTGAAAAGTGGGGCATGCAATATTATTTGGCCCCCTTGCATTAATACTTTGTAGCGCCACCTTTTGCTGCAATTACAGCTGCAAGTCACTTGGGGTATGTCTCTATCAGTTTTGCACATCGAGAGACTGAAATTCTTGTCCATTCTTCCTTGCAAAACAGCTCGAGCTCAGTGAGGTTGGATGGAGAGCGTTTGTGAACAGCAGTCTTCAGCTCTGCCCACAGATTCTGGATTGGATTCAGGTCTGGACTTTGACTTGGCCATTCTAACACCTGGATACATTTATTTGTGAACCATTCCATTGTAGATTTGGCTTTATGTTTTGGATCATTGTCCTGTTGGAAGATAAATCTCCGTCCCAGTCTCAGGTCTTTTGCAGACTCCAACAGGTTTTCTTCCAGAATGCTCCTGTATTTGGCTCCATTCATCTTCCCATGAATTTTAACCATCTTCCCTGTCCCTGCTGAAGAAAAGCAGGCCCAAACCATGAGGCTGCCACCACCATGTTTGACAGTGGGGATGGTGTGTTCAGGGTGATGAGCTGTGTTGCTTTTACGCCAAACATATCGTTTTTGCATTGTGGCCAAAAAGTTCGATTTTGGTTTCATCTGACCAGAGCACCTTCTTCCACATGTTTGGTGTGTCTCCCAGGTGGCTTGTGGCAAACTTTAAACAAGACTTTTTTATGGATATCTTTGAGAAATGGTAGTGTCCACAGATACGGACCCGTACCCGTAGCCTGTGGCCTACGGATACGGCACTTTCCCTTAACATAAATATTAATGAGCCTGGTAATCCGACGGACATAAATATTAATGAGCCGGCGACGCTGATGAAGGCGTTTCCGTGATTCGAGGTGAATCTGCGGAATGAATGGCGGAACTAACAGCAAGCAAACTATAAGTATTTTTTTACCTTCAAAAGTAGCGACAGACTATTACATATTAACAACCTAAACAAAACCCTGACGTATTTTCTGCGTCTGTCAACACAGACACTGCATGTCAGTCACTTTAATGTTAGCGGACTCTGTTGAATGGCTAATTTACATCACCACAAACAAATCTCACAATATCACAGTAAATCGAGTTTGTGGTTTTTTTTTTAATTCATGCCGAATTAAAGAGCTGCTCCTCACCATTCACGAGTGTTTGTTTCATATGCGACATCCATAATTTTATCTTGTAAATTAGCGTCCGAAATTAAATGGGAACATTTGCAATGGAGTTCGTCAGCCGCTTCCACCACTGAACGCGGTAAACTAATTAATAGGAACTGGACTTCAAACAATTTAGACACGGCGTCTAAAAGCGTAAAAACCACATTGTCTACGTAAAGTGTGAGAGGAGACGGTGTATTTTTAGTTAAATTATACAATGTTCACCGTCAAAGTCATTCATATAAACTGCCTGTAATGTGCAGCAAATAGTAGTTAACCGGCGCCAGCTCTTCAGTGACCTTAACACGTCCGTACCTCTAGTACAGATGCTACGGGTACGGGTCCGTACCTCTAGCATCAACCTTGAGAAATGGCTTTCTTCTTGCCACTCTTCCATAAAGGCCAGATTTGTGCAGTGTACGACTGATTGTTGTCCTATGGACAGACTCTCCCACCTCAGCTGTAGATCTCTGCAGTTCATCCAGAGTGATCATGGGCCTCTTGGTTGCATCTCTGATCAGTCTTCTCCTTGTTGGAGGTGAAAGTTTAGAGGGACGGCCGGGTCTTGGTAGATTTGCAGTGGTCTGATACTCCTTCCATTTCAATATGATTGCTTGCACAGTGCTCCTTGAGATGTTTAAAGCTTGGGAAATCTTTTTGTATCCAAATCCGGCTTTAAACTTCTCCACAACAGTATCTCGGACCTGCCTGGTGTGTTCCTTGGTCTTCATGATGCTCTCTGCACTTTGAACAGAACCCTGAGACTATCACAGAGCAGGTGCATTTATACGGAGACTTGATTACACACAGGTGGATTCTATTTGTCATCATCAGTCATTTAGGACAACATTGGATCATTCAGAGATCCTCACTGAACTTGTGGAGTGAGTTTGCTGCACTGAAAGTAAAGGGGCCGAATAATATTGCACATCCCACTTTTCAGTTTTTTATTTGTTAAACAAGTATAAAATATCCAATAAATTTCATTCCACTTCACGATTGTGTCCCAATTGTTGTTGATTCTTGACAAAAAATTAAAATTTTATATCTTTATGTTTGAAGCCTGAAATGTGGTGAAAGGTTGAAAACTTCAAGGGGGCCGAATACTTTCACAAGGAACTATATATATATATATATATATATATATATATATATATATATATGAAGGGCTTATAAACCCTCCCCACACACACCACAGAACAACACTATGAGCAGTGATCACACATCTGTGTGAAATGGATGAGGCAAGGGAGACAGAGTAAACTGATGCTACGGTCACTGAGCCAATCAGTACCCAGCGCTGTACTCTACGTATTTTATTTCGATCAAATATTCTTTTAATATGTTTTAATTATTGTCTTTTATATATTTTTATATTGTTTTCCTTTTTTGGCTAAAAAAAAATGCTCATTTTCCAGCAAAAATAATTAAAATAATGTAGCGATCGCAGAACCGGTCGCTATGACTGAACTGTTGTGCTGCAATGCACCATGGGAGTCTGGGGTGTTGGAAGTTCAAATGTCATTATTGTGGTTTATGTTAGTGCTACAGTGTTGTTAGTGTTTTTGTGGTTTCGTCAGTCTAGTTAGCTTGGTTAAGTGTTATGCCGTCAGGACTGTGAGTGTGAAGTGTTTGATGACCTCCTGCCACATTTTCTATTGTGTCGCTACCTTTGCATCAAAATAAAAACATGTCAGTTGCAGAGAGCACAGAAGGCAGACATCCTTATTCCAGGGTTGTTCTTCAACGCAGCGGCCCACAATAATAAACATATGAAATTACCCATATGTCACAAAATCCCACGATATAGCAAAAAATCCGCAATACCAAATGGAATTTATGAATCTGTGAAACAGTGAGACTGCAAAAAGTGAACCGCAATATGGCGAGGTTAGTTGTCGTGTCCATCTATGCACAATATTGTTTGCCACAGAACACTATAGATGTAGGACTATTTATATTTGTTTATCTCTTACTTTCATTAATTGATATTCAGTTTTTAGTGATAGAAAGTTGTCAGGTAATTCTTACTCTCATTTATCAATAATCTCCTCAATTACAGAGAATTAACACTAACAATCGTGTCTGATAGGACTGTTTCAAAAGATCAAAATATTGATAAATCCCAGAAAACTTTTTGTTAGCGTGTTAAATGTTTTCAGTCATTTTAAAACATTGCTTGATTTGAAGACAGAATCAGCCAGTTTTAGTACATTGCGAGACTCATGCTAATGCTCTGCAGTTTATTAATAGCTGACTACACGGTGCCATTATAAATAGCTACACCTTCATAGTTTCATCTGAATAAAAGGCATTGTGAAGCAGTAAGCCCATCTATCACCAGAGGTGAAAGAAAAAGAGAGAAGGAGGTCTTGAAGAAGGGAAGAAACACAGAAAGATGAAACAAGACAGTAGACTGGGTGGGGTGAGGTGGAGGAGGGTGTAAAGGGAGAGCGGGGGGAAGGCAGGCACTTTGGGTGTGTGTCTGTGTGTGTGTGTGTGTGTGTCTGTGTGTGATCGTGCATTTTGATTGTAGAGCAACCTGGTGGTTGTTTTTCCCTCACTTGAACTCAGATTTCACACAAAGAAAGAGCTGCAGGACCTTCCCTTCAACTTTCACTCATCACTCTGTCTTTATCCTCCAGCTTAGCCAACATTCATCCCCCTCCTCAATAGTCCCACACCATGCTGCTACTCTACAACTGTTTTGTCTCTCTTTTAGAATCGATCTATCGCCGTGGGGCCAGAAGATGGAGGAAGCTCTATCGAGTCAACGGACACCTCTTCCAGGCAAAACGCTTTAACAGGGTGAGTGTCGTCAATTTTTTTTGCATACACTTTCCCAGCTGTGGAACCAAGCATTAATGCTTCAGTTGAGTCAATTCAGTGAACTGAGCTCATCTTCACTGACTGGAATTATGGCTGTCTTAGTGTCACTGGAACACAGGATGTTTGAAAGAGATGTGTAATTTAATAGAAGGTTCAGGATTGATTCATTCTTGGCATTCCAGGGACTTTTCACCCTAATTCAGCGTGACCAGATTTAGATTTAGCATGAGAAACTGGTCTTTCCCACTAAATTTTGCTGAACACTGTAGAGGAGCTATGAATGAGCAGAACCAAAAGACATGTTAGGCTGTGCTCAAAGCATCAGTAGTGATGCAGCTGATACAGATGCAGTTAGCAGATGTCAGGAGCACTTAACATTTGTCAGTTGAAAATAATATGTTGGTTTGGGAGTATGTTACTACTTTACGTTGTCAGCCTCTGTGCTAATTTTGTCCACGCACATTTTTGTTTGAATTGAATTCGAGCTTTGACAAAACAAAGTGTTGTCCCTGTTGTTATTACAAGCTGTAACGATTATGTTGTCTTGGTTGGTTCAGCCATCAGAGTGTATTACCAGACCTGAATTCATGCTAAGGAAAGCAGCTGAAATGACAAAAAAAAAAAAACAGGGTGAACCGTGAATGTTTCGAAAAGGTAGAAGAAATCTGCATATTTACTGTTACTTAATTTTCAAATATATCAGCTGCTAGATTTTACCATCAGATGACATCTGATCCGAATATTCGGCTTTTTCCTTTGTCTTCGTTCTCTCCCCCAACGCCATCCCCCCAGTCGGACATTACGAACCGATCCGAATATTCCGATATTCGTCATTAATTGGGGTCGAATATCCTCAGCCCAGAAATAGCTATT
Source organism: Acanthochromis polyacanthus (assembly GCF_021347895.1). NCBI lineage: Eukaryota > Metazoa > Chordata > Actinopteri > Pomacentridae > Acanthochromis > Acanthochromis polyacanthus. The sequence goes on along the minus strand of NC_067118.1, from coordinate 15,520,282 downwards.
CAGGCCAGCCTCAGCAAATTCCGTGCAGAAATATCCTAGGAAGGCCGGGACGCAAACCGGGGATCTTCAAGCTGCAAGGAGCAAGCAAATTGTCAAATAATTTTTAAAAATTCTATTATTGTTTTAATTATTGAAGATACAGTGCCAGTGATCAGTGCCAGTGCTGGAAATAGCTCCATCACATACTAACCGTAAATGTTCCCCATGCTATCATCCATAATCAGGGTCTCTTCTTAACAATTGGCAAGTGCTGTAGTTTGCCATAACCACAATCTACAAATACACAGATTTTTGAGAAAAAATACAAATTTCTTTCCATATGGTCTTACCAGAGATTTTATGTTTTAAGGTTAAAATCTAGCATAGACGAACATAAAGTGGACTAATGAAAGAAAATACAACGAGCTCCTCTTATTTGACTTTAGGTGAGATGGTTAAGAGAGCCAAGAAATGGAGGAATTTATGTGAGTGACAGACAGTGCTAAACTAAATGCTATGCAGCCTGGGTCAGCCACCTGATGAGGCGATGTCTGTGGTTGATATGTGGTGGTACAGATCATCAAAAACCACAAAACCAATTGGATGACACTCACATGAAAACTGCTTCAACTGGTTTAAGTCTACTTGACAGAAGCTGGCCCTTATTTCAATCACATACATAGAAAAATGTGTTAACATCAATTGGATATACTTTGTTTTACAACATGTGAACATCTATAAGCTCAAAAACAAGCCTGAAGTTATGACCAACAGTCTAACTGCATTCGTGGACTACAGCAGGAATTGGATCGCTTTACTACTTTCCCAAAAATTAATCAGTTTTATCATATTTTTTAAAATGTATCGGAATTTTGTCAAACATTCCTCAGTATCAAAGCGGTCAGTAAGTTGAATAATATAGAACCAAAGTAAATAAGTAATAACAAATTTGATGCATCTAATTGTCCAAAATGTAAATAATACTGGCTAAAACTAATCAGGGTTTGTATTTCAGACCACAGTGGAACTTCCTGTACCATTTCAACACTATGCATCTAATACTTTTGAGCATTTTCCAAAGTACTTGATTAAAAAAAAAAAACACTATCTTTATATTCGAGCTCATATTCAATACATAAGTACCTTTTATAAGACATAGTTAAATCACACAGTGCCATAGTGCTTTTTTGCATCCTGTAATTCTGAGATCCTCTTTCAAAAATTTAATATCCAGATTTCACAAATTTTAATGAAACAACAACAACAATACAAGTTGTGGAAATTAGGTCTATTGTTCATTTCATCTCTAGCACAGGTATTTTAAAAAAGTTGACACTGGACAGAAAGGTCCAATAGGAATATTCTTTTTTGATGAGAGGGTGGGACATGTGACATGCAGGTTAACAAAATAAAATATTAACTGTTACTTTTAAGGAAACTGCCTTTTAAGTGCGTGTAGTGTTGCTGTGCTGCATCACACTCATTGACATTGTGTTTGGGTAGAATCTGGTTACGTTTAACATCCTGACGCATGATGAGAGTTTTCAGTTCAAAATTGAAATCCTTGTTTCTCTGATTTTACATCTGTGCAGAATATTGGTGTATTTCTCTTTCTTTGTGGAATGTACAGTGCGGTATGTCATAAACATACTGCACTTAAATTATAGATGACCGGTAATCAAGTCACCGTTCTAGCTAAGCTATCTGGATATTGATGCATAATTCATTGTGTCCTAGTTGTGGCTTGTTTAGCAGATGTCTCGTCTCATCTCAGCTCTCAGCTCCATGCTACACACACACACACACACACACACACACACACACACACACACACACACACACACACACACACACACACACACACACACACACACACACACAGTACCTGAAAGCACATGTGGGCTTTCATCATTTCCCTGCCAAGGTGTCAAGATGTTAAAGGGCTCCACCTGCCCACCCTGCCTGTCTGATACAGGGTTTCAACATTTAGAGACTTCTTATTCCATTATGCACTGGCCACTCTGGAAGGCAGAAGAAGAAAGACATTAATGCAGTTTAAGGCCTTAAGTGCCTAATGTGTTTTCTCTGAAGGCCAAGAATGCAGATCAGGTTCTACTGCTCCTAGAGCAAGGCACTAGCTTTGTGTTGTGATCTTTCTTTCTGTGAAATGTAGGAGCTCTAGGCAGATTATGTATTGTTGTATCATGTGTTTTGTCATTTGTTTTTTGAGGCAGCTTTCAGATAAACAACCACAAAGTCGATGGAAAGAGGAGTTCAGTCAACTGAATTAATCTGAGGCAAGAATCAAACACTTCCAAATAATAAAAAGGTAGCTTTAAAAGCGATTGCATCGGCAAGTAACAATGTACACACTGTACATGAGTGTTTAAAGGCAGCCTACATTTCAGACACAAGGAAGGGCATTAGAACTGGAAGGGGTTTGGTCATTGTTACTGTTCTTCAGGGTGAAACATCTCCCATAGTTGCTATTGTCTTAATGTCTAGACCAGAAGTGGATAAGCTGAGTGCATCAGTGTCATGCTGACTCAGCATGATGCTGATCTGCTCCTTGTTATTGTCACTAATGCACTGTGGAGCCTGACTTATTCAATTTAAGAAATATACTGCTGGTTTAAGATGAGAAATGTAATGCAGAAACACTCATCATAACGATGGGACTGCTGCTCTGTTAAAATTGTAGTTACACATGGGACGGATGCTGATGTGCATGTTGTTGTATACATATTGTGCTGCAGTTGGGTTTGCATATGCGGATTTGTTCCATATATCATTGCGAAATAACACAAAAAATTCCAAAATGAATGTGTGCTACTGTTTAAGGCCTGCACATGCGAATAGTTTCTGGTGCATGTGACTATGTGTTGAGTGTACATGTCTGACACTATGCACAGTCACACATTTTGGGCTAGACACCGGCATTTACACAAGGATTCAAGGGACAATCACAGACTTGTGCAGATAGATAACAAAATGTATGTTGTGTTGAGCCTTGCAGTGATAAATTAGTCTGCTTTTGTTTTTGTTAAGCGAGACAAGTAGCTACATACTAGTCTCATATTTGTGTGGATCTAGAGTTCGAACACGGTTAGCTTTGTTTAGGATAAAGGTAGCATCAAGGAAACAATTGATTAATTTCCCCAATTTTAACAAATGTTGCCCATTTATCTATATTTGCAAATCTGAATTGGTAATAAGTTGGTTTTCAGGCTGGGATTTCTCTGACTGTTGTTGCTATGCCAGCTTCCAGGCTTGTGGTTGGTTCACTGTGCTGTCCTCAGCATATAAATAAGCTAAAGAGAAGTAGGTCAGATTTCTCCTCCCTTCTCTCACTCCATCCCTCTCCTTCCTCTCAGTCTGCACATGTTCGTCTTCATCCCTCTCCTCCCTCCTCTTCATCCCTCTCCATCTCCCACTGACACTGCAGTACAGAAAGCTGCTTTGTGGATCTCTTCCTATAGACATAATGAGGTCTGTTTAGGTCCATGTGATGAGGCAGAAATTGGTCATTTGTTGTTCAGCTCTACATGCTTAAAGGTTCAAATGGAATGCTAGAATCTCCAAAGGAATGTCTTTATTGCTCAGGACCCTCACATATTTACCTTTGTTGTTGTGTATTTGGGCTGCACAGGAGCTCAGTGGTTGGCACTGTCGTCTAGGAGCTAGAAGATCCCCGGTTTGCGTCTGGGCCTGAGATCTTTCTGCGTGGAGTTTGCATGTTCTCCCTGTGCATGCATGGGTTTTCTCTGGGTACTCTGTCTTCCTCCCCAAGGTTTATTGGTTATACTAAATTGTCCATAGGCATGAATGTGAGTGTGCTTGTTTGTCTCTATATGTAGCCCTGTGATAGACTGGTGACCTATCCAGGGTGTCCCCTGCCTTTACCCTAAGTTCGCTGGGATAGACTCCAGCCTTCCCATGACCCTAATGAGGATTAAGCAGTGTTTTGATAATGGATGGATGGATGTAGTGGTTTCATTCTCATTGACATTGTCTTGTTTTTTAGACAGTTTTGAGCTTTCTAGTCTGGTCTTGTTGCCATCACTTGTCTTGTGGTGAGAGAGTTGTTACCCGTTTTCGTTAGTGTTTCACAGCAGCTTTTACCTTTCAATCCTCAGCAGGGGGTAGCAGATAGAGTTCAAGCAACTGACTTAATCCGTCTAAAGCTACTGCTGGGGTCAGACGTTAGAGTTGGCCAAGAGCATTTCTATTCCAGTGCTTTTACAGGTACAGGCTTTGTAATGTTGGTTGGTCCCTGCCTTGTTCCAGATTGAAATTTCTCAACAGTTATTGGATGGATGGAAATAACACTTTTGTACAAAGTTTGAATCAGAAATCAAAAGACTTTGGTTTTCTCCAACTTTAAGTGATTTTTATATATATATATATATATATATATATATATATAATTCTGCAGTTCATACCAAATGATGAAGCCTAACAGCAACTGATAATTTCCTGGCTTTTGTTCTATGGTAAATCCTGGAACTAATCTGTAGTCTCCTTGACTCAAGGATTCTGTAATGACAACACTAGTCTCTTCCAAAACTGAGCTGTGAGGAGACATCCAGTCAAGGACATCTCTGGGCCTTTGACTAAGCTGTTAATTTTCACTTCCTGTGAATGTAAGCCTAATTCTAACACTGGAATAGATATTTTACGTTTTAAGTAGCATTTGAATGTAAATCACAGAACTACATAAAATGAATCATAAAATAGTTTCTGTTCTCATTATCTTGTGTACTGTATGAAGTCATACTCTTCAGGAAGGTTCTTTTTAAAACATTCCTGACACCAAAGGGCCATGTGTTTTGATTGCACTGTTTTGATATGAGGTAAATAATGCATACAGTGACATCAAAGGGCAATATAATGCTGTGTGGCAGTGCTGTCACTGAATTGTTTTTGGTAGTTTAAGCAATAGGATCACTGTTGTAGTATTCATGTTTTGTTGCTGTATTCTGGCTGTCTACTTTACACAGTGCTCTTAAATTTCGGTTACGTGCCTACCTACTAAACTAATGTTTCTAAACATCAGTATGTAAGCATTGTCATTGTAAGCATGCTGAAACTAGCATTTATCTTGTTGATGACTGTCTTCTTTATTTAGTCGATTATTCATTTTGTCTATGAAATGTCAAAATTAGAATTAAATTGCCTTTATGATTTATGAAATGTCAAGCTGATGTTTGCAGACATCTTGTTTAGTCTCACCATCAGTCCAAAATTCAAAATTGTTCAAATGGCTGTAATACGTTATACAACAGCACTGAGTCGACCCCTTTGCATTATCACTTACATGTCAGTTTTTTTCTAAATGGCATTACCTTTCAATAAGTGTTACTCCGCCAAGGAGTTGGTGCCTCGGCGGAGTTATGTGATCGTTAGCATTGGCTTGTCTGTCTGTCTGTGCACAACAATAGTCAGAAACAGATTCACAGATTTCGCTAAAATTTTCAGGGAAGGTCAGAAATGACACAAGGACCAAGGGCAGTGACACGGCTTATTGTCTGGATCCACGGATTTGTTAAAGATTTGTGTATCATCGTGAGATAGTGGCACGGCGTCACTGTAACTATGACAACAAGTGAACACGACCTCAGCTGCCTGCTGACGATCACAAGATTGCGATCCTACTACAAATCCACTGCTGCTGACTTGTCCATTGAAAATTGTGGTGGTGTTTCCGAGTCCTATCAATTCCCGTCGCTCGCTGCATATTTAGGTCACGCGAGTCGATATCTATACATAACGAACACATGCATACCTCACGCATCTGTTGAGCTCAAGTTCATTTGTTTGTGGGTACATCTATATTAAATGAACGCATTCTATAATGCCATGATTTCTGCCACAAATTTTTTCAAGATTCCATCTGTCGGAAACGATTCAACGACTGAGCGGCCTTGGCGAAGTACTGTGCTCTCTGAGTGCTTTCCTTGCATTTTTATATTTTGATAAGGACAGCATTTTCCCTCATGAACAATCAAAACAATTACTCAAGAAAGATTGAAAATACTGAAACCAAAGTAGAAATTTAGTGCCACAAAAGTGAATACATGTGTGATCACTGAAAATCTGTGATTATTAGAACAAAACTTACAATTGTGATTTTCAATTAGCCTAGCTGTTTGAACGTGGTTAGAAAATGAGCTGTGAACCCCAGAACCTTCTCAGTTTTGCACTGATATACAGTGCCTTGTGAAAGTATTAGGCCCCCTTGAACTTTTCAACCTTTTGCCACATTTCAGGCTTCAAACATAAAGATATAAAATTCTAATTTTTTGTCAAGAATCAACAACAAGTGGGACACAATCGTGAAGTGGAATGAAATTTATTGGATATTTTAAACTTTTTTAACAAATAAAAACCTGAAAAGTGGGGTGTGCAATATTATTCTGCCCCCTTGCATTAATACTTTGTAGCGCCACCTTTTGCTGCAATTACAGCTGCAAGTCGCTTGGGGTATGTCTCTATCAGTTTTGCACATCGAGAGACTGAAATTCTTGCCCATTCTTCCTTGCAAAACAGCTCGAGCTCAGTGAGGTTGGATGGAGAGCGTTTGTGAACAGCAGTCTTCAGCTCTGCCCACAGATTCTGGATTGGATTCAGGTCTGGACTTTGACTTGGCCATTCTAACACCTGGATACGTTTATTTGTGAACCATTCCATTGTAGATTTGGCTTTATATTTTGGATCATTGTCCTGTTGGAAGATAAATCTCCGTCCCAGTCTCAGGTCTTTTGCAGACTCCAACAGGTTTTCTTCCAGAACGGTCCTGTATTTGGCTCCATTCATCTTCCCATCAATTTTAACCATCTTCCCTGTCCCTGCTGAAGAAAAGCAGGCCCAAACCATGAGGCTGCCACCACCATGTTTGACAGTGGGGATGGTGTGTTCAGGGTGATGAGCTGTGTTGCTTTTACGCCAAACATATCGTTTTGCATTGTGGCCAAAAAGTTCGATTTGGTTTCATCTGACCAGAGCACCTTCTTCCACATGTTTGGTGTGTCTCCCAGGTGGCTTGTGGCAAACTTCAAACGAGACTTTTTATGGATATCTTTGAGAAATGGCTTTCTTCTTGCCACTCTTCCATAAAGGCCAGATTTGTGCAGTGTATAACTGATTGTTGTCCTATGGACAGACTCTCCCACCTCAGCTGTAGATCTCTGCAGTTCATCCAGAGTGATCATGGGCCTCTTGGCTGCATCTCTGATCAGTCTTCTCCTTGTTGGAGGTGAAAGTTTAGAGGAACGGTCGGGTCTTGGTAGATTTGCAGTGGTCTGATACTCCTTCCAATATGATTGCTTGCACAGTGCTCTTTGAGATGTTTAAAGCTTGGGAAATCTTTTTGTATCCAAATCCAGCTTTAAACTTCTCCACAACAGTATCTGGGACCTGCCCGGTGTGTTCCTTGGTCTTCATGATGCTCTCTGCACTTTAAACAGAACCCTGAGACTATCACAGAGCAGGTGCATTTATACGGAGACTTGATTACACACAGGTGGATTCTATTTATCATCATCAGTCATTTAGGACAACATTGGATCATTCAGAGATCCTCACTGAACTTCTGGAGTGAGTTTGCTGCACTGAAAGTAAAGGGGCCGAATAATATTGCACACCCCACTTTTCAGTTTTTTATTTGTTAAAAAAGTATAAAATATCCAATAAATTTCGTTCCACTTCACGATTGTGTCCCAATTGTTGTTGATTCTTGACAAAAAATTAAAATTTTATATCTTTATGTTTGAAGCCTGAAATGTGGTGAAAGGTTGAAAAGTTCAAGGGGGCCTAATACTTTCACAAGGCACTGTATAACTCTGAACAACAGATGAGGAGCTGCTTCAGGAATAGCACAGGTTTTATCAATTCATATCAGGCTTTCTGTGACAGATCAGACAGGATGAAAGACTGTCTAACATCTACCTCTATAGATGCTGTTCGAGGGAAAAAAACACATTTGCTAGCTCTTTAGCACAAAATTGCATGATGAAAACTTTGCTAAAGAAGCCTGATGAATATTGGTCAAATGAGATCAAGATAAAGTTATTCATCTAGATGGAGTTCAGGAAGTTTTGGAGAACCTGGGCAGGACTGTCACAGTGAATTCATAGTCCGAAGAGTAAAGCACAGATGTGAAGATACAGAGCTGCATTAGTGCAAAATGTGTTGAGAGATGACATTTATAGATGCACCATGAATGACTGTGGATACACCAAAATACTGGCTGATCAGATGACTCAGTCTGCAGTAACTTGGCAGAAGAAAATATACCAGGATGATAATGATCCTAAGCACGCAAGACTTTCTGAAGCAGGAAAAAGTGAAAACTATGGCCTGACCAAGTATGTCACCTGACTTTAATCCAAGAGAGAAATTTTGAAGTATTTTAAGGAGAAAGGTAGAAAGACACAGCCCCTCCAGCAAAGAGCAGCTGAAATAAAATGTCTGAAGAATGGCTGAAGATCTCTCCAGAAACTTGGTATCCTGGTCTATTTGTAACACAAAAAAGTACTACATATAAAATATATTACAGGCACAACCAATTCTTGTTGTCATACACAAGTCTGTTCTTGTCGAGCCCATTCTCCTGAAGAACCCTGTTATGGCTCTAACATTGGTTCCTAGATTTGACGCAAAATTTAGGTTTAGTCCACTATTTTGGTTTATGGTTTATTTTATTTAATGCGCATTAAACAACTGACATTCCAATAATGCTAATTTGCAAATGGTAATGCACTAACATGAGATGGTGTTCCTGCTAAATAGTATACTGTGTGAACAAGTTGGCTTTCTAATGTTAGCCTTTAGCTCAAAGCAACAAAAACGCACAGACACTACATGCCCTCTAACAACAAAAGGTATGACTAATAATACTCCCTGATGTTTTCTAACTTGTCCAAAGCCTGGTGCAATGAAAGGCATCCTCGGCTGTTTTTTTTTCACCTCACATTACTGATTACTCTCAGGTTGTGTGTGCTGTGTAGGGAAGGGAACAGAGAATAAGGCAAAGGTTTGTGATTAATTTATAAATGTACGCCTTAACCTCTGCATAGAGTCAGATTAAAAAGACTGAAAGAAGCCTTTGAAGTCTCACTGAAGAATTGCCATGGCAACGGAGCACTGACTGAGACTCTTTGTTCTTTACGCTGTCAGCATACACACCCTGTGAATGGATGTTGTTGATGCAGCCAAGCACTCACATTGCATCTAAAGTGTTTAGTGTTTAGTCTTCCCAGGGAGACATCTTGGTGACAGGTTTATTGATTTCCAGGGACACTGAGCTGCAAACTTAACATCCTTTGGTACCAATATAGAAATGTGAGGCACAAGCTTAAAAAAAACAATCACAAAGACAGAAACACTCAGGAGACCACGTTATGTAACACACAGTAAACTTCAGTAAGTCTCAGCTTCACAGTAGATGTAGGTGAAGGTAGGAGTCTGAGCCAAACAGACATACAGCAGACATGATAACATACTGCATAGAAGATAAGCGTATAAAAGAGTTCCAACATGTCAAAAAACTGTGACGTAAACAGATAAGCACATATTATTTTTTCCTGTTATTTTGCTTTGACACTATCCAAAGACACTATATTTTTACATTTTCCCCTCGAAAGACTATTCTTAATTTCAGTCAGTACAGAGCAACTGGGAGATATGAACTTGCAGGCCATTGAAGGGTGGCCCAAAGTTTTGTGATTGTTCCAACCATAGAAACTGCCCCTGTAGAACCTCTTTCAGGGCCATTTTTGGGAGAGCAAAAAGTATGTAGGAAGTAAGTATGGCAGTCAGAAAGCAGTCTTCTCCTTTCTAACATTGCCATACAGGCAAACGCGACAAACCTGTGTTGTTTTGTTTCCTACATGCTCAGAGAGTTGGGGTTAAGTCCAGTAACTGCTGTTTCTCAATAACTGATGGGACTCTGTGATAAGACCACGGTCGAAGCTGTTGGATCTTACACTGCAACGTAAACAAAGGCTGAAGGGGCTGATTACTGGGATGCCCTTGCAAACATTTGCGTGCTTGACGCCCCATGTTCTTGCAGGGAAAAGCGGCTTAATGTGCCCTTGTTCCCATCACCAAGTCCGATTAAAGTTTGAAAAACTGTTACAAAATGAAGATGAAAAATCTATAGTGTATAACCAAGTCTATAGCACAGATGTTATTGTACCTGTTCAAAAAAAATCTCAGCTGCAACTCCAAAATTTGATGAAACAAATAAAAACAGAACAATGTTGCCTCCATTTTATCCACAGTTGTACCAGTTGACTGATTGTTCACTGATTGTGCCACACTTGGCAGCCTTTGAAAATGGCAGCTGTTGCTTTTAATAGCATGTATTTATAACTTATTTTTATTTGTTAGTAATTTTTTGTCTCATTTGTATTTTTTATTATTACTATTATGATTTTTATTATTATTATTTTATTTTATATTTTAACAATTTATTTAGTTTATCTGTTTGTATTTATTTGATTGTACTTATTTGTATTATTTAATAACTTTATTGTACAAGGAAATTCAGGGAAAGGTGGAAAGGATAAAGGATTTGTTTTGTTCTATTTCACTGGTCTGCAAATTCCTAGTTTCTAGTAAAATGGGTTTAAATGAGCAGGTATTTCAATTTCAGGCTCTTCAAATCTAAATAAACTAAATAAAATAGGAGTCATAGACATTTGTCTCTGTTTTCCTCGAACTAGATCCAGGTTGCATACATTATTCCAGTAAGCTTTTGAGATATTATTTAAAAATACATATATATAAATTTATTTGCATTTTTCTCAGCTGCTGGAAGTCTGCCTTTACATGTTGTAGAGCTAATCTGTGCCATGTAATTAATCCATTATAGTGTTATAATTCATAGCAGGGTATGCAGACAATATAAAACATTAAAGGACTGAAAAATAGTCAAGTTTCCATGTGATAAATCAAAACAAAATGTGGAAAAAATCCGATACATGACCATATGTGGAAACAGGTGTTACTGTTACTGTACTTCAGTTACATTTTATATATTCATCTATGCTTCCTACTAATTAAGCCCCCAGAGAGTGTGTCAGCATGTGGTTTAAAAACTAACCTGTGTGTCCTGTCCTGTCCTGTGTGCATCTTTCAGAAAGCCTACTGTGGCCACTGTAGTGAAAGGATATGGGGGCTGGGCAGGCAGGGCTACAAGTGTATCAACTGCAAACTGCTGGTCCATAAGCGCTGTCACAGACTCATCCCTCAGACCTGCCAAAGGCTTATGGTGAGTATATTTTTCATGTCCCGAGCAGAGAACAGCACAGTGTCGGCCTGTCATAACCGACTCATTCTGCATTCTGTCAGAGCTCCATGTTGTTGACATGAAAGATGAAGATTACATTCCCTCAGCAGTGTTATGTGATAACAGCACATGAAGTGCAACATGTCTTACAAGTCTTAAGCATAATTCCCATTTATTACAACTTATTTTTGCCATTATTTTCACTGTCAGCTCATAGTATCAGGGGTGACTGTTTTAAGTTTTCTTTAACAAAGTCAAATCAATTTGTCTTTCCTTTTGGGTTCATGATACAGTAATCACATTGTAACACGTGCATTTTTTTAGATCAATACTTTAGAGTCCTCACTTCAGTGTGAGTTCTTTATTGTACTTTTGGATTAAGTTTGAAGTGTTGTGTTGTTTCTTTCTTTTTGTTTTTTTGGCTATCATACAGTTGATTTTCTCACACGTTTCCTATGTAGGAAGGAAACATTTATATCAGTGAACATGTAAGAAATGTTGCCTCTGAGTATGTGCTGATGTATTTTCTGTAACTCAAAAGTTGTCTTTGCGTATTTCCTGCCTGTCGTTGTGGATTGTTTGCTTGCAGCTGCGGAGCTTTTCTCCCAGTCTGTTGAAATGAAACATCCTATGAAGTAACAGCAAATGTAGTTTGCTCCACATAATCAATCAGTTTGACCACAAAGCAAGCATTTCACCAAACACAGACATCCAAAGTTTAACCCGTAGAAACACAAACCTGACAAGAAAATCATTGTAGTCGATGCAGTATTTGCTCTGGTGCTGGACTAACTGTCTGCTGTCAGCTGCTTGATCACAGCTTCAACTTGCTTCCTTCAGTACCAGATAAGTGACTTTTTAAGATTAAATGTGTTTCTAGTAAGATGCCAACATTATCATTAGAATCTCTGAGCGACAACATTTCTCTTGATTAACTGAGAGCATCAAACACAGACTTCTTTCTGAGTGCTTGCAAACATGATCTATCATACACTCCTTCATGAGTGTGAACCAGTCGGGGATATTCCAGTGGATATGTTGAAAAATATTTTTCCTGGATATTTAGTCAGTTTTTATAATTCTTTGTTCAGGATCCAGCCATGCCATCACAAGAGCCCCCTTCAGATGCCAAGAGTGAAGAGGTGGACCTTCCACCAGACGACACAGAGGACACAGATGGGAGTAAGTCTCTTAAACTGTTCTCTTCTCTTTTTGACAAGGGAGTGGAGCTACCTGCTCCTGTACTTTTTTTTTGCTTAACGGTGTGGATTGAGATAGAAGGTGTAAAGGCAGCTCTGAATCCAGACAACTGAGAAAAATAGTTTACTGCAAAGATTAGTACATGTGACAGAAGTAACAAATTAAAAGAAAAAACATTAAGTCTTGAGCCCCGCAGTGAAGGGATGGCAGGCTCTGTTATGATGTGGGGGCATTTCACTGACATGGTTTGGGTCCATTTGTACTCATAGAGGGAGGGTCACTGCAAATCAATACAAAGTTGTTATGAGTGTCCCGTTTACCGTTTATTTTATGATAAAACATTTGATGGTGATCATGTCATAATGTTTCCACCTACTGACTAATTTTCTGCCTTGGTAAATCAAGACTTTTTGAAAAGGAAAAAAAAACAACTGATTGCTTTTGGATCACTGTCAAATCTCTCAGATCCTTTTACTCCATCAGAAAATATTTGCTTTCTGAAAGAAAGATGAATTTAACACTAGAAAGACCATCAGTAGAAGGAAATCTCTACTTCTTCAGGTTTCACTACTCAATATGTATGTTAACCTGCTTCACAACATTGTTGTGAGCTTTATTTCGCTCTCTCTCTCTCTCTCTCTCTCTCTCTCTCTATATATATATATATATATATATATATATATATATATATATATTTTTTTTTTTTTCTTTCTCTCATTTCATGCCTCTGGTCAGCTGGCACCATGTAATCGTTACTGTGGTAACATGGCCTTTAGTTCCCAGTTTGCTAAGGGGTGCAGTAGCTAACTTCATAGGATTAAGAAAAGTCAGCCTTCACTTGTGGGAAACCGTCTAGTTTACATTATTGCGAGAGATCAATCTATAATCGAAATAAAGATTTTGTTAACAACACAGACCCGTTCTAAAATCTGTTTGTGAAACCAGCCCCTGCCATGGTGAAACCCACGTCACAGCAGCAGCAGAAACTCAAGAACAAAACTCAGACAGCTCCCATGACTTTAAAGCAGCAAAATAATTAAGAAGTAAATTTGTCGTCTGCAGTACATTTTCTTCTTATTGTGCAATGAAGAAAATGTGTACTCTATATGACATGAATAGAGAAGGATGTAACTGAGTGCATAGCATCCAGAGTGGGATCAAGGAACCCTGAAGAGCACTTTTATAATTCAATGGGTCCCCAGACTAAGGATTAATACAGTAGCTACTTTGTTCTAAAGCCTCATTCTGGACCTTGGTCAGTGCTCCTCACCTGCTCTATCATCACTTTTATAATTCTCAGCCCTTATCAAACCACATTACTACTCTCTAATGGGATCCCATAGAAAAGACTCCTGAATCCTCTTACAAAGAGACTGGTGGACTGATGTTGTGGCCTGTTAGGGGGCTTCTGATATGAGACACCCCCCTGTGGGTTACTCTACTTTAGTATTTCCTGTGGGTTGCACAATTTTATTCTGTGTACTCTATCTCCCTCTACTGGCCAAACATGAACTCTGTAAATTTATCAGCGCAGGTTCACTTCTGTCACATTGCAGCTGTCTTCAAATGGTCATACTTTTTCTGAATCTGTCTTTCACAGTACCGTTTTTACCACACAACTGTGCAGTGGATAAAACAGAAGATGCAGATACAGAGGTGAGACGAGCTCTGAGGCACTGCGGAATTGACATAGTCTTTTGTTTAATAGTAAATAGTATGAAAGAATCAGTCATTGTATGTGATCTGTTTTCTACATAAAACTTTGCTATGAGTCTTGTGCATATATATATTTATTTTGGATGTATCAGTACACTCATAATATTCTCACCTCTATGCCCTCTAGGACATGAAAGCAGTAGTGGATGGCATTGATGGTATTAAGCTGTCCCAGGGCCTGGCTCTCGGACTGGGAGACTTTGACTTGATCCGAGTGATTGGGCGAGGCAGCTACGCCAAAGTCCTGCTGGTTCGACTAAAAAAGAACGAGCAGGTGTACGCCATGAAGGTGGTGAAGAAGGAACTGGTCCATGATGATGAGGTGAGACACTAAGTACACCTGAGATGTCATAGATGTAAGACAAGTGAAGAAAAAAAGGGGAATGTTGAAGGAATGGGATGGAATCTTTGTAGTTATTGGACATACACCGATCAGACATAACATTATGACCACCCACTTCATATTGTGTTGGTCCTCCTTTTGCTGCCAAAACTCCCCTGACCCGTTGAGGCTTGGACTCCACTAAACTCCTGAAGGTGTCCTGTGGTATCTGGCACCAAGATGTTAGCAGGAGGTCCTTTTAGTCCTGCAAGTTATGAAGTGGGGCCTCCATGGATCGAACTTGTTCGTCCAGCACATCTCACAGATGTTCAGTTGGATTGAGATGTGGGGAATATGGAGGCCAAGTCAACACCTCAATCTCTCTGTTGTGCTAGTCAAAGCATTTCTGAACCATTTTTCCTTTGTGGCACAGTGCATTATCCTGTTGAGAGAGGCCAGAGTCATCAGGGAATACCGTTTCCATGAAAGGGTGTACATGGTCTGCAGCAATGCTTATGCAGGCGGTACGTGTAAAAGTAACATCCACATGGATGGCAGGACCCAAGATTTCCCAGCAGAACATTGTCCAAAGCATCACACTGCCTCCACAGGCTTGCCTTCTTCCCATAGGACATCCTGGTGTCGTGTTCCTCAGGTTAGCAACGCACATGCACCCGGCCATCCCTGTGATGTATATGGAAACGTGATTCATAGACCAGGCCACCTTCTTCCTTTGCTTCGTGGTCCAGTTTTGATCATCACATGGCCATTGTTGGTGCTTTTGGTCAGCATGGGTACCCTGACTCACCCTGACTGGTCTGCAGCTATGCAGTCTCATACACATAAAACTGTGAAGCACTGTGTATTCTAACACCTTTCTATCAGAACCAGCATCAATTTCTTCAGCAATTTGAGTAACAGTAGCTCGTCTGTCAGATCGAAACACATGGGCCAGCCTTCATTCCCCTCATCAGTGAGCCTTGGCTGCCCATGACCCTGTTGCCATTTCACCACTGTTCCTTCCTTGGACCACTTTTGATAGAAACTGACCACTGCAAACCAGGAGCACCCCACAAATGCTGCAGTTTTGAAGATGCACTGACCCCGTCGTCTAGACATCACACTTTGGTCCTTGTCAGACTTACTCAAATCCTGATGCTTGTCGATTTTCCGGCTTCTAGCACATCAACTTTGAGGACAAAATGTTCACTTGCTACCTAATATATCCAACCCACTAACAGGTGCCTTGATGAAAAGGTAATCAGTGGTCAGAATGTCATGCCTGATCTGTGTAGGTTTTTCTAAGGGGTCTGACAATGTACTAGAATATGATATTAAAGAATAATTCTGGTTAATTGCAACTCAGGTCTCATTTTTTAACTTCACTACAATGATTTGAGAATAGTCAGCAGTCAGACTGATTGCAAACAGTCGAATTATTTAAACATGGTTGTATGAAGGTAAAACTGAAACATTTGAGTGTTTGACAACGTTGGAAATTGTTTGCCTTAATTTTCTAACCCAGGGGTTTGTCTATAACACATGTGTCCACTATGCATCTTTATTTATCAGTGTTGTCCAAGAATAGGAATGATAGCTACACACGTGGACAAAATTGTTGGTACCCCTCAGTTAAAGAAGGAAAAACCCACAATTCTCACTGAAATCACTTGAAACTCACAAAAGCAACAATGAATAAAAATTTATTGAAAATTAAATAATCAAAAACAGCCATTACTTTTGAATTGTTGATTAACATAATTATTTAAAAAAACAAACTAATGAAACAGGCCTGGACAAAAATGATGGTACCTCTATAAAAGATTGAAAACTATTTGACCAGAGTGACATGATTAACTCAGGTGTGTCATTTAATTGACATCACAGGTGTTTCCAAACTCATAATCAGTCAGTCTGCCTATTTAAAGGGAGACAAGTAGTCACCCTGCTGTTTGGTGAAAAGGTGTGTACCACACTGAACATGGACAACAGAAAGCGAAGGAGAGAATTGTCCCAGGACATCCGAAAAAAAATTATAGACAAACATCTTAAAGGTAAAGGCTATAAGACCATCTCTAAACAGCTTGAAGTTCCTGTGACAACAGTGGCTCATATTATTCAGAAGTTCAAGACCCACGGGACAGTAGCCAACCTCCCTGGACGTGGCCGCAAGAGGAAAATTGATGACAAATTGAAGAGACGGATCGTTGGAATTGTATCCAAAGAGCCCAGAGCAACCTCCAAAGAAATTAAAGGTGAACTCCAAGGCCAAGGTACATCAGTGTCAGATCGCACCATTCGTCGTTGTTTGAGCCAAAGTGGACTTCATGGGAGACGACCAAGGAGGACACCACTGCTGAAAAAAACTCATAAAAAAGCCAGACTGGAATTTGCAAAAATGCATGTTGACAAGCCACAAAGCTTCTGGGAGAATGTCCTTTGGACAGATGAGACCAAACTGGAGCTTTTTGGTAAGGCACATCAACTCTATGTTCATAGACTCAAAAACCAAGCATACGAAGAAAAGAACACTGTCCCTACGGTGAAACATGGAGGAGGCTCAGTAATGTTTTGGGGCTGCTTTGCTGCATCTGGCACAGGGTGTCTTGAAAGTGTGCAAGGTACGATGAAATCTGAAGACTATCAAGGCATTCTGGAGAGAAATGTGCTGCCTAGTGTCAGAAAGCTTGGTCTCAGTCGCAGGTCATGGGTCTTCCAACAGGACAACGATCCAAAACACACAGCCAAAAACACCCAAGAATGGCTGAGAGAAAAGCGTTGGACTATTCTAAAGTGGCCTTCTATGAGCCCAGATCTGAATCCCATTGAACATATGTGGAAGGAGCTGAAACATGCCATTTGGAGAAGACACCCATCAAACCTGAGACAACTGGAGCTGTTTGCTCATGAGGAGTGGGCCAAAATACCTGTTGACAGCTGCAGAACGCTCCTTGACAAATACAGAAATCGTTTAATTGCAGTGATTGCCTCAAAAGGTTGTGCAACAAAATATTAAGTTCTGGGTACCATCATTTTTGTCCAGCCCTATTTCATTAGTTTGTTTTTTTAAATAATTATGTTAATCAACAATTCAAAAGTGATGGCTTATTTTGATTATTTAATTTTCAATAAATTTTTATTTATTGTTACTTTTGTGAGTTTCAAGTGATTTCAGTGAGAATTGTGGGTTTTTCCTTCTTTAACTGAGGGGTACCAACAATTTTGTCCACGTGTGTAAATATGCAGAGCGAGACTTAAGTTGTATTAAATTAGCACCATCATTTACCATGAGCTTTCCTTGAGAAAGCACAATATTTGAGAAGCAGGAAATAGACTAATGCGCATATAATAATTGCCAAACAGGTCTTTACATGACAGTGCTTTGTGTTTAGAAACAGATTTTGAAAGCAGACCAAAGCAAATGAGATACATTATATTTGTCTTTAGCTTTAGAAATACCTTTGTTTCTGCCAATTTGAAACAAATTATTGGAGCTTTCACTCTTTTTAGCTTTGTTTGTTGAGAAACAAATTTGAGTCAATGGGACATCACTGGATGGCTCATTCTTGTGGATAAATCATGGTAACACAATGGTGGCATTTGCTGCCACCTACTGCACCTACTGATTTCTACATAAATCCACTTGCAGTCGACGTCAGCATCTACCACTGCCCTATTTCCCAGCTTCAGCATGCATCACCACTCCAGAGAAGCAGCAGTTTAATCATATTTCCTTCCTGGAGTGGCATATCCCAGCTACTGTCCTCTGACTACTTTCTATGTCTGCCTGCTGCCTGTGGGGGAGAACTCATGGCAGACATAAAAGGTGATGGTCTTTCAGGCTTCTGCACCAGCCCAGTCTATCAGAAGTACAAATGTATCACTGAGAAGCAGGTGAATTTCAAATATTTCTTGTATGATGATTTCAGGACATTTTCTTAGACTTTGAGGGCTGCCAGTTTTGTGTGATGCTGTCTGTTTAATTGCTTTGACCTTGCATTCTAAGCACAGATCTGTCGCTGAGTAACTTCCTAGAATAAGAAGCCGTGAAGCTCTGGGTCTTCGGTTGTAGGGTTTCAATACTTCTGGACTGTGTAAGAAGTGGAGGAGGGAAGAGGGTAAAAATTGGGGGGAAAAAAGATTGAGATGGAACAGTAAAAAATAGATCAAAATATGGGAAGCAGAAATGACTAAAAGAGAGTGAGGTAGACTGATTTATAGACTGGTTGAAGCTTTTGAAAGGAGCGAGGCAATAAAAAGAACTGGGACAAAGAAGGAGGATGAAGCGGGGGTGGAAATGATAATTTGGAAATAAAGGTTTAAGAGGAATGAGGAAAAAGTGAGTGGATTACACAAGATAAAATCTGGGTGTAACCTTTTTTTTGCATTGGTGAATCGCCAGCTGAACATGAAGAAGAAAAATTAGAAACACGCATATTCACACATCAATGTGACAGAGTTGCTATGCAAGAAGTGCCTGCCATCAAGAGCAACTTTGGTTTCAGGGTCTTGCCCAAAGCATGTGGAGGGGTGGGGGATTTAACTCGCTCCACCATCTGAGAGCCCAGACATGCATGTTGATAGTCTTGGTGTTATTTTTCCATATTTTAAGATATCAGTCTGTGCGTGATAGGACATAATGAAACCCAGCAATGTGGGCTGTCCTAAATAGCCAGCCTCACACCACAGGAGTTTTCGGCCGATTTCCAACAATCTGGATAGCAGAAATCTGGTTTGACATGTCAGTCTGAACCAAGGATTTGCCCGGAATATTTGGCAATGAGAGGGATTTGCTGATCCTCATTAAAACTTCCCAAACTGCTTGCAGATTCATCCATTAATATCTAATATATTATTCGGCTAGTTTCAGTGATCACAGTACTGCTCGGAGCAGCGTTCTAGCCCTGAAGGGTAGCATTAGCCACATATTTTAAAACTGATAGGTGGTAGAACAGGCGATTGAATATTCTCATTCTGGCTCATTCAGCCTTTTACTTACATTTTTTATCACTGCTAACTACTGCAGGACTGTTCCAGCAGGTCGTAGCACGGCACTCTCTCTTTTGTTTACATCAAATTTCACATAAGACCACATGAGGAGGAGCACTGTAGCCTGACTGCTTTCTCTGACATGGAATTTTTAGTAATGTCCTGTAGTGTGTGATGTATAATTGTTTTCCAATCTCATAATGCATGCCCAAGATTAGAAATAGGAGTATCTGTTGCATCTGTTGTGAGTTTTTCCTTAGTTACATGAGGCATTTCAGTTTCAGAACTCCCGTATTCTCACGACAGCCTCAAAATCTTTTCAGGTATTTGGCTGTCATAATTTGAAGTAAGAAAAAAAATAGATTCAACATTCAAGGGTTTTAATTGTCACATGCTCATACAACATGTGCAGTGAAATGAAAAGTGACTGTTTCACAAGACTGTGCAATTACAAGTAGAATACTTAAGAGAAAGCAAGAACAACATTGTTGGATTTGGCATCCGTATTTACCAGTTTTTAAAACGTCCTTGGTGTGCTTGGTTCTTAACTCTGGCCCAACATAGAGTTGGGGCCTGAAAAGCACCAGTTTATGGAGCCTGGACCTGGTGTTTAGTTGGTGGAAACACAAAGAACTGGTGCTAAGTCAGGCACTGGCTCCGAACTAGCACTGGAATCAGGTCGAAAGGCGCCTTGGGAGTGCCACAGGTGTTTGCAGGCAGTAGTTGATCCATGCTGTAGATGATGACTGTGATGCTGAGCATAATAATCTAACATGAGTGGATTATTGATTTGATAGAATGCAAAATACTTTTTTTTTAGCAATTTGTGTTGTCACTTTTAAATGTAGAAAAGAAAGCTGTTTGTTTTCAATACGCCCTTTTCTTTTTGAATTCAACTTTATCGTGTTGTCTCGTGTCATCATGCCAACGATCCATCGTCATCACGGAGAAAAGCGAGAAGGAGGTCTTTCATCAGTTACCAAAGAAATCAAACCCATTGAATATGCTTATAACTTAGAAATGGAACTTGATGATACAGTGACCGTAACACCATGTGTGAAAAAAGATTCTGTTTTGACATGTGTTTTATTATCACTTTGAATTCCACACACAAAACTCTATTGTTACCCATTCTAACCTGTAACCATCACTATATTATAATGATGACACAAATCTCAGACACACATCAGGACGTTGTTTGCTAGCCTGGCTCTTTCCAAAGTTAAAAAGTATACTTATGAACACCTCAGAAGCTCCCTGATTAGCAGTCTGCTGCATTCACCCAATTTTCACACCTGCAGAAATGTTGAGCAACAACTTGCTGTTTATAGGGAGTTAAATGCCAAAACTATTTCCTCTCAGCACTACTTGATGCTGGGTCTCTATAGGTCATGACTCAGATGGGAGAGCTGGTTGTCCGCTAATGACAACAATGGCAATTTTATCCGTGGCTAGTCTACGTGTTGAAGTGTCATTGGGCAAGACGCTGAACACCAAGTTGCTCCTGATGCCAAGCGAGCACCTTGCATAGCAGCTCTGCCACCATGTGTGACTGTGTGTGAATAGGTAAATGAGAAACGCATTAAGTGCTTTGTAAAACTTAGCCAAGTCAAATCAGCATCATTTACACACGTGGACAAAATTGTTGGTACCCCTCAGTTAAAGAAGGAAAAACCCACAATTCTCACTGAAATCACTTGAAACTCACAAAAGTAACAATAAATAAAAATTTATTGAAAATTAAATAATCAAAATAAGCCATCACTTTTGAATTGTTGATTAACATAATTATTTAAAAAAACAAACTAATGAAATAGGGCTGGACAAAAATGATGGTACCCAGAACTTAATATTTTGTTGCACAACCTTTTGAGGCAATCACTGCAATTAAATGATTTCTGTATTTGTCAATGAGCGTTCTGCAGCTGTCAACAGGTATTTTGGCCCACTCCTCATGAGCAAACAGCTCCAGTTGTCTCAGGTTTGATGGGTGTCTTCTCCAAATGGCATGTTTCAGCTCCTTCCACATATGTTCAATGGGATTCAGATCTGGGCTCATAGAAGGCCACTTTAGAATAGTCCAATGCTTTTCTCTCAGCCATTCTTGGGTGTTTTTGGCTGTGTGTCTTGGATCGTTGTCCTGTTGGAAGACCCATGACCTGCAACTGAGACCAAGCTTTCTGACACTAGGCAGCACATTTCTCTCCAGAATGCCTTGATAGTCTTCAGATTTCATCGTACCTTGCACACTTTCAAGGCACCCTGTGCCAGATGCAGCAAAGCAGCCCCAAAACATTACTGAGCCTCCTCCATGTTTCACCGTAGGGACAGTGTTCTTTTCTTCGTATGCTTGGTTTTTGAGTCTATGAACATAGAGTTGATGTGCCTTACCAAAAAGCTCCAGTTTGGTCTCATCTGTCCAAAGGACATTCTCCCAGAAGCTTTGTGGCTTGTCAACATGCATTTTTGCAAATTCCAGTCTCGCTTTTTTATGAGTTTTTTTCAGCAGTGGTGTCCTCCTTGGTCGTCTCCCATGAAGTCCACTTTGGCTCAAACAACGACGAATGGTGCGATCTGACACTGATGTACCTTGGCCTTGGAGTTCACCTTTAATTTCTTTGGAGGTTGCTCTGGGCTCTTTGGATACAATTCCAACGATCCGTCTCTTCAATTTGTCATCAATTTTCCTCTTGCGGCCACGTCCAGGGAGGTTGGCTACTGTCCCGTGGGTCTTGAACTTCTGAATAATATGAGCCACTGTTGTCACAGGAACTTCAAGCTGTTTAGAGATGGTCTTATAGCCTTTACCTTTAAGATGTTTGTCTATAATTTTTTTTCGGATGTCCTGGGACAATTCTCTCCTTCGCTTTCTGTTGTCCATGTTCAGTGTGGTACACACCTTTTCACCAAACAGCAGGGTGACTACTTGTCTCCCTTTAAATAGGCAGACTGACTGATTATGAGTTTGGAAACACCTGTGATGTCAATTAAATGACACACCTGAGTTAATCATGTCACTCTGGTCAAATAGTTTTCAATCTTTTATAGAGGTACCAACATTTTTGTCCAGGCCTGTTTCATTAGTTTGTTTTTTTAAATAATTATGTTAATCAACAATTCAAAAGTAATGACTGTTTTTGATTATTTAATTTTCAATAAATTTTTATTTATTGTTACTTTTGTGAGTTTCAAGTGATTTCAGTGAGAATTGTGGGTTTTTCCTTCTTTAACTGAGGGGTACCAACAATTTTGTCCACGTGTGTATGTAGCACATTAGGCAGAAGCTGCTGAGCTAAAGTGCTTTCTGTTAGAGAAATAAGAATGTTATTGCAAATTTAAGTTAAGATTGGCGTCCTGTAATATTTTATGCTCTAACAAGTTACCAAAAAATGGAAAAATTATACATGGAAAACTCACCAAATCCAAAGATTCTCTATGAGCAGCGTACTGATGACAGGGGAGAGGAACAACTCCCTTTTTACAAAGACCTTCAGCAGAACCAGGCTAGGGAAGATGTCCATCTAAGGTAAAAACAAAAGATTCTGTCTAAGTATGGACCTTTTACCATCTAGTCACAGTGCAAGATGGCAAATTTAGTCAGAAAGCAAAGATTTTTTTATTGGACTCTATGGTTACAATTGTTCAAATCCATCAAGGTTACTAGAACAGCCCTTGAGGAAGCTCCCACGTTGACTGTACTCAGCTGTAATGTGTGTGACTTCTGACACATCAATGAGTTTTAGAGGTGTTGTTAAAGATACTTTAAAAAAAACACACACACAACTGCTGTGTGGTCTTGGGCCTTGTAATACTTTGTGTTTCTTGTGAATGCCCAACTTTTTCTTGGTCTGAAGGTCATTGCATTGTCACCCACCTCACCGTAAGATACCATCAGAACAAACAGGCAAGCTTATTCATTCCTTCCCTCAGCACAATTCATACATTGAAGTAGCTGCAGTGTTCAGGCATTTTGTTTTCATCAAGAATCAAAGACAATTTTACAGAAGAAGGCTGTTATAAAGCCGCTGCAGGGTGCCGCATCTTGTTACTGTTTGTGTTATATAAGCCCACTAGATGGCGCTGTTGCTTAATATAAAACTCCTTAAACACAAACCAACCAATGGGATTATTATCGAGCCACAGTGAGGACCAGTATAAAGAATGTCTGCGTCTCCATCTCCAAGTCTCCCTCACCAGTTTATAATCTTTTTTTTTTTCCATTTATGTGAACACTTAAATCCAACATTTAAATCCAAATTTTCAGGAACAGTTGAAGAAGAAAGCAAATTTGACTAATTGACAAAGATTCAGTTTTGCCCAAATAAAGAAGATTTAAGGAAATCCTTTTCCAGTGTTTTGACTGGACTTCTCATTTCCATTTATTCATCGCTCTGTTCCTGCACGTTAGTTTAATAATTCATCCCAATAGCACTCAAATGCATGGCATCAAAGGAAGCTTGTAACAACTTTCTACCAACTGACTATAAGCTAGTGAAGGAGCTGAAAGTACCAACGTTGTGATGACAGATTCTGCATAATTATAAATTCCTCAGACAATAATGAGTTGACCACAATGAATTTTGTATGGTGTGCACAATATGTGGTCTCCATTGTGGTGGTATAAATTAACCATTAACCACAGCGGAGCACTGCATGGGGAGCTCAAAATGTAGACACACTCTATTGTAGCTCACATAAAACATTAGCTATCATCAATTTAATGACACTTTAAATTAGCATAAAACATCCTTGCCTCATGCTAAACACTTTCTGAATCTCTTCAGCACCAACGGTTAAAACAACAGCTGACAACAATATTATGCACACTTTCTTTTGCCGAGACCTGATTTTGTAAAGGTCCACTCCATGGTTCTAATTGTCTGTTTTTGTTATGACTCTTAAAATATGTCTGCAACACACTCCTGATGTGTGGAATGCAGCAAACAGAAAAATGTTAAGCATATGAAACCATGATTGATCGATTCAGATTCCTCACATTAGCCATTGTTTGCCTTGATGACAGCTTTATACAATGATGGAAATGTCTTAAGCAGCCAAAAAATAGTAAAAATACAGAAAACCACAACAATGAGTAGCTCTGTATTGTATATGACTGAACCTTTGCTTACATGTAAATGTACATACAGATTCAGTGATCACATTCTGTATTATAACCTTTACATTTGATACTTTGAAAGTATTTTCATTATGATGCTTGCGTATCATGTTTTCAGTGTAGTTTTTACTCATGGTTGTGTAGTTATATTTGTCCAATCCTTGCTTCAAATTGTTGCACTTGTCTTCATTATCACCATTACTAATGTTCTCTGTCTCATTCAGTGTTGCTGTAGGTTTGTGGCCATGCCATGTTTGATTTAATGTTGTAGAGCAATTTGAACAACACCACAAGCCCGTAAATAAATATTTTATAATGACATGGTAGATGGCAAGGTACACCCTCTGGACAGCTGAAGGAAGAAATAATTCAAAATACTGAATTATTTCAAGACTGGCTACAGCCTGTCTGTGGCATGGTGTATTTCCATCTGTCTGAGAAAGCCTATTGATCAGACAAATTGATTGGTAATACACTGCCTTTTCTTCATGCCATCTCTGTCTCCTTCTGTCTCCCCTAATTTCTCCAGGATATTGACTGGGTGCAGACAGAGAAACATGTGTTTGAACAGGCATCCACCAATCCTTTCCTCGTAGGCCTCCACTCCTGTTTCCAAACAGAAAGCCGGTAAGAGTGTGATAAAGCTGACACTTTGTGAGAGCTCATACTGTTCTCAAGCCAATATCTTTCAGTTACAGTTTGTAGTACCTGACAGTACTTTCAGGAATATGAAGTATTACTTTGTGATGATGGTGTGTATTGTGCATTAGAAAATAATACAGATACATTTCTATAATTTCATTACTGTCAAAAAAGATGCCGTGGAAATTTATTCTGCTGTTAAGGCTTGTCTCATGCCATTGTGCCATGGAGTAGGCTCGAAAGTATGCATTCTTCAGTCTCATATAAATGTTTTGTGAAGACCCTTTCAGTCATTACACCTTCCTCAAGGCAAATCTTGGACAAGGAAGTCTCAATATAGTGATGTCAAACAGAGAACATTTATTCTTTTTTATGGATGTTGATGTACTTCACTAGCTCCAAATTCATAGCTCTACAGATACTGGACATCTGAATAGATTACGGTAATAGGTTTTAAATCGTTCCTAATATTTCTCTCCCTTTGTTTTTGCGTCACTCCCTTAGTTTTGTGAATCCTTCATTTGCCTTGGTAAAGGTCACATGGCCTAAAGGGATGGTTTAAGAGTCAATACTTTGAGTGTGAATTGTGCAACACCTTAATTTCTCCATATTAGATGTTTTTTAGGCATGTTGTACAATAGCAGCATCTACACATGTGGACAAAATTGTTGTCAGTTCAAGTGATTTCAGTGAGAATTGTGGGTTTTTCCTTCTTTAACTGAGGGGTACCAACAATATTGTCCACGTGTGTAATACAGGGTGACAAAAAAATGGGAACTTTTTAACAATCCAAGAATGCATTCGTACAGGAGGACGCCATCTACAGGAAGTCATTTTTAAAAAATGAAAATTCCACCATTGTTTCTTAAATGGCATGTTTTAAGGTTTCAATGACTATGAATAAAATATTTTTCTTCCATCACTCTTGGTTTTATTGGATTGTTAAAAAGTTCCCGTTTTTTTGTGTCACCCTGTATATGCTGAGGTTTTCTGAAAGTGATTCAAAAAAACATTAAAACATATAAATGAGCCACACAACAAACAATTAACACTAAACATTCAATAGCAATAATCTACAACCACTACTGAATCTAAACTAAACCTATATTTCACCTAAATATATGTTCTTCATCAGAATGCCTCTTTTATGCTATTTGGCTCAGAAGCATAAACTGTATGATTCCATGAAGACCACTGGTGTTTGTTTTTGTTTTTTGTTTTTTTTGATTTGTTGAGAAATTTAAAAAAAAATAATGTCAGCCATTATCGCCCAGTTTTATTTCTTTTGCAATAAACAGGGACCTATGAGTCAACAGAAACATTTCTGTAGGGAGAATTTCCTTTCAAAAGATGCAACATGTCCTCCCAAGAAAGAGAACGTGAAAAAATATATTCAAAGTGACATAAGCAGACTTTGTGTATGTATTTTTTTCATCTGATGTACCGCTTCATAGTCTAAACCAGTCACTGATAAAAAGCATCAATGGTTTGCTAATGAACTTTTTCACCATGATTTCCAGGTTATTTCTGGTGATTGAATATGTGAATGGAGGAGACTTGATGTTTCATATGCAACGGCAAAGGAAGCTCCCTGAAGAACACGCAAGGTAAACATCCAGATGTACATCATCTTTTTCATACATGATCAAATAAATTGAAATCCTAGTTTGAAATTTAAGCATCTATATTTAGATGCATTAAATGGTGTTTAGGTGTACTCATTCCACATGGAAAATTCATCATCCCTGGAGCTATATGTTTAGGTAGCATCTTTAAATAGAAATGAGGTGAAGTGATTTTTCTTTGAATCTTTCCCAAATTCTGAATACAGCAATTAAATGAAGTATCTGTCTATTACTGGCCTGCAGGAATAGACTGCAAGATCAGAGGACGATACTGAAGTGGGTGAATTTCTGATTAGATTTTCCTACTGTTGACATGGCAGAGTCTTTTAGCTACACTGGAAACACATCTGTGCAATGATCAGTTTTTTTGGGGTGGACTGACTGAAACCTGTTCAGCTGGATGATCTGTGTTTCTTATGATGTTATACTGTAATATAACGGTTAGCGTAACGTTTGCCTTTTGGTTAGGACAGAAAACATTGGTTTCATGAAAGGATCTTAGGTTTTGTTGTGCAAAACAGCTGAAGTCTGTGTTGAAGATGGTTTTTAATGCATCTTCTTTGCACTTTAAAGTGCTCTTCAGTAGCATAGTTAGGAGTACTCCTATTAAATGGATGCTTTAACAGCTCTTCATGAGCATGGCAACATTTTCAAAACCCAACCTAACACTATTTTCCACCTCAGAGAAATATAATGAGCACCCATAATTCATTGTGCCTGTCTAGTTGCGGGGCACTCCAACTGCAGCTCTGATAAATGCTGGATCAAAGGCTGGGTAATTTAGAGAGGCACCGTTGGGCCCCTATCGGCCCCTTGCAATCTGGATTCTGGAGACAGTGGTTGTACATATGCAAAGCAGCATGTTAATCACTCATAATGATTGTACATATTCATGAGCAGCGCTCTTAGAGAGAGCCGTGCTGCATTCCCCCACGCCGTGGGGGAGGCGGGCCAGTGGGCGATGGATGGTACTGCTGATAGGACACAGCGTCTATCAGTCTGATGGCAGCAATGAAACAACGATGTACAATGGAGGCTGTCACCGTGAAAATGTGGGGGAGCGATGTGGGATTTGTGATTTCTCTGTCAAACGCTGCTCCACTACAGTCTTTTCCCTCAGTGTTTGACAATCATGGATTTACAGCAGGCAGACAGAGAGGCTCGTCAGTGTTAATGAAGGCTTATCTCCTGGAGACAGAATGCACACTACCTACACACAGAGAGAAAACATGCTAGTGACTCACCAAAGAAGCCCACCAAGCACATTTAATCATGGCCAAAACTATGGAGGTTTTAAAGGCTAATGTTTGCTATAAATATGTCTCTGTTCACCATAATGAGAATCATCTTAGTAACATTAATCTGCTTATAAAGCCCTTTACACTTTAAGACTTAGGGATAAAGTAGACACAACCAAATGTTCATATATTATGTTTTTAGTTAGTTTTTTTTTCTTTTACCTTTTTTTTTTATTTTTTTTAAAATGTCTCTCTTTGGTTGAGTTACTTCATATCACACCAAATACAGGATTGGGGCTTTGATTATTTAAAGGTTTGTAGTTGGTCAACAGTGATGAGTACCTACTGACAGAGTCCAGCTGAGTGGTTGTGCTACAATACATCTGACATAACTCACACTTTTCAAGACTTAAAGGATGTGCTGCTAATGTCTTGGTGTCTGATACCATGGCTCATAATGGTCGTATTCTTTTTGCTGTCACAGTATCTGAACACTTCCCAGTGTTTTTTAAAAACTTGTTAAAAGCTTGTTACACGTCATGCAGTCAGATAAGTTCCAATTCACTGTACCTAAAAACAAGCCCAAACATCCAGCCAGACTCTGAGAGACCCGTCCTCAGCCACTCTCTGTCAAAGTAATGGCTTTTTGGGATTCTGACATAAACTCCCTACGGTGGCTTCATTTGAACATGACAGGGCCATTACAGATAGAGCCGCAGTGCCCCCCTTTCCTAATTACAACGATCACAGCAGTACCGAAGAACAGCGCTAACTGGAAAATAACGGAATGAAGTTGTGGATGTTATGCTGTTACATTATTGTGACAAAACTGAGAACGCACGTGTGCTGTGTTGCAAGTGCCACACAATTGTTATTAGTCTATTTAAAATTGCCTGCCTTCTCTGACATTGTGACATTTGGGTGTTGTGTACAGAGAACAACAAAACATGTCAGCTACCAAGGTCTATACCACGGTCCTGTGTACAAGTGGAAATCTTTGGCCTGATGATGGCACTAGATGACAGGTCAGGCACATCATTCTCCACATTTCTTTCTGCTTCTTCACAGATTTTATGCTGCTGAAATCTGTATTGCTCTGAACTTCCTACATGAAAAGGGTATCATCTACCGTGATCTGAAGCTGGACAACGTTCTCTTGGACCATGAGGGACACATCAAGCTCACAGACTATGGCATGTGCAAGGTAAGATATGTATTGATTTTTTTTTTCCAGTGGACTGTACAGTTATCAATAATGCAGGAGGTCAGAATTGGCTGGCTCTAAAAGGGCCTCTGTTTTTTTAGTTTTATTTTTTCATTCCACCATTCATGTTCTGGTACATAGGACATCCTTCACCCTGCTTCTTTCATCAAACTGCTGTTTTCTCTTTCTTTCTTTCTCCTCCTCCTCCACCCTCACTTAGGAGGGGATCAGACCAGGTGACACCACCAGTACTTTCTGTGGAACTCCCAACTACATTGCACCGGAGATCCTCAGAGGAGAGGACTATGGTGAGTACAGGCACACTGTAAAGCAGCAATGCATTACTTAATACCAGACTACTTTAACGTCTTCCGATTTTCAAGCAATGTAAGGGACTACAATTAGAAATTCAGTAATTAAATTACATTTACATTGACACAGGCTGGCTCTCTACCAAAGCAGGAGAAATGCAACTTGTTGTTACTCAAAAGTTGTTTAAATGTTGCATGTTCTCAACTGGCTTGCTAATGATAGCCATGTGTGCCCACGTGTTCAGGAGTCACCTAGTCACAGGGTGCGAAAGTACACTTCTGAGGTCTTCTATCTGGAGAGCGGTGTGCAGTTACTGAGGCTAATGCTAAGCTAGCTGCTCCTGGATGGTCTGTAAATCCTTCCAGATTGTTGGGCTTCCTTATCATTATGTACAATATTTTGTAATAATATGTAATAGTATTTTTTTTAATTATTCTAATTCTGAAATTATGTAATAAAATAGAAACAATAACTTGATAGTTCTCTACGTCTACACATTTTAAATGCAAAATCCATAGATGTGACAGTACAATGAACATTATAAACAAACCTTAGGACACCTTAGCACTCCCAGGAGGCTGCTTTGTACACTGGCATGCACAGTACTCTATACATTTGAGACATGTTAGATATCCATCCCGATGGAAATTCAAATGAAATCATGTCCCAAATTCTTTGTGCATGACAACAAGACCATACAGTCATAAAGAACCACATACTGCAACATAAAGAAAATAGGCAGCACATGTGTGGATCATTTACAGTTGTGTAAATGTTCCTTTGATGGAGCTGACAGCTGAGTAATAAGTATTAGGTAACACCTAATGTAACACATTACCTTTGCTCATAAGAAATTAGTGTGTAACATTTTTGCAGAATACTGTACTTATTATTCACTAGTGACCAAACCAGCCTCAGTTTGTGATTTTCTGAAATGTTGTGTGTATAGCAGCTCTGTCAAACACAGAACTGAGCAGTGCTTTAATGGCAAACCCATTTCTGAATGAGTATCATTTGTTTTTCTTTGCCCTCCCAGGCTTCAGTGTGGACTGGTGGGCTCTGGGCGTACTGATGTTTGAGATGATGGCTGGAAGGTCCCCATTTGACATTATCACCGACAATCCTGACATGAACACAGAGGAGTACCTCTTTCAAGGTGAGACAGAGGAATTTTGCAATGCACAGATGTCCTGCAAAACCATGCTTGGGGTCACCAATCAAAGAAAATAGATGATTAGTAGCATAAACCTAAGTTTCTAACTTAATTAGTTAAGTGATACAGTTTCTCTAATTAGTATTTCCATATTAATTAAACGGAATTTTTAAGGATAATTATGAACACAGGTTTTTAAGTTGACAAACACATTGAAAATAATTTGCGCAAAATACATTTGCTTGTGCAGTTTGCAGTCCACTCTTGTTTTGTTCTTATTTTTTGGCATCTGTTAGCATTTGAATAAAGTTACATGAGTGATATACAGCAGTTGAACAATGCCAAATGAAATAACAATTGTAGAGTCTGAAATGACATGGTTTCTTATATTTGTTGTTGGTTAAAAACACTCCTGTGTGTTTATTTTCCCTCTGCAAATTCATGATTTGCACATTTTTCTACCTTGGAATCTAATTTAGTGATTTGTGCATTTCAAATTCAGTTGAGAGATTGTATGGTCCTTAATGGATTAAAAACATTCTGCTCTTGGGCTGGTTAAGTTCCTTCAGCGCTATTGAAGGAGTGCAGAAATGAAGTGAGACTAAAAAGCAGGCTGGTTTTCTTGATGTATGAAAGAGTGACACACGTTTAACAGTTTGTTATATCTAATCATGAACAAGAGTTTCTGTACACTTGTAAAGGCAATTTGTCTTTGGCACACATACATAAAAATCACACACATACTCACACAAAAGCCATCATACATTTTGTTTTTTTCGTAGATTTATTATAGATCTGAAAATATGACAAAATCTGCTGGGTCAAAAATATACGCATAGAAACGTATACGTTTTGGTGATGTAGAAAGCTGTGTTAATCTAATTTTCTTAGTGGCATTGCCTCTTACCTTTTCAAGAGCACTTTCGCTTGAATACAGCTGATGACTACTCAGAGCTAATTTAAAAATGGGCCCATTTGATACACTCGTGAGAATGAGCTACAGTCACTACTGTAGGAAAGTCTGAGGAAGGAGGAGGGTCTGAAAAAGCAAATCATTGACTTAAATAAGTCAAGAAAGTCACTTGGAGCCATTCCAAAGCAGCTGCACATCCCAAAATCAACAGTTCAAACCATTGTTTAAGTATTAACTGCATGGTACAGTTGTGTCACTGCCATGATCAGGAAGAAAACTAAAACTATCACCTGCGGCTGAGAGACAGTTGTTCAGGATAGTCAGAAGACAACCAAGAATCACCAAAAAGCAGGTCTGCAATGAATTAGAACCCGCTAGAACACAGGTGTCAGTGACAGCTAAGCATGTTTTTACATCACCATGAGCTGAAAAGCTGCCGTGTAAGAAGAAAGCCCAACCTCAGTAATACCACCTTAAGAAACAATGGTGGAATTTTCATTTTTTAAAAATTACTTCCTGTAGATGGCGTCCTCCTGTACGAATGCATTCTTGAAATCTACCTGGGGCTATCTCAAGAGTAAAGTGTACACGACTCGACCAAGAACTCTGGATGAGTTAAAACAGAGAATTCAGGATGAAATTCACAGTATCCCAGCTGAGATGTTGCAGCGGTCAGTGAGGAATCTCAACAGCAGATTTCAAGAATGCATTCGTACAGGAGGACGCCATCTACAGGAAGTAATTTGTAAAAAAAAAAAAAGAAAATTCCATCATTGTTTCTTAAATGGCATGTTTTAAGGTTTCAATTACTATGAATAAAGTATTTTTCTTCCATCACTCCTGGTTTTATTGGATTGTTAAAAAGTTCCCGTTTTTTTGTGTCACCCTGTATTTGATGACAAAATGAGCTGAGGAAAGAATAACAGTATCTCAGGATTTACCTGAGGGAAGCTTAAATAAACTAAGCAGCAGCAGAAGTTGTACGAGCATTCAGTTCAAAAGATATTCAGTCGACTTCATTGCCAGTTGGCACAGAAGCTGAAAGCATCAGGGCAAAGGACAGAAACAAGTCTTGGTTTATCGAACAAGGTTTTGTAGATTTTACAGCTGATACTATGTTCAGACTGACATTTACAATAGATTAAAAATATATATTTTTTAAAAATGCAGCCCCCGTATTCATCTCAGTGAAATTTCTGGAATAACACTCAAATTGCTGAGGCTGAAAAACTTTCACTAAACTACACAAAAAACACATCGTCAAACTCATCAGATTTTTGTACAACGCAATCACGAAAGATAAGCAGTTTTTTTCAATAAAGATGAGATCAAATGAATCATAAATACAGTCTAGACATTGATAATGTGGTAAATGACTATTCTAGCTGGAAAGAGCTGATTTTTAATAGAATATCTACATAGGGGTACAGAGGCCCATTTCCAGCAATCATCACTCTTGTGTTCTAATGCTACATTGTGTTAGCTAATCATGTTGAATGGTTTATTGATGATTAGAAAACCCTTGTGCAATTATGTTAGCACATGAATAAGTGTGAGTTTTCATGGAAAACATGGAATTGCCTGGGTGACCCCAAACTTTTGAACGGTATATACTTATTTTATATTTATTTTATACTTATAAATCCACAGAGAGTACTGTTCCAACTTGGGAGGCCTGCATGTCCTTTTGTTGGCCTGCACTTACTCATGACACTCGTCCATCTCCGTGTAGACCATAGACTGTATATAAAGATATTTATATACAGTCAGTGGTTTAGACCTGCAGACACCTCTACATGTAGCCCTGGAGAATTAGGATTTCATCTTCACATGCAGATGGAGAAGAATGTTTTAGCATTAAAGTGATTTGCAATGGAGCTGGGATCTTTCTGCATGGAGTTTACATGTTCTCCCTGTGCATGCATGGGATTTCTCCGGGCACTCTGGCTTCCTCCCACAGTCCAAAAATATGCTGAGGTTAACTGATTACTCTAAAATTGCCCGAAGGTGTGAATGTGAGTGTGATTGCCTGTCTGTATATGACAGACTGGCGACCTGTCCAGGGTGTCCCCTGCCTTCGCCCGAGTCAGCTGGGATAGACTCCAGCACCCCCGCAACCCTAGTGAGGATAAAGCGATGTATAGAGAATGGATGGAGGATTTGCAATGGGTCTTTGTGCCCTCCTATCAAGGCACTCACGCAATAGTCATAAATTAAGCTAAAATATCAAATTTAGTGGGGTGACCAGTTCACCACTAGAAATCAGCAGAAAACAAACTCTGGGTGAAATCACACCCTCAGGATAAAGGAACCTCAATTTCTGTCCTTCTTTTTGCATTTTTGTGTCTTCAAGCCATATGGTCCCTGTACATGGCACACCCCCTTTACCTCCCCCTCTCCCTCCCCTTCACACAACCACCCACACAGGCCTCAAAAACAGAAATTCCTCCATACTACAGTGTGACGCATTTTGTCTCAGCTGTGACTGTCAGGAGCATAGCGCGGCACCATGGCTAGCATCTGTCACCAGTACCATCCTCCTGGCGGTCTTACCGGTAGAGCAGCAGGTTCCTGGATGAATGCCTGCCAACGGAAACTAACCCTATCACTATAGGAGCCACCCAGCCATATGCCAGCTAGCTAGACCCTGTGCCAGCCCTTGCTTTGGGAATCGATGCACCACATGCCAAGTCCGGGCCTTTAGACAGACACCCAAAGACTGGTAAACATTTGAATCAGTGGTGAAATCAGCCACATGATGGTATTCACGTCAAAACCTGAAACTGATGTTGTTTATTTGAGCAAATAAGGCTGTAACGCTAACACTTGTTTTAGGGTGACTTCTGAGCATTAAAGATTACTCTTGACTTTGGAAACTGTAGTTTAACAAAAGGAAAAGATAATCTCAGTCTACTTATTAGCTTTCAGCATATTGTATCTCAAGGTTAAAGTCTCAGTGTCTAGGCATTAGCTAAAACTGCTCAATAGCAACAAAGATGACAGTGTATCAATTAAACTCCAAAAACATTAAACTGCCATCTCATCTGACTGTTTTGTAACAACATTCATCCAATTACACAGCTGTAGTGTTGAAGAGCGCCAGAGGAGAGGCTGACCACAGTCATGCTTTTACATTTTGTAATTTTGTCAATGTTTCACTATAAGAAGTTAAAATGAACCGTAGAAGGCTGGCTGGGTTTTCATGAAGAGGGAGCGACAATAAAATAAAATAAATAAATTAATAATGTATATGAGAAAAGCATATGGGTGCTCTGTCTTGCATTTCAATGTATGTCAATTAGAAACTGTCTTAAAGTTGGATATTTTGCTTTCCATAATAGTGTGAATATAAACACAATAATGACGTTTTTGTTAACTGATCCCATGAAAAGATCAAAAGTCAACAATGATCTAACTCTACTCATTTGATTAACTTTGTTCCTCTAACTTCCACTGTCTCACTTGGAATATCTAATCCTTTATCAATAAAAATCTGGGCACAGTAGTTTATTAAGAAACAGCTCCCCAGAGTAATAACAGGGTCTGGGAGATGCCTAGTTTAGGAAAAATCAAAGATGAAGGAGAAGGGAAGACAGGAGAAAAAAAGAAAGTTCTGATGTGTTATTCTGTAAAGACTAACATTTCAGTTGATTTCAATACATTCATATTTTTTCTTTCTTTCTCTAACTTTATCCCTGTCTTCCCCCTTTGTCATTGCACACACATGCCCACCTCCTACACACACATATTTCTGCTTGCATGCGTGGTACAATGAGAAAATGCAAATGGAACTGTTTTATTTCACTCACATACCTTCTGTCAACTACTTATGCTTGTATTTGCCAGTGTTTATTATTGTTGTGGTCTTTCTTTTTGTCTCGTCATGTCTCATATATATCTTTTGCCAAACGCTTGTCTTATATGTCAACACACATAAAAGTAAGATGACACACTTTAGAAAAATGACATTTGCTGACTGTCATCTCCTTTTTTTCCCTTTTCAAACATGTCTGTTTTTCTGCACACCACCCATTTATCTTATTTTGAAACATTGGGTCTTAAATGGGGAGTAAGTAGTACAAACTTGCAGTGGTCACATCACCTTGAACAGTAATTGAAAAAAAAAAAACAGAGTGAAGCACTAATCTCAAAAGCAGTGCCACATCCTTGGATTTAGGTTGTGAGGGAAAAAAACTATTTTTCAGTGTATTTCTTCTTGTGAGTATGACATTGTTTAGCTGTGGGAGTCTCAAGGCTATTAGTAGACCATAGAAAGTGAGAGAAAGAACAGAATAGTGTCCTCTGTATCTCCTCCCTTCCTCTGACTCCCACGCAGCAGACATGGTCACCCACAGGCAGGTTGGACTGTGAATCATCCTCCTCCCTGCTCACGATTGTCCTTTTATTGTCTCTCTCTCTCTCTCTCTCTCTCACTCACTCTCTCACTCCCTCTCACTCTTTTCTTTTGTTGCTGTCCTTCTTTTTTTGCCAACAGTTATTCTTGAGAAACCCATCCGCATCCCAAGGTCTCTGTCGGTGAAAGCTGCCAGCGTGCTCAAGGGCTTTCTAAACAAGGTGAGAGGCGTCCTCTCCCATCAGCCCTCTCTCTTGCTCTCAAATCATCATGTGTGGGATCACTGCCAAGAACCGGGGCTGTGCTATGGACAGCCAGGGAAGGCCTCTGTATTTGGCTCAGACTGACTGACTGTGTGCTTCTTCCTACATTATTTTGGTAGTAAGACTAGTGTACCCCGCACAAGATCTGTAGCATAAACTGTAATCCGTTTGAGGGTTTCTCAATTGAGGGGCCAGAACTGTGCTGGGTCACTTGATATAAAATAAGAAGATAAATTGCTATTTTTCATACTATCTGCTATTTACTATCAATCTGACTGTTGCTGATTAAATGGCATGACAAGAAATGGTAATCGCTGCTGCTGATGTCATGTCTGTGCATTAAATACATAGCTAAGAGCGAACTAATAAGCCCAGCTAAGCATAGTGTAAGTATAGAGTAGTATTAGTATACAATGAAGGTGTGTATATATATATATATATATATATATATATATATATACACACACACACACAGTATATTCCCTATTAAAACCCACTATAACTGCTGGCTTTGACTGCTCTTACAGCATGAAAATATGCATTCTGTGTTATTATTTGGCTCCTTATCTGAAGCCTTGCTTCAGAAGTGTCATTTTTAATATTTCCAGAAGATTGGGCTGTTTTCACATATTTGGCCTATTGAGCAAATACATGCATATTTACTTTTTCTGTAAATCCTGACCAGGGACAAAGACTGCAAATTAGCTGAAGCTAGACGTCCTATATACATTCACATTTTCCCATTGTGGCAATGTTGTATGTATCGTCCCTGTTAAATAAACATTAAACATTTTTCTATTGTTCAGTTTCTGCTGTATTATAGAGCATTATAGAGCATTGGAGGCCAGTAGAATAAATGTGTGCAACTAAAATTGTTTGAAGGTGTCAGTAGTAATGTCTATGTGTGTACTGAGTAGTTTGAGTGTGACTGTGTGTGTATGTGCATTAATACACAGGCAGGAGTGTAGTTTGTAGCATGAGCTGAGAGCATGTGGTTCCCATGGCACTGTCTTTCATTGGCTTTGCTCTCTAAAGAGGTACAATGGGAGTTTGACTTTGGTGAAGAAGTTCAAAAGACCTTCAACAATTTCTTTCTGAGAGTGTACATTTTGGCAAAAATATCCAACAGCAAATATTATTTGAGGGACGATTAAATGATCTACAACATGAGAAACAGAAGAAGAGAGAAATAGAAACAGAAATGGTGTCTGCATGGACACAGACATGCAGACATGAAATATGAGAGATACGATCTTTTGACATAGTCTACCCTGAAATTCAGTGTACATGTGAAGTAGACAACCACCCTGCTTGTCTCCATCTACATGCATAATACAGTAGCTGCTGGTTATGTTCCTGACCAGCTGTTTTGTTTCCAACAGGATCCTAAGGAGCGGCTGGGTTGCCAGGTCCAGGCGGGCTTCACAGATATCAAGTCACACACATTTTTCCGCAGTATAGACTGGGATCAGGTAAGAGCTGACTGAGTGGAAAGAGGGGAAGCATCATTATGTGTTCTGGTCATTTCACATTTTGCCAGGTGTTTCAAATCAATCCACAGGAGGATGACAAAGGTCAACCCCACAGAGGAGAAAGCAGTGTATGGATAACGAATGGATGGATTTAATTAAATTGGCTTCTGCTTCATTTTTCACCTCGGTATGAGTAATAATTGCAGATCCGAACTGAGCCCACGAACTGACGGTTTAAAAATCTTCTAATAAAAGAGAAAAAACAAACATGGTGAAAAAACATGGGATTGCAACTTTCTCATAGAGATCTGAGCCTCATGTTGAAACTGATTAAGTGCTTGGTGGAAGAATAGGAGCGATGCAGGTGTGGGCTGCTTCTTGATAGACAGCTGCTGACAACTGATCTGGGGTTTGCCTTTACAACCTGTCACTTCACTTAGAACTAATGTGAAAACAACAAACACAGAGTAAACACCGCACGCCCACATTTAATGCCAGTCAACTGAGAGAGAACAGGGCACAGCTGTCATTACACATTCTGAATTGCCTTCATCACACTTGATCATGTGTGTCTACTGTGTATATGAAGAGCTTAAACAATGCAGAGAACACACCCTTCTGTTTATGGTCTGAACAGGCACATGAGTGAGGTGGAGCCCTTTGTGTGTGTGTGTGTGTGTTGGTTAAAAATGGATGATATAGTCATAGACATTATGTGTAGACTCCCATTGCATGCCTCCCACTACTGTGGAGCAACAAGACAAATAAAAGTGAATTCCTTATGACACACACACACATTGACACCATCTGAAACATTAGCACCGGATGTGTGTGTGTTGAGGTTACAGTTGTGTAATTAAATAGTGTAGGTCTGACACACAAAATTATTCTAAACTGACATGAAAGAAGAATCGAGGCCATGCAATTTTAAAGACCTTCGCAGTGCAAAACTCTATGCTGAAGTCTTTATATAGTCGGTTTTTCATCAGCAGGTTGTAACAACTTAATTGATAACAGATAATGTAACAGAAATTGTGATGTGCTTAAAAAAAGTGAAATTTTAGATTACAACAAGATAGTATCAGTGTGCAAAATTGTTTGCACTCCCAATTTATTCCTTTTAGAATCTTGCCTTCTTCATTTTACAGTACTCACTCGTAATCAGGTAATTACTGAATGGGGTTGGATACTGCCGTATAAGCCAAGTATAAAAAGTGCTTTGCTGACATGCACAGATTCTGTGCATGTCTGGCAAAGACTCCAGATGTCTTAGTCTGAACCATCGCCTCCCACACATCAAGTTCTTTCACATATTCTTGCTTTCATCTTAAAGGATAAATTGAAATTCAGCATTAAATCATGAAAGCACTACCAAAAATGTAGCTATATGCTTTTGATGCTTGATATCCATTCAGTTTCTGTTTTTAAAGTAAAGTAACTTTGTGATTTTCTTAAATAGCAATGTTTTAATCCGTTAATACAAGCTAATGAGGGGCAGCTTTATTTATTATCATTATGGGAATAAAGATTTTTTTTTTTCTAAAACTGTTCCAATGGGGGGCTGCTCAGCGGCGTAGTGGTTAGCACTTTCGCCTTGCAGCAAGAAGATCCCTGGTTCGAATCCCGGGGTGGGCCTGGGATCTTTCTGCATGGAGTTTGCATGTTCTCCCTGAGTATGCGTGGGTTTTCTCTGGGCACTCCGGCTTCCTCCCACAGTCCAAAAAAAACATGCTGAGGTTAATTGACTACTCTAAATTGCCCGTAGGTGTGAATGTGAGTGTGATTGTTCGTCTATGTATGTAGCCCTGCGACAGACTGGCGACCTGTCCAGGGTGTCCCCTGCCTTCGCCCGAGTCAGCTGGGATAGGCTCCAGCACCCCCCGCGACCCTAGTGAGGATAAAGCGGTGTATAGAGGATGGATGGATGGATGTTCCAATTGGACCTATTCCAGTTTTTCCACTTTACATTTACTTTAGAAAAGCCCTATTATGCTACTTTATCAGACATTAGCACAAATGCTAATGTAAGGTGAATTAAGAGCATTTCTCTATCTTCATTGTTACTGTGTCCCTCATGGGACAATTAGGTGGAGTGGCAGGTAGTATAGTGGCACAAAAGAGGAGGAAAACCATTGTCAGAGTGTGTTAATGAGTGCTGCCTCAGTGCCTGTGAAGTGTACACCAAAGGCAAACTGGGGAGAGATATCAAAGCGGAGAGAAATCCTGAGCCCAGCGACAAAGCTCCCACGTAGTGCAGAGGGAAAACAAGTTGACAAAGCTGTGAGAGGTGGAGAAGCGACGCTCTCTGCCCTCAAACTAGAAACCTGTCTCCAGACCTGACAGGCCTGGAACGCCGCTACTGTTGTTACCACATATTAATATTCATCAGACATTTCCTGCAGGAGCGCAGAGTTTTCTCTCTGAAGAGATGACACATTTGAATATCATTTACCTGCCGTCCTCTTTTATTCCGTCTCCAAATGCACAGTTCTTTACTGCCAGAGAGGTGTCAGGTTGATGAGCACTGAGAAGAAATTGATCATTTGAAGGCAGATAGAACTGGATGTCATTGCTTTGACTTATTTTTCACTGATGCTGAAATGACATTTAAAAATGAAACAAAATGTCTCTTGTACTGCATGTTGTGGATGCTTTCAACATCAACATTAACAACAGAAAGCCAAAGACTGCAGGCACTGAACTGAAATTAAAGCAATTAGACAAAATGCTTATTATAAACCTGCCTTCCTCTGTAAATGCCCCACCCTGGTGACCTTTTAAAATGGAGATGGATTGTTTCTTGAAAGCAGAGAATGCACAACTGACATTTCTATACACAAGTGGTACAAATACTGATACCTCTGACACTTTTGTGATTAACCAAATTATATAGTGTCAAGTAATAAGGAGCAAACCTGGATTTTGGGACCCAGGGGTTTTTGAGCTTTTTACTGTCAATGTATCAGAAAAACACTAAGTCTCTTCACACAGCTGCAAGTTTGTCACTTGGCCCACTGAAGTCAGAGCATACATCAACTTTTACATGTTTCTGTTTGTGATGTTCACTGTGTGACAGCAGATCAGTCCAAAAAGCAGCAGGATATTTGAAAAGCTGTTTCACTCCTACAATTTAAACCTGCACTGAAGTGAAGGTACTTGGCCTCTCTGATGTTAATCTCCTTGTTCTTGTGGAGATGTGCTTGTACAGTGCAACAGAGAGAGCTGAAGCACCACTCAGAGTGTGTGATTAAGTGAAACACTGTTATTGTGTCTGTACACTACCGTTCAAAAGTTTGTGGTCACTTAGAAATGTTCTTATTGTTGAAAGAAAAGCATTTTTTTTCAATGAAGATAACGTTAAACTATTCAGAAATACAATCTAGAGATTGTTCATGTGATAAATGACTACTCCAGCTGAAAGCGGCTGATTTTTAATGGAATATCTTCATAGGGGTATTGAGGAACATTTCCAGCACCCATCACTCCTGTGTTCTAATGCTACATTGTGTTAGCTAATGGAGTTGAAAGGCTCATTGATGATTAGAAAACATGTGCAATTATGTCAGCACATGAATAAAAGTGTGAGTTTTCATGGAAAACATGGAATTGCCTGGGTGACCAAAACTTTTGAACGGTAGCGTATGTGTGTGATGCATGATTCCAGGTCTGTTGACTGCAGCATATCTCTAGTCACATTAACGCCTGCCTCAGATCAGGCTGACTGTCACATCGTCCAGTCATGTTCTGAAAGCATTGATGCCATTGGAATGCAGACACACACACACACTCAGTGACAGGTGCTGTGATGTGAGAACCAATGGCTCGCCTGTGTAGCTTTGGCACTCACTTACCTCTTTCATGTGCCCCTCTGGCCTCAGGGACACTTGCGGTGTGTGTGAAGGTTCCAGGCTCATTCCAGGCCTTCAGTACCCTTCATTACCACCACACAGAGCTTCAGCCTGCCCAACAACACATCAGAGAGACTGGAGAAAGTAGGAGGAGAGAGGAGAGGGATGTGAAAAGATAAAAGAATTGACAATGAGTAAGACAGACACAGGCGAAGAGGAGAAAGATGGAGACAGGATGTGAGGGGGTGAAACTGACAGGAGTGTAGGTAGGTGCGGAAAAAGCTGAAAAAGAAATCGGCAAATACAGAGAGAGGGAGAGATTTAGGGAAGGTGGGCCAATTTGATGAAGAGGGAGTGATAGGAAGCGAGAGAAAGTGAGTTGTTTTGTGTTTGTTTGTTTGAAGTCGTTCTCAGAAAGCTCTTTGAACCAATAACACTAATGAAGCACAGAAACCAGAGCCAGGAGCTTTGTAGGAACTAAACACAGACACACACACAGACACGTACAAGAAACAAGTCACGAGTGTTTAATAAAATCCTCAACAGTATTCAGAGCTAAACACCAAACAGGTTGTTGGTTTGTCTCAGTGACCCGTATGAGCACCACAGCAGTGATTCAGATAAGCCTCCTCCACGTAGTCCAGCTGATTTGTGCCAGATATGGAGAGCCATGTCCACTTTTTCAGAAAAGCATTGAAATTGGTACACTGGTATTATTTCAGGCCCTGAACACTGTCAGAAATGGAGCCATCCTAAATATGTCTCATTACAGCCATTATATTTTGTACCTAAACCAAATGATGTGTTTTGCACCATGAGCTAAACATGATTAGATTAGAAGAGATTAGATTACATTTTTTATTCGTCACAGTGTGGCAGTGAAAGGCAATGACTGTTCACCAGGCTTTATAAATACACAATTTTAAAATAGGTAAAAATATAAAATGCAAAAGAAAAATATAAATATTAACAAAAATACTAGTAGGTAAAACTATCATATACAAGAACAAACAGGTAAAAGGATGTATTTTTGGAGTGTACACTGTGCAAAAGGTAGCAGATGTGCAAAAGTGAGACTGTGCATTCACACTGATAATGTGCACTCTCTGTGATGTGGATGTGCAATGTTGCAATATTTACAGTTGTGTGTTTGTAGTTCTTGTCTGTGAGCTGCTGACTGGAGGTCAGAGTTGACAGTTCTGACAGCTTGAGGGAAAAAGCTCCTCCTGAGTCTCTCTGTTTTTTCCTTGATGAGGCGAAGGCGTCAGTCAGAGCACAGACACTCCAACAGTTTGTTGCGAGTTTGTTGAGGATCCTTCATGATCCTGTTTGCCCTGGCCATGCTCCTCCTGGTGTCTCTATGCTGCGCTCTGCTGACCTCAGCACCCTCTGATGAGCGTGTTGGACACGAGCAGTGCTGTTCCCGTTCATGATGACACCAAAAAACAATCTGCTCATATGTTTTCATGATCAACATAAAGTGTCAGGGTAAATAGTTCATGATGACATTGTGAGAATGAAATGACTAAATCTGAGAACTTTGGCTCGATTTAATATCAAATCATGTTGTTGACAGTTTTAAAAACGTGACCTTTCTGTTCATTAACTCAGACAACACAGTGACTATAAAGAGAAGAGCAATATTCACTATGACTTTCTTAGCCTTAATGAATGTGACACAAAGACTGACTTCAAAAATACAATTTCAAGAACACTTTTAATTGTTTTGTTATTGTTATTGTTGGATCTGTTCTTCACTGTCTCTTCCATATCGATAAAGAGCTGTGCACAGCAGCCCGTCTTACAGCCACGACTTGATAGTTTAAGGATCAGTTTGCCTATGAAATGGTTAACGACAGTGCTCTCCATTTCCACGTTTTCAGGCCAGAAGGTCACAAAGCTCTGCTTTGTTTACATCGACTCTCTAGAAGACTTTCCAGTGTTTGTTGTTGTCCAAGTATCTGCTGCTGTTCAATGCCACACATTTTCAGACCCAATGTTCTATTATCACACCCACAACAAACAAACTGGGTTGCCCTTTGCAAGCATGAAGAGGCAGATACAAGATGCAACTCTATAGAAAGGATGCTAGGAGAAAACAATTTAAAGCTATCACTCTGGAATAACATTAAATAATTTGTGCTGAAAATCAATACTGAATTTCTGATTCATAATTGTCTATGCCAAGTGTCTGGGTCCTGACAAATCCCTTACCGAGCTATGACACAGTATCTCCACTTGCAATTACAGCATGGGATACCTGGGATGGTAATGAAAGAGCAACAGAGGCTTTGATTTTTATGTCAGAGGCTACATCCAAAATCCTCCCAGAGCTCATTTCCATCTACTCTATGATTGC
Source organism: Acanthochromis polyacanthus (assembly GCF_021347895.1). Taxonomy (NCBI): domain Eukaryota; kingdom Metazoa; phylum Chordata; class Actinopteri; family Pomacentridae; genus Acanthochromis; species Acanthochromis polyacanthus. The sequence goes on along the minus strand of NC_067118.1, from coordinate 15,476,284 downwards.
AGCAGGTCACCCCAGCAGGCCAGGGTGACTGGAGAGCACTGTGGTCAGTTTTTTCACAGGCAAGCACTTCATCCTCGAACTCTGAAGTTGTCTGGATATTGCAGATGCAGTGAAGTCTCCTAAAAGTGCACAGTTTTAGGTCAGTATAGATAAGACTATAAAGGAGACAGTGAAGAACAGATGAGACAATAACAGTATAGTCAAACATAAAATATTTTTTAAAGTCCATCACTGTGTTTGACACATTCTGGGTGAAGTTCACAACTTTCTGAAGATCCCATGTAGGTGATCATAATGCAAGATGGACATTTTTTGGTCTCTGAATAATTACAAGAAAACTAGTTTTGCTGAGGGCTGCACAGTGGCGTAGTGGTGGGTAGGACTTTCGCCTTGCAGCAAGAAGATCCCTGGTTCGTGTCCCGGCTTTCCCAGGATCTTTCTGCATGGAGTTTGCATCTTCTCCCTGTGCATGCGTGGGTTTTCTCCGGGCACTCGGCTTCCTCCCACAGCCCAAAAACATGCTGAGGTTAATTTATTTCTCTAAATTGCCCGTAGGTGTGAATGTGAGTGTTCATCTGTATGTGTGGCCCTGTGACAGACTGGTGACCTGCCCAGGGTGTCCCCTGCCTTCGCCCGAATCAGCTGGGATAGGCTTCAGCCCCCCCGCGACCCTAGTGAGGATAAAAGCTGTGTATAGAGAATGGATGGATGGATAGTTTTGCTGAAGACATTAACACAAAGTCTAGAACAAATGAAAGAGCATTCAAAATTGTATCCATTGTTTACGAATTTACAAGTATGCTAAAGATCACACTATCAGTAATTCAGGAACACAAGCTGATTGTAACTGTAGAAAACAGTTTGACAGGTGATATTTCCATGTGTCACCAGAATAATTCAATAGTGTGTAAAGCACTAAGGAACCATCAGTCAGTCAATTTAAGTTTGATGTTGGTTTATTCTCTATGTATTTAGCGGCTTAATGTATTATTAACATTATAAATTTTGCCAGGTTCAAACTACATTTTCTATTATTTTGATGGCTGCATTCCCCTGAACCTCTGTGTAACAAGAGTTGCAACACACAGTTAATGGTTTGTTTGGAAGAGAAAAACAGCATTGAGAAAGTACACTACAGTTAAAGTGTAAGTGTCCGAGGTGAAGTTGGAAAGTCTGAAGTAACCAATCAGTGAACAGCCTCAAATCACCCTGGTACTGGACAGATGGGTGACAAATGAAAGGTAAAACCAACATTATAAGTCTTATTAAGCTGCTGGGCCACCATGTCCTCCACCCAGTGGAGTGATGAACATGTTCTTTCAAAAGATATTCCCTCATTTGTTTTGATAAAGGTGGTGGAGAGCATTGTCGAACACGCTGATCCAAAATCTCACAGAGGTGTTCAGTTGGGTTGAAATCTGCCAACTCTGAAGGCATAGCATAGCATATGATTTACATCATTTTATAGTCATCAAACCATTCAGTGGCCCCTCATGCGCTGTGATGGAGACAATATTCTGTAAGAGACGACTTCTCTTAGGTTATAAATATGTCATCACAGGATAAAGTTAATCACTCAGAACAGTTTTGTATGACCGAAATAATGCCAGCAACAGCCTTCACAAACCAGCCAACAAGTCATTTACCTTTATTTTAAGCCTGCCTACTTTCAACCAGGTTTCTACACAATCAAAAACACCATGGAGAGCAAACCTGTGTACCTGTGGTCTTTCTGTGGCCATCTGACTTCATTGTGTTCTCATAAAATGTTCTCAGTGCACATTTTAACAGGATGAGGGACCAATGTGAAACCATGGAAACAAACCACACAAAAAACTCTCCTGGCTGAATCATTCGGGCACAATTATTCTGCTGCCTCAACCTTCTCCCTTCTGTTATTTTTCTCTCCGTCGTTCAGTCCTACTTTTCTTGCCACTGAGGAAATATAGCAACAGGATGCTCATCTTTGACTGTAGCAACACTGACCATATGGCAAAGAGCAACTGGGCTTAAACATGGTCCTTTCATTAGCCAATGCACAAGTGATTTGTATCTGCATTCTTTCTAATGACAAGCAATGGGCAACTTCCCTGGTGGCAAAAAAAAACCTCATTAGCATAGAAGTCAATGAGAAAATGACTCTACTTCTCACTTGTTTAATTACCTTTGTTAATATCATTAACATTATCTATTCACGTGTATATATTACAGTTTTTCTCAAGCCCCCCACGACCCTAGTGAGGATTAAGCATTGTACAGATAATGGATAGATGGATGGATGGTATATATTATTATCTTGAAGTAAACATTTTGTATTAAAGTCAGAACAAATGAGAAATGGATGCGCCTTCACTTGTGGTCTCAGACTTATGGTCTTCACTGTATATGGGCCAAAAGCTGCTTATTTAGAAAAATAAACAGCATGAACATTAAGGAGTTTTGACCCTTCACTTGTGCTCTCATTCTTGTTATACTTAATACATAATGATATGTATGTTTTTCATCAGCTGGAGAAGAAAGAGATGACACCACCCTTCAAACCTCAAATCTCTGATGAGTACGGCCTCGAAAACTTTGACACCCAGTTTACTAATGAACCAGTGCAGCTAACGCCGGATGATGAGTAAGTACTGCTTCTTCAACTGACATTTCTGCCTCCATTACAGTCAATCTTATGTGAATAATTACAAACGTTATTTCATGTATGCATCGGTTAAACTCAATGAATCTACACATTTCTATATGAAGGTCTTAAAATTTATAGCTTTCCCATTAAAAAAACAAGATATTTGGGTTTTTCCTCTTTGTTCCACTGTTGTTTTTGTGACTATCCAGGTTAATACATATTGTTTGAAGACCCCCTCCAGTTGTTAGTGAAACCCCTACAGGAAGTCGTTGAGTTGCAGATAGAGCCTTTCCAGTCAGCTACTGTCGCCATTTACTTTCTGTCAGACTCACAGACGAGTGTTTGTGGAGCACAACTCATAGAGCTACAAAATCCTCATTTGTAGGAAATTTGTCAGGTTGAAATGAACCAGAATTTTGCTTTGAGTTCGTATTCTGCTCAGAAAGCTGCAGCTAATGTTACTTTACATTCATGTTACCTCAACGCCTGCTGAGGCTTCTGCATACGCACTGATGGTTTTGTCCCTCGTAAATGTAGCAAGGCTAGCTAGTGTTAGCATCCTTAGTGTCACAGGTCCAGATGTGTTGGACTATCAAAACCCACAGCAGCTTTATACCCTCAGCACTATTACAGTAATGTGCCAGGGTCACAACCTTGGCCAAGAAGTGGGAACTATACAATAGTGTGAATGAACTGCCTGGGGTGTTTGGATTGAAGTGATGTGGTATCCAGTCACACAGGCACTGCAAGACAATCATATTTCAGTAGTGACACCATCAGTCAGTGCTAAAAATGTACCTTCTCTGAGGAAAAATATATAAGGAGTTCAGTCACTGCAGAAAAGAAAATATAAAGAGCACATTTCAATTTCAGTCTTTTATCATGTTACTTATCTTTGCTTGTTTTTTTCAATACTGTTTTCTGTGTTGCTTCTACTATTTTGTATCTTACAATTGAAATTTAGTATTTTGCTTTTCAATTCTGTCACAATGAATAAAACAGCATCATACCACAGCACTAGTCACCACTAGGACTATACTATGATTGTACTTTATAGGTGGAGATGTGTCCAGTTATGTAAAGGGTCGATTCTGTCATGGTCGAACCGAGGTTTTGAAAGAGCTCCCATTCAAAATGTATTTTTGCATGAACACTGGGTGTTGTGCCATCTTCTCAGAGGAGTTCTGCTTCCAATAAAGAAAAACATCCCCCCATGAGTCCCAACACTGAAGTCTTTATCCATCAAGGGCATTGTTTTCATTAATACAAACATGTAACCTTCAGGATCTGACAAAAGCCGTTGTATAAGATTTAACTTTCGAGAGGAAAGGCTGCAGAGATCTGGCACAGCAACAGACACAACAGGCTCCGCTGCTGCAGACTGTCTGTAGCTGCAACATGAACACACAACCATGGCCTTGTTTTCCTCTGTGCTGTCACAAAATGGCTTCCATAAGGCTCTGGCAGGCCTTGCCAATACGTATTACCAGGCTTATGTCAGACAATATTTTCATTTATATCCATGTTGGATTGATTGTTCTGGCTCCACCATTTAGACTTCTCCTGCAAAGCAGTTATTGGACTGGTTGTAGCCAACCATTTCTCAACAAACCTACTGCTCAAAAGCAGAGACTGAACTGAAAGTTCCCCTCACTCCAAAAAATGGAATTCTTATTAAAATTAATGAATGACAACAAAGCCAGTGTGGAAAATATTAGGTGAAAATACACCATTACAACAAGACATCTTACAGCCTGGATGAAGGGTTTAAGATGTTGCTCACAGTTTCCTTACTTTGGTTCTCTCCACATCAAAAATGTGGAGGGGCAGAGTGTATGTATTTCACTGTCAAAACTGAGTAGTGTTGAGGTACCTTAGCTTTGGGCATTACAGTTTTGGTCTCAACATTCAGATTGCAGTCATGATTTGAAAAAAATATCTTTGAATTTGCCACTGAACAAAATTGACAGGGAGCTTGGTGTTTACATTCAGTGTGAGCTCCACATGGTGCCGGTTGATTGACCAGTACCAGGCTAACCTTGCTAGCATGTTGTTGCTAACAGCTGGTGCACTGGTGGAAATCCTTAACTGTGACTACAAGTTTGAAGCAGATTTGGTCATACAATCTACAGAGGATGGTGTGCATGTTTGGTACCAATAATCATGTGTAGGCAGCCTATGTTAGGAGAACTGTAGGATCCTGCTTTGGTTTACTGGTACATTCCATCAAATATTTCTCGGTGTGTAGATCTATCCAGCTGGGGATAAGGTAGAACTATCCTGTACACAGGAACAGTTAAGATGGTTGAAGACTGAACACAAAGACCAGACTGGCTTACTTGTACATCTTAGCTTACCGAGCTCATTGTACAGTAGGCGGGATTCATCCAGGCAGCACACAACACACACGTTAGCACTGTTGCTAACACACACGTTAGCACTGCTGCAACGTTTGGCGTCCTAACTGTCCTTATAGGAAAACAGTAGTGCTGAGAAAAAGCAATGTTGCCATACAGATTTATTCATATAATCTAATGTCGCAAATTCCAAATTAGGCTCAAGATTATCATGTTCTTGCAACATATTGCATGCTTTGGTCTTCAACCCTGGTGTCAGAAAGTTTGAGTAGGGGTCACTCTTCAGGACATATACATATTCTGGAGCAACATCCAAGACAAACCAATTGATGGAGACCTGTCTGGAATGGATCATGATTATCTTTACCTCCTCCCACCCCTGACTTCAGCTGAAGCAGAATTAGGATTCATGCTGTCAGAAACTGGCATTATCACTGTAAAGTTGTTGACCATGCTATACTTAGTGGCCTTATTAAATGCCCATCATGTTCTGCACCACTGACAGATGTTTATGGGTAACTACCATCGCTCTCTCACAGTTTGAAGGTGATGCACACCTCTGCTGTTCACCAGACATTGATCTTCAAGACAGCCTCAGTGGCTGAGCTAATTAAGGGGCTGCAGTGAGATGCCTCTGAAAGTCATCCTGGCTCATTTGTGACGAGGTTTGATGATGAGAGTGTGTGACAGACTTTTGGGGAAGCAGCTGCAGAAGAAGTTAGGGTAGCGAGGTGGTGGGGGGAGCGAGATGAGTGGGAAAGCAGGGTGGAGAGCACATTGCCAGTTCAGTAGTGGAGATATCAACTTGGCATCAAACACCATGGCACATCAAAAGAAGACGCACGCCTCCTCCCTGCGTCTCGCACTTTATCTCCTCATCCCTTTCTCTTCCCTCTGTTACCAAGGAGAGGGGCTGACGTCGCCCACTCCTGCTAGGAGGGGGTGATTCAAAAAGCTCTCCCGTCTCCCCTCTCTCCCACTCATGATGGGCTTGGCACAAGAAGAAAGAAAAGTGAGAGCCGAGTAGGGAGAGAGAAGGGTAAACCCTCCATGTTACAGATTTACATTGGGACATTAAAAACCAGGATTGCTGGGAGCCCTTGCCAGCATAGTGAGGGGAGGGCGAGAGAGGCTTTCGTTTTTCTGTGCCAGTTGCCCGTCTTAGAAAATGGCTGCCTCAGCCAGTGCCTTCGGAAGCATACTTTGGTCTTTTCTGACCTTGATTCTTGGTGATTGATTGTAGGGTTCTGATGATTGTGACTACGACCACGATACTGTTCTAGTCTGCCTGGTCAACCTGGTGTTAATCCTCACACAGCAGAGGCTGTATTCAGGGAAATCATTCACTCATTAAATAATTTATTCTATCTTCCCCCAGTTCTTTCTTTACTGCAAAAACAGTCTTAAAATCAAATGAGACAAGTCATATGTGACAGCCTATGTGTCAGAAGGGTTCCTGTGGGCCTTCAATGTTGGTCTCTGGGACAGTCCTGCTGCATGTTAAGCATTGTTCTCACACTAAAGAGTGTGATTGTTTATCAGTTAAAATACTGAATTACATATGGCATTATGGTCAGTGTTGCATTCATCAACAAATACTGATGGAAAAAATAGACAGGACTTTTCACAATGAAAACAGGCGACAACTCCTGATCTCACTGCATACCTCCCAAATTTGCACTTAATTATATCTACTAATATTTTTGTCTCAACTTAAGACACAACTGTGCTGTTACTAAAATTTGCGTCGCATTTGGTCAGAACACAGCGTGACTAATCCAAACTGTCTCTAGCTGGATGAACACTGCCGTGAGTGGTGACTCTCAGATTTCAGCTCCACACAGTCGTCAGTAGCAATCTGAACCACTGACGTTAAAATGATTTCTTAGATTGTGAAATGTTCAGCGTTATAATGTTAATTTCCAGTACAAATTGCTAGTCTTTTCCAAAATCCTGTTGTAATGATGTCTTGTGATCCCCGTGCTTTACTCCCCTGATCCTGTTCTGTCTCTCTCTTACTTTATTTGCTCTTCTGTCCCTTCCTCTTCTCTTCATTCTGCATCTGGTAACGCTTTCAAGTCATCCAAATCTGACAAAATGTGGGTTGAGCACACTGTTTGCTTTGGTCGCCTCCCAAACCTTCTCCCTTCTTTTTCATGAGTCCCTCTCTGTGGTCTTTCTTTATGCCTCCTTGTTCTCCATAGAACTCCAGAACAGAAAAAAAAAAACATTTTCTAAATCTAATTGTTGTCTTGTTTGTTGACCTACTCCTACAATGAGGGTACTTCACATGAGATCAGGAAAAATATTTGCTTCATCAATATGCTAGTCAGTACACTCAGAAAGACACTGTAGCAGTCCATTCACTTGTCCTAGTGCTCTATGTGGGTGGGATCTTCAACCTGTTCAACACTGCCGGTGGCCCTTAAAGTGAGACTCCCACCCACCTGGTAGACCAGGAGGTCGACCAGTGAACGCACCTATTGTTTTAACTTCAAAGCCCTCAGTTCAGTGTCTACAGGGAGAAAGCCTCGTGGCCTTTCTCAGCAAGAGGCCTCCTTTTTGGGTTTCAGTCCTTCATCTCACCATCGCCACACACACACACACACACACACACACACACACACACACAGGGAAAGAGAGAGAGAGAGAGAGAGAGATGAGTAAACAGCCTGTTGCTGCAGGAGAAGAAGGCAGTAGTGTTGCTAAGGGAGTACATTATTTTTACCCATCCACTCTGAGCCCACTATTTATGGAGTTCCACTCCAGTTACCTGTGATTATGCCTTTGTTAATGGAAGCGGCATACTCAGGAAACAAAAAAGCAGTCCGAGTTCCTCCACTGATTAGTCTACATCATGTTTTTTCTGTCTCGCTTGACAGTGAGACATTAAAGGATGCCATTTTACTGAATTCATTCCAGAAAAAAACTGACGAAACATTGGCTTATCAGGTAGCTTCCAGATGATGCACAGCTGTATACTAATGACAGCAGCAGTTATTAAATATATCTTTAAATGCTGTTTTAGTTGCATACATGTTAGTTAAAGATCTTTAAAACGGCAGTGAGCAGATGAAAACCGATGAAAACAACTGCTGCATAATCAAACCATCAAGAACTTATTCAGCATTTGTGAATACCAACTCTGAACCCTTGATCTGGCCATACAAATCACTATTAGAACTTTCAGTTGAAGGTAATGAAACAACTTTAAAAGGTTTACAAGAAAATAATTAGGAAAAAACTTTGAGTTTTGTAATTAGCTTTGAATGTGGTCAAAACGACTGAGTGCTAGTCAGTCACAGTAGCTCTGAGTGCTCCCAGCTCTACGTTTTCTATTCTGTAATAGACAGCTTGCTGTTGGTCAATAGTGCAAAGTACACCAATACTGTACTCCAAACAACAGATTTAGCGGCAGTATAGGGAATCCAATACTTGTAGTTGTTGTGACATCTTAAGATTGATCAAATGATAAAATTAGACGAATGGGATGTGTGAATCAAATTGAAGAGCGAATACTGATAAGATTGGGAGACCTAACATGTCAACTGATGTTATGAGTACAATAAATAATCCTGTGGACCGCGGCAACCCAACAGAAGCTTATGGAGTCCATAAAAGGCAAAAGACAGGAAGTTCATGTCCTCTCTACGTCAGGACTCATGAGTTGAAACCTCGGGCTCGCTCAGCCAAGCAGAAATAATGCCAACCTAGCAAGAGTACAAAAGAGGAGGTGGTCTAACTTTTGATATGATTACTTCATGTTAGGCATGCCGCGATTTTTGAAAAACACGATTTAATTAAACCATGAATCGCGATGTGGCCTCCACGCCAGCAGAGGGCGCACTCGAGTGAAACTACGTTCTCTATATGTGGCGCCACTCCAGCTACAACAGGAAGTGGTGGAAGGAAAATGAAAAACAATACCCACTGCTTTCTGCTGTAGCAAAAGCCTTCCTCTCTGTACCAGCCATCTCTGTCTCTAGTGAAAGGGTCTTTTCAACAGCAGGGGATATCGCGACGGCGCAGAGATCTCAGCTATTGCCTGAGAATGTAGATGTGCTGGTATTCCTTAAAAAGAACATGTAAAAAAGAAAGAAAGGGGAGAACAGGGGGACGAGGGGGCTAACTTGGCAAAGACTTGTTTATCTGAAAAGTTTTTATTTATTATTTATTTATTTAATGTGGGATGTTTCTCCATTCATTTATTTTAAGAGAAATTATATTTTAAGTCATTCTTTATTTTTTTATTAGGAATTTATATTAAATTGGTATTCAATTTTTGTTCAGACAAAAATAAATATGCCTTAGTTTGTGCCTGGCTTATCTACCTCAGGAATTAAAAAAAAAAAAAAAATTCTCTGATGCAGTATTGATTTGAAAAGAGTGTAAAAAAAAAAACACAAGTTTTGTTATGTTCGTATAATGTCTTAGTTTATTCTACAATTCTGCAATGTCATTTAGCAGACGGTTTTGTCCAAAGCGACGTACAACACAAGCAAGAATTCAGACATAAGGAAAAACCTGTAGTAAGTGCAAAAAGTGCTTCAAGTTTATGCCTGTACTGATTTATTGAAAAGAAGGCAGTAGGCCTATTGTTAAAAAAAGAAAAAACAGGATGTGAGAGTTGATAAAACAGTCTCCACTTTCCAGTCATTTGCTATGCAGGTATAAAGAGGATAAGAAAAAAACAGTATTGTTAAAAAAAAAAAAAAAGAAGAGGAGAACTGATACAATTTTTTTGTCATTCGCTGCTAGGTCTAATTTGTATTGTAAAGAGCATAAGAGAAACACTACAGTATTGTTAAAAGAGAAATAATAATAATAATAAAAAATCAGTCATTTGCCTGTAAATTAATTTTGTGTTGTACATGATTCGAATCGTGATTCGAATTGTATCGTGAGTTGAGTGAATCGTGGCATGCCTACTTCATGTGTATCCTGATTGGGTCTTAAGATGATGGGTCGTGGCTTCCAGAATGGAAGAAGAGTGTTTAAGAGAAGGTATATAAGACGATGTAACGCTTTGTGTAGTCAGTTAAAATCTCAAAATTTTGCTCTTCCAGCCTCTGTATTGGATAAACATTATTCGCATCAGACTCTGAAGGCTGCTTGAAGACTCTTTCTTGAAAACTTTATGAAGACTCCAACTGTTGATCCAGAATTGATGTTTGACAAAGCTGCCTGATCATCACTGAACCTTTAGCAGTCAGACCGAGTCACATCATGGGTGCTGCGGCTCAGTTGGGAGAGCCGGTTGTCTGCTGAACAGCTTTGACAGCAGGTTCCTCCTGAACATGTACTGAAGTTTGTAAGGTTTAGCAACTGGAAGCATTTCAGTGGTGGTTTGAAGATTGAGGCTCTGGGTTACTGATCAGAAGAAAGAGGTGACGCCTCATCATCATCATTATCACCCTACACTCTGACCCCAACAGGCTGTAATATGCTAAGAAAAAAGAATTTTAAATCACTTTAATGTATTTGTAGAAAATAACATCTTCTTCTCCTTGTGCTGGTAAATGCCAATATTCGGGGTTGAGGTATTAAATCAGGAACCAAAGACTCAGACCAGTTGTGCCAGTATGATTAGAAAACATGCCATAGAAAATTCTTCTGTCCGTGCTGGGAAACTCTGAGCAAATCTGTCCAAGCTCAGGGTGATAACAAGCTTGCTGTCATTTAGATTATCTCACCATGATGTCGTTTCAAAACCTAGGCGTGGCAGGATTTATTGAGCATTAAGCTCAGTTTAACTTTACCTTCCTTTTTGAGCAAAATGCACGGTGACAGTGGATCTGAGAGCAGCTGGGTCTGCTGCTAATAGCACTGTGCTCTGGGTCTGTGATGAAACAACACCCTTAATTCTCCTTTCCGTCTCCCTCTCCTCAGGGACGTCATCAAGAGAATAGACCAGTCAGAGTTTGAGGGATTTGAATACATCAACCCCCTGCTGCTATCCACAGAAGAGTCTGTATGAAGGAGAGGCCAGCTTCCTCCTTCGCCCACCAACTGTCTGTCCAAGCTGCCGTTTCAGCCAAAAAAATCACTCGCAAGCCAACTCTGAAAGGCGAGGAAAAGGAGGAGGAAGAGTATAGGACAACAGGGAGGACGAACTCACCCTCTGGACCTGTCAACAAGGCAAAGCAAACTGGAGTAGGGGAGAGTTTCCTTTCTGGATGATTCCGATTGTGTCGTTTGGGTACCAGACTGTTCGTATCGGCATCCACAAGGAAAACAGAGACACCGGACTACAACATTCCCTGTCGTTACGTTGTCTATTTTTCTGTCTCAGCTTCGTTCATTTTCCCCTCAGAATGTCCATTCTCGTGTCAAAGCACAACCAGCTTTGTCATTTCAAAAGAGACATGTTTCATTCTGTGCCTGCCATCATGAACACATTTCAGCCCGTCTCACATCCCTGGATGAATATGACAGTTCTGATGAAGAACTTGAAGTGATTTTATGTGCACTTTTTTTCTAAAAAAAACAAAGTTAATTTCTTTTTTTTTCTATCTTGTAGGGGGGCGATGCCTCACACAAAACAAGAATGTACAATGACAAAGAAAAAAAATAAGTTATTATTGTGTATTATAATGTAGGTAGTGAATCCAAAATTGACGATGCCTTTTTATTGATGCAAGTGGCACATTTTCATCCATAACCACAACCTCCCTTTTCTTTTCTTTTTTAAAAAAAAAATCTTTTATGATTTTCTCAAACAATGGGGGGAAACACTAACAGGGAGACAACTTTTTATTTAAGAAGTGCCTCAAAGCTCAAATTAATTACCGCATCTCTGATTGCACTTATCTCTTATTGGACATTTCTTCACCCATCATGGCTTCAGCAGGTAAAGCAGCTGAAAGCTATGGCTGCCTGGGTCCAAACTCCTCCAATTTGTTAAGGAATCAATATGTTTGGAGCTCAGTAGCCTGCCTCAGAGATGACTTAATTCAAAAAAAATCAGTGTGAAACAAATTATCTCCAATCTATGAATTGACAAGAGCAGCATCTAAGCAACATCAGACATGCCTAAAACTGGTGGCGACAAGAGACAAAATGCTCAAAGGTAAAGCTGGATGTATAGATAGTGAAAAGTAAAGATTGTGTCCCACTCACCAGGAATTTCACACTTTATCAGTCTGAGATGATCAGCTGGGTGCTGTACAGCAGACACCACACAGCCCTGTATGTCAAAACACCATATAAAGGTATATGAAGGTAATGGTATACTCGCTGCCAGTTGCAGTCTGGCAGCTTTAGAAACACATACAGCATACCGGACTGAAAAACAAAGCATTTCATGGGCTCCAGCTACCGCAGTGTGTACAGGCTTCCTGGCTGAGCTTGGGTTCTTCCTCACCAGCTGCCACTGTGTGACCATCTGCAGCCGCTCAAAAATACCATTCGACCTGGTGGTTGTGCTGCCTCGTCTCATCTCCATTTCCACTTTGGGCTCACTGTGTGTGTCCATCTCTGCCCTGAGGCCGGTTCTATCTGCTGCAACTGTCGCTCAGTGATGCTTGAATTGACTCGATTGCTCCTTTGGTTGTGAAAGTCCACATGAAATGTCAGTTAGGAATCATGTTAAAATGATATTTAAATGTGTTCTTCATGTTGCTGCAGTGCTAACGGACTGGACTATTGTGCAGAGTCCAAACATTATGATCATGTGGACAGTAAACAAGCATGTGACCAGATCTGAGTGCACATGACTGCGGTTCCCCAGGTGGAGACGGGGAACCCAAGGCTACAGTGACCCTAAAATGGACGGATGGATGAATGAATGAATGACATGAATGATTCTTAGTCTTGCTTTTTAACTGTATTGCCATGTGTCCCGATCTAATGTTCTAAATGTTTCCAGTTTCAGCTCACTGTACTGCATTTAGACACAGTTCTTTTAAAACAGATTGTGATTTAAACTGGTGCATTAAGAAGTTTTGTTAAGTCAAAAATAAAAGTAAAACATGTTTAAATTCCCCTAAAGTATCAGCAAGAAGTGCTGTTTTGGTACTGGTGTCAGTATTGACCAATTTTAAGTCAGAAATCATGATATTCATCAGTTCCAACGCCATTTACTTTCCACAATCTTCTGTCAGTTCTTGTTCCATTATGCTGTGGAGGTTGGGGTCACTTGGAATGTTCTGGCTGAGTTTATTACCCGGTGTAAAGACAGACAAACACGTGATAGTCTGCACTCTTATGTCTGGGAATCAGAGGCTTAGCTTGCCTCTATATGCCATCCGTCACACACTGCTTCATCCTCATCAGGGTCATAGGGGGGCTGGATTCTATCCCAGCTGACTTAGGGTGAAGGCTCACCTGGACAGGTAGACACAGAGACAAACAAGCACACTCACATTCACACCTAGGGACAATTTAAAATCACCACTTAACCTGAGAACCTGGAGAAAACCCACACATGCACAGGGAGGACCATCAAAATCCACGCAGAACGATCCCAGGCCGGGATGCAAACCGGGGATCTTCTAGCTGCAAGGCGACAGTGTTAACCACCGATCCACTGACTGCAGCCCATAAGCTCATCAATTCATCCAAATCAGAATGTCACACCCCCAGCTGCTGGTGCACAGCAAGTACACACACAATGAGAAGCCAAGAGTTTTTAAGTAAACGGTCAAGTTTTAGGCTGTTTCTAATTCAGCCATCTTCATATACTGCCACCTTTACACACAACAAACAACATGGAACCAAATGTAGACTTGAACTGTTGAAAGCCTGGTAAAAATAAATAAATAAATAAAAATCATACACGTATAACACATCTGTGAATATCAACTACGAGCACAAATTAAAGTCACCAACAGAAGTCTTTGCCTCTGAAGCAAGCTCAGTGTCGCTCCCTACATCCGTGTGCTTCCGAAGAAAGAAGAGCTCGCTATTGGCTGAGAAATATTTGATGAAATCTGACCAATTAGATAACCACATAATAGGATTAATTAGCTGATCCCATGTCAACAGGTCTCAATTAGCTGGAGGGCCTTTACAGGCAGGGAAGAAGCAGATAGAGGGGAGATAATGAAGCAGTTTCACAGTCACCAATTAGTCCAACAGACACACAGCTAGAAATCCCTTCAACATTCAAGGAACTTTCCTCTTCCACCCTCCCAAACTCAGCTCATTGCTGCATTGTATTAATGTAGTGTTTTTGTTGACCATTTTACACACTATGTGATACATTGGTGGCATTTTTTTCCCCCTAAGGGACCAATGGATAAACTGGGAGTCCTTGAATCCACCTAACAGAACACTAAAGGCCATTCAAACACCAATAGAGAAATATTCTTTAAAAATGTATGAATTCAGACCATGATTTTTGGTTTAACATAATGCTGGTTGTATCTGCTTCATTTTGCTTTACTGCATCTTTGTAAATATGTGTAATTATTAAAAATGATACTGGTTTTCCGTGCATGGAGTCCCTCCTTTTTTGCAGACGACGGCAGTAGAATCGTTGCAGATGCTACATTTTTGGGCGAGGTGACCTGGGAAAAGGCCTCACACAGCAGCACATCCTCTGATCACCACTTACTCTGTTCATCCAACTTGAGCGGAGAAGGCAATTAACCAATGTTCATCATCTAACACCATTCTCTGTGTCTATTCTAGAGAAAATAAAGTGTTTACTAGAATACTGAAAAATGTGCAGAGGAGCGTTCGGCTGATTTCATCAGCTCGGTTACATTCTGTGAACTTCAGGCCAGTGTGCACATTTTTCTTTGACCCCTGCCGTTTACCGTATATATCTACTTATATATCGCATCTTGCTAAGTGGGTTTGGAGGAAGACAATTAGCCAAAGACAGAAACCTTTGTAAATTTATGCTGACAAGAAAGAGAAGTTGCACACAGTCCGTATCTTTGCTACCCTGATGGTTCAATACTGTAAAACGGGGCTATAAGGGACAGCGGAGTAATAAGGGACACTTTTCTGGAAAATGTTTTAAATGTAATTCTGCGGTTTTTACCTAGATTTCTTTAAGAATTCATGGATAATTGATAAAAACAACACAAAACCACATCCTGCTCAACATAAAAACCGCAGAATTACATTTAAAACATTTTCCGGAAAAGTGTCCCTTATTACCCCGCTCTCCCTTATAGCCCCGTTTTACGGTAACTTTAATGTTTTTACCAGAGGAAAACTGCCACCAGCTAAACATGATCAGAGGCTGTTTTCATTGACATGGAAGTGATTTAGGAACAACAATCACAATGACAGAAGTTTACCAGATGAACAAAGCTGTCTTTAATACATTTTAGATAAAGTCATTATCAATCAAACTTACTACAGAGCTGGATTCTGGATGTAGCATAGCTTAGCTCACAAACAAACCTAAGCATTATCACTGCACTCAGGACACTGGAACTCTCACTATCACACTACAGTTCTGGTCATTTGCACTGCATGTTGAATCCCTCAGACACCTCAGGATGTTCAATAGAACTCCACCTTGACAATCTGACGCCGGGGGATTAATTCCTGATGCACAACGTGTGAATGTTGGAAAAAAAAACATCTTGATGCTCCTGACATGAAACTCTCTCTAGTCTGTGGCTCCACTGTCAAAACTGGTTTCTTCTCTCGCTGGCAGCTGCAGACCCACCTCTCATCACCGTAATGGTCGCCCAACATGAAGGTCGGGTCATCCCTGCTGCTGACTGAAACAGAACGTGAGGTTTTCTTTTCTGCTCCAGTTCAGTGTGCACATACCACTGCTCACAAACACATACTGCAGGTTACAGTGGTGATAGCAATAGTTTCACAGGACATCCTGATTCATGACAGTTATTGTTTACACATGTTGCAGGAGCATTGTGAACAGTGTCAGAGCTTTTTGCTGAATCCTTCTACAAACTAGAAACAGCGAATAAACAGCAGTTGACCACGACAATTCGGCAGCAAACGAAAAAGCGCAAAACAAGCTAATGTTAGAAAAAAACATCTGAAATATTTCCAAGAGAATTCCTCGTTTTAAGACGTGCTGTCTGACAACGTTGGTTCTGAATGACCGCGCTGGAAGGCTGAGTGAAAGACAGCCGTCATAAAGGTGCGTTCACATTTTCAGACTCCTCTCCAGGGAGATAACAACAATAGTATTTAGACAGAAATACCACACAGTATTGAGTAAAAACTGTGAACAGTGCCGTACTCCTGTCCCTCCTCTCCACAGCTGTCTAGTCACACAGTGAAAAACTCTCTCTTCAGACCAGTCTACGGTTTTGTGGAAGCAGCTTAGTTTGGAAGACGAGCCCGCTTCCATTCCTGGTTTTATCTCCCAGAGCACGAGGGGGGCGGGAAGGTCTTTTTGTCTGAAGAGCCTTTTGATCAGCAGAAATCAAAGGCATCAGAGGCCATGTGGACAGGCCCCAGTGTAAAATTCTCAATACGACCCCATCTTCCATGACTTTTCACAAAACAGGCAAACATCCTTGTCTCCTCACCTTGAACTTGTGGGCTCCCTCTCTCAGAGCATAGTCAGTGTAAAGTGTCATGGACAGTGAGAGTTATTTGCATGAGTTGCTCTCAGGGTGTGTCCTCATCCATCTGATATGATCCTGGAGTGTGTGGGGCATCTGGGCTGCTCGTAGCTCCTGGACAGCAGCCAGCGTCCCGTCGACTCACCAGGTCATGTCCACATTCATCTCCGACAGACACTGGGCCAGGTGGCCGTCACAGTCCATCTGGGTGAACCTGGAGAGACAGGAACACGGAACTGACAATGAACACACTCAGTGTGTGATTAGTACATACTGATGCATGCAGTCTGTGCTGCTCGATTCAAAAGTCAGAACGTCAGCAAGACGGCGTGGCTGTGTCCAGACGCCGTCCGATCTGCTCTCTAGACTTTGTGCCTTTTTCTTTCATTACATAAATATGTCCTGAATACCTGTTTGTATTTATTGTATATTATAGTTTTACCTATTTGTATTTTTTGTACAGTGATCCCTCATCTATCGTGGTGGTTATATTCCAAACTCCTCTGCAACAGCCAAAAACTCACAAAGTAGCGACCATTTTTATTATGTTATTGTTATATATTCTAAGTCTTTATAAACCCTCCCCACACACCACAGAGTAACATTACACGCAGCGATCAGTCTCTGTGAAATGGATAAAGCGAGACGCTGAATGTTGCTACACACAGGAGACAGAGCAGACTGATGCTACAATCACTGAGCCAATCAGAGCCCAGCATTGTACAATGCGCATTTTACTGAGATTAAATATTCTTTTAATGTTTTAATTATTATTTTTTAGATATTGTTTGTATTTTTTTCAATTTTGTAGGCTAGAAAATGTTCGTTTTACTGCAAAAATAATTAAAATAATGTAGCGATTGCAGAGCCGGTGCTGCAATGCACCATGGGAGCTCAGGGTGTTGGTGGTTGAAACATCATTATTGTGGTTTATGTTAGTGAGTACATCAGAGGGACAGCACATGTTAGAGGCTTTGGAGATAAAGTCAGAGAGGCCAGACTGAGATGGTTCAGACATGTCCAGAGGAGAGAGAGTGAATATATTGGTAGAAGGATGCTGAGTTTCCCACTGCCAGGCAGGAGGCCTAGAGGAAAACCAAAGAGGAGGTTTATGGATGTGGTTAAAGAGGACATGAAGGTAGTTGGTGTGAGAGAAGAGGATGCAGAAGACAGGGTTAGATGGAGGCAATTGATTCGCTGTGGCGATCCCTGAAGGGAAAAGCCGAAAGGAAAAGAAGAAGAAGATTGTAGTTTATGTTAGTGTTATTAGTGTTTGTGTTTTATTGTGTTTTTGTGGTTTAGTCAGCCTAGTTAGTTTAGTGTTATGTTGTTAGTACTGTGACTGTAAAATGTTTTTGAGGACTTCCAGCCATAGTTTCAACAATGTTTTCGATGTGTCAAAATAAAAACATCTGCCAGTTGAAGACTGCAAATGTCCTTTCTCCAACATCATTCTACTATGCAGCTCGCGACAATAATAAATATACAAAAACCTCTATATCCCACAAAATCTGGCAGCATAGGGAAACATCTGTGATACAGTGAGACCGCGAATAGTGAACCACAATATGGCGAGGGACCACTGTAGTTTATATTTATACCTATTTTAACATTTTGTATTTATAACGCCTGGTAGACACTCACTTAAATCCTTTTCATCAGGCTTCTGAAATGAAAATGACAGGTTTTAAATAGACTGAATGTTATGTACATTTTGCTCATTGCTCAGCAGAATATTTTCATCATTCACAAATCATTCTAAGGGCTGCACAGTGACGTAGTGGTTAGCACTTTCACCTTGCAGCAAGAAGATCCCCGGTTCAAATCCGGGCCTGGGCCTGGGATCTTTCTGCATGGAGTTTGCATGTTCTCCCTGTGCATGCATGGGTTTTCTCCAGGCACTCCGGCTTCCTCCCACAGTTCAAAAATATGCTGAGGTTAATTGATCACTCTAAATTGTCCGTAGGTGTGAATGTGAGAGTGATTGTCTGTCTTTATATGTAGCCCTGTGACAGACTGGTGACCTGTCCAGGGTGTCCCCTGTCTTCGCCCGAGTCAGCTGGGATAGGCTCCAGCACCCCCCACGACCCTAGTGAGGATAAAGCGGTGTATAGAGGATGGACGGATGTTATATTTTTGTTCAGTTTTCAGGTTGAACCATGCCATTAACTCCCAAAGAGAAGCCATTTTGCGCCTTGGAATATCCTCGCACACAGTCACCCAAGACTGTGCAGCGTGCCTCTAATGCAGAATTTGAAAAATACTTCACCAACTGGCAAACAAATTTGGACTGGGTACCAAAAATTTAAAGAGGAAGGCTGCTTATGCAAGGCTAAATGATCTGGTAGACCATCATCAACATCAGCATATTCCATATTTCCTATATGGAAAAACTATTAAACCGACTAAATCAAGGCTTTAAATCATCAAATTCACTTTTTTCTGTATGTCCTGTTTTAAAATTGTGTTAATTTTATAAAAATTTACATTCTAAACACATATATGTCTATTCATTGATTCAACTGTCAACCAATATTTATTTGAATTGAAAAACTTTACTTATTGTGTCAAATATTGCTATATGATAAAAATGTGATTAATTAATTACAAAGCCTGTAATTCTTAGGCTTAACTTTTTTTAATCACGTCCCACCACTATTAAATTATTAACAGCAATTAATCAGTGATTTGATTAATCATTAACATTCCTAGTGGGAAGCATAAGATTAACGGAAATAGGTGGAAATTCACTTCTTCATAAATGAAGAACCACAACAGAAATTGTAGATGGACGAAAAAAGTCTTTTAGTGAAAAACATAAACTAAATTTTGTGTAGTACTCACCCGGCAGGGAACTGCTGCAGGCACATGGGGCAGCTCTGCAGTCTTCCTATTCTGACTTCTACACTCCTCTGTACCTCCTCTGCTTCTTCATCCTCTTCCTCCGTCACTCCCTCTTTATTTTCACCCTCCTTCTGCAGAGGAACTGGGCTGTCAGACTTCTTCACACCATCCATAAAAAGCTGCCTGCTGACTGGTCCAGTGTCTTCTTCTAGTTCCCCTCCTGCCGTCCCCTCTTCACCACCAGCATTAGAGGGTCCTGCTGATGATGCTGCTGCTTCATCCTGCCTGCGAAGGGACAGCTGCTGTCTTTTGCTCGAGTGTTGAGGAGACAATGCCTTGCAATTAGGACTCTTCCAGCTGGGAGAGAACAGTTGTTTATCAGGTGGATGTGGTACAGGTTTCATCTGTTCTGAGAGGTCTTGCTCATAGGGGCTGAAGCTGAGAGAATGTCGGCTCGATGAAATCCTTGGAGCATGTGCAGAGGACTCAGGGAACATGGCAACCTCACTGCTGAGGTCACACCACTGCGGTTTATCCACCTTCATTGCTGTGGGTCTCTAATAGGACAAAGAAAAACGGACGCAACTTTAAACACATGGTTTGACATTCTATAAACAAGGGCAAGAAGTAATAATTATAACCCCACACATGCTCAACTGGTTTAAGTTCTGTAGAACTTAATCAAGTCAGCATTTTGAACCCTTTGTCATGTTCTTCAAAACATTTGTTGGCAGACTCTGCAGTCCCAGAGGGAGCATTAGCCTGCTGAAAGTGGCCGCTGCCATCAGGAAATACTGCTGCCTCAAAAGGGTGTACATGGTCTGCAACAATATTTAGGAGCGATATCTGTCAAAATAACATCAACACATGGATATAGGACCCAAGGTTTCCCACCAGAACATTATCCAGAGCATCATACTGCCTGTGCCACTTTGCCGTCTTACCAAACTGCATCCTGCTCCCATCTCTTTCCCAGGTAAGCGATGCAGACGCACTGGGCCATCGTAACATTTTTTCAAATAAAGTTTGCCTCTGACAGGCACCATACTCTACATTTGTAGAGCTCCTATTGGTGCCAGTCACATGAAAAAATGTCAGTCTTTTAGCATGAACAGTAAAGGTTTTATGGTTGGTAGTAGGGCCTGACGGATTTATCGGCCGGCCAATTAAAGCGATTGATTATAGCCCTTTATAAAATAATGATCATCAGTCAGAATTTTGCCGATTAAACAATGAAAAATTCTTAATTTCTCATAAAACAATGAATGCTGTTAAGTGTCAGAATCACGCAGAATGATGTCCTTGCACCGTTTGTCCAATACATGGAGCTCTGACTCCGTCAATCCTCAGTCCTCACCGCTGAAGTAAGCTACAGCCAGACAACATTACAGGAGTGGGCTGAGCCAACAGGGAAGTTTAGAACGACGTTGTGAAATTAACAGTGACTCAACATGTCTCCCCTTTCAGTTTAACTCTCTTTGCCATGTGTCATGACAAGTGATGTGCACTTCGTTGCATCGGTCATGTTTTTCATTTATGTTGTATTGCTAAAGTTGAGCTAACCTAGCTTAAGTTACTCCCTATCTGTTTATGTTAGCAATAACATCACTGTAGTTATGCCAACAGAGCATAGCGTTAGATAACAGCTTAAAAACCAGGAAGTAACTGCAGAAGAAATGTAAGTGTAAAAAATATTTGAGAGTACACTCCGTCGGCTGCTTGTTAAGGAGGAGCTATGCGAACGCAGAGGGGAGGCAGTTCATTCAGTGCTGGCCAGAAAAGTTAAAGTGACTAACGTTACTGTCCGTCTTCAGCAACCATCACAATGTCACTCTTAGTTTTACTTTGTCAGAAAACACTAGAATGTGACACAGACTGTAACAGCAACTCACTGTGTGTGTTGCTATGGAGAAACATTAGTGTCCATTATATATTTAAAATGCAACTCTTATCAAAGACGACATGTTTTGACATCTGAGCAAGGCGTCTCTGCTTTTTACTTTGGTTCCTATGACTCATGGCAAAAAAATAATGGAGTAGAGAAGATGTGAGTTAACATTAAAGGGCATCAGAACGCATCAGAAATAATGTTTTGCCAGTAACTTCACTTGTACTATAACCTACTTCTAATTTGCAGCAACAAGAAGAACCAGACCAGATGTATTTCATAACTCACTTATAGACTGACACTTTTTTAAGGTTAAATAATTCTCCAGAGGTTTTGTTGCATGAGTTTGTACTTGAAAATTCCTCTCTGTTGTAAAGTTAAACAAATACTAAAGAACAAAGTATCGTAAGAGTAAAATGTTCTGTCTGCAGCTCATATCTTTGTTGTTGTAAGCGTTAAGGGACCAAAAAACAAGTTATTTTGCTCAATATATATTTTTTAAATTAATCGGCCAATTCATCAGTAATCAGATTTTTTTCTGCTAAATATCGGCATCTGCCTCAACAAAATCCATATCGGCAGGGCCATAGTTGGTGGAATATCAGAGTAGACAGAAACATTGAAATGTTTTGACCAAATTTTCACTATCATTTAAACGGTTTGTATTATTCTATCAAAGTCAATGAAGATCACATGTACATATCAATGAGCCTGCAAAATTTCAGGACTCTGACAATTAGACAAATACGAGATAGCCACACGGGTAACTTTTTTTTAAAAATTTGGTGGAGGTGGAATTACCTTATTTGATGATTCACATTATGAATACAGAGCATGGATTACAAATTATGTTAGGTTTGATGCATTGACCTTAAGATGTACAACAATGGGATTAGAGATGAGCTTTACATAGCACAGGTTCTTCACTGGGACAGGCTAACTGAACGTGTCAGGCTGAAGTCTGTGCATGCAGGAGTGTAGTCTATACAAGCGCACAGCAAGAACACTTCTGAACAACTGAACTTTGAACATTCCGAACTCAGCATGCTGATGTCGAGTCTCTCTGATGTGTGTCTTAAGTTTCATCATATTCATGACAGGTGCTGTATGAAGCCATAACTTACCACTGCAGATAGATGTGGCAGATCAGAAACCAAGTCCCAGCGCTGCTTTTCCAGGTATGGCAGAGCAGACTTCAGTGTGAACGCCCACAGGCTCTCCACGGCAGGCAGCGGCTGTATGTTCCACCAGGCTGCTGGAGGAAGCGCTGACCTGTAAACCAGGTATCACACACAGTGGGTTCCACACAACCACCACTGTTCTGCCTCCTCTTTATAATCCTTATCCTGCATGGTGCTGAATGCAGCATGGTGTATTTCAAATGTGGTGCATATTAATAGACGACACAAAGTATATCTAGAAATTCTAAACGTATTTATTGTTTTCTTTCCTTTCTAAAGTTAGGTATGAATTTTTAATTTGTCAATCAAATAATTTTTGTGGCTGATCTTAGATCTGGTGCACAGTTGTGTAAATAAAAGAGAAAGAGAAAATAGAGATTGTAGCCTGTGCAGTAACAGAAAAGTCTCCAATCAGCTTTGATTTTTTTTTAAACAATGGTGACTTTTAATCAACTGTATGTAATTCTTTGACATACAGTTGCTCTCAGATCACTGTATCTGGATTCTTCTTGTAGATTCTGCCAAATGCTGTGCAAATTAATGTATGCCTTTTTACTTTGTTTGGTGTTGTCCATTTAATAGGAAATTCTCAAGAGGTTTTTTTCCCACCATGACTTAATCATGAACTAAGTTCTGTCCTTATTATGTACTCCTGCAGAATGTAATACAACAACCCAGCCATAGACTTTATCTTTGTCTTGCTCATAATGTTCCATTTTAACTGACACTGCGTCAGAGAGAACATGCTAAATTCAGTTAGTAGGGTTAATCTTTTCTTTGCCTTGTTGCATTCTTTCCTTGATTAGGATTCAGCAGCTCCGCAGGGCAGATGCAGTTCACAGAATCAGTTGTGTCAGCCATGCCACGAGTGTAAAAATGTCCAGTGAGTTCTGACATATTGGTCTGTTGTGTTGCAGGTTCTGTAATGCAGCTCCAGCTCAGCACGCATTGTTTATCATTTTTGATTCATTAAATTATCCTTGACCTTTTTGATGGGCTGGCTACCCCCCCTTTTATATTTTTCATATTTCATTACCATAAGTGCAGCCTGGACCAGCCCTGTCGAAAGGGGACCTTTGGAGTGACGAAATAAAAATGAGAATCAGTTCAGCTGATAATCTGACTCAAAAGCAAAGTATTTCTATACGCAACTCTTGATGTTTTTTTCACTTATTTTAACAGCAGACTTGTTCCTATGACTGCACTTGCCACCACCATTTTACATGTTGCTGTTGTTGTCTGATATTTCTTGTACCTACACCATCTATGGTTCGTTGGATTCCTGTCGTACTACAGACCAAAAGGTACCATCATGCTGTCAGAATTTTGGGATCAACCTGGTAGTGAAGAAACTCTACTAAAGCTGTATCTACACAGAGAGCATCTGAGTGGCATCTATTTGCTGGTACTTCATCAAGACAAGAGGCAATCTTATTGATCTCTACACAGGCTTTTTTTTTCTTTTTCTTTTTTTTTTTACAGGTAATCTGTATAGGTCACTAAAAACACTGCATGAAAAAGAAGAAGGTCACATCTTGAACACACAGATACTCTTCAGCAGCATGGATGACTTCATTATCACTCTGAAAATAGCTAACATGCAAATAGGATTTCAGTTTGGGAAACACATAGTTTCAGATGGTGCATGTCAGGTGAGTACGATGCATGGAGCAACACTGCAAAGTTACATTTCGTCATTTCTGAAACCTGATGCACTTTTAAACTGGCTTTTGACTCACTTCTTTTAGTTCTTTCTGTGTCTTTTATTTGGCTTTAGATGTTGATGTATGATGCTGTCACTATTAGGAACTCTGTGGCCATGTTTAGAAAAGTATTCTACAGATTTTTAAAGATGTTAATGCTATTTCATTTTCTCACCAGGCAAATGTTTTATTGAAGCCGGCCGCCACTAACTGGAACTAAGTATGAAATGAACTACTATAGCTTTGATCCGGCTTCAACATGACAGTTTTTATCGATTCCTGAACCTGAACAGAAGACTCACCCAGCAGGCTTTGCTGTACTGTTACCGGAAAACAGTCTCCCGTGGCCGCTCTTCGGTGTTGACTGCAGCTCATCGACAGAAGACTTGTCTCGTCTAAGTTTGGTCCTTGGGTAATTTTCTGCCATGTCGTTTTATCGCTTTTCATGATTTTTTTTTTCCAAATTCCGCGCCAGCACGGCGAACGGGGACTTCCTTATTCCTGAACGTAACGTCATTTGATTCTATCCAATCAGAATTGTTTTGGGTCTGTCATGAAATAATTCTATCCAATCAAGTTGTTCTATGACGTTAATCAGCCAATCACGTAAACACACCAAACAAATCGATTGACATTATAACTGAACACATTCAAAGATAAGCGGAGAAAAAATTAACAGTTTGTTGTGAGAACACTACCGTCCAAAAGTTTAGGGACACTTAGAAATGTCTATATTTTTGAAAGAGAAGCATTTTTTTTTCAGTGAAGATAACATTAAATTAATCAGAAATCCAGTCTAGACCATGCATATATATATACATGGTCTAGACTGGATTTCTGATGATATATAAAGCTTTTTTAATAGTTATGCGAGACAGTGTGACATATATAACGTAACTGTGCTGACAACTGTGGGTCAGAATGCACATTGCAAAATGCAAATGGATGGAGTGGGACATCCTGGTAGTTTTGATGTACTGCCTTTGACAAACTGCATTTGCTTGTTAAGTCTGGCACACCACTCAATTCCAGATGCTTTTTTACAGCCCAAAAGCAGATGAAGATTGAGGCAGCATCAAGGGTCCAAAGGAGTCTGAATCCAGGCATCTGTGCAAAAACAATCTACCTGGGAGGCTGAAGTTATAGATTATGAAAGTTCAGTTCAATTCAGTTTTATTACTATAGCGCCAATTACAATTCGAATTGTCTCAAGATGCTTTACACAACCCATATGCCTGAGGTCGTGTAAGGTAATGAAATGGTGATCATCAGGTTAAAATTAGATTTAAACAGCAGCCATCCATATTTAAGGATAATTCTGATTGTTTCAACCTGGTGTATTTTCCATTAAAGTGCCTATTTTTACTTAATGTGTCAACTTTGTACGCTCCACCACTGTTGCAGAGATTCATGGAAAACAAGGAGTTCTACAGAACAGAAATGGTCATACTAAATTGCCATTTTGCTAATCTCATTAGGGTCAGTTTTTACTTGTTATACCAGTTTTTACTTGTGGCATACAGAGTGGAACACAAGGAGTCACAAAAAGGCATTTGGGAACAACCGAATCTGAACTATCATGCACTCCAGTCCATTAGCATGTGTGAGGCTGACTTTAGAAACTCAACAGCAATGTGCAAGAATAGATCACCCCATGGAAATTATAGAGACATTGCGAGTCATTTCAGTATTATAGTCAGCTATATTCCACATTTGAGGAAGTAAACTAAATGAAAGGCAAAACATCATCTGGTGATTAGCCAAGAAAACTGTATCTGTTCATTCTTCTCTCTACAAAATTATTGTATAGCATGTACAGTACTGTTTGCATGTTGTATTGCAATCACTTCTCTCTCATTGATTTTGACTTCAACAATGAAATAACATAATAAACAGCTTTTTACTGTCCACAATAGCATTCGCTTTTAACACATTCAAATATTTTGTCAGTCTTGCACAAGGTTTTCTACTCACTGCACTGTCAAGAAAGTTACATCATACAAGTATGCTAACGGTAATGACGATACTTTGTTCTTCTCTGCAAGGACACACATAAAGTGGAAAGATGAAGTCATATAATAATGGTGGGACTTTCTGAGCTTTTTAAGCTTTTGGCCAGAAGAGAGGGACCAACGGAGAGTGGCTACAATTATGCAGTGGAAAAAGACAAGGGAAACCTGGAGTGAATGGGAGAAAAGGAAAGAGAGGAAACAGAAGCGCATTATTTACAAGAATAGAAAACAGCAATATGGGAAAACCTACTACTTTGAAATGAGGTGAGAGTTTTTTGGGGGGGTTTCATTTTTCAAGTTGGGGTCCGATAAAATGAGTATTGCAGATGGACTGCTGCTGAACTGCTGACTTTGGCCAGTCAGTTTTTTTCTACCTCAACCACAAGCAGGGAAGACACACAAAAGCAGAGCAGTGGGCCAGGCCTGTGGTACATAGTGCGACTCTGGGAAAAAGCAACCCGGCGCCTGGAAAGAAACGTTATGTCACCCATCCCACATGATGCTGTGTTGTGCTCTGCTGTCATGGTGACAGTAGAGCACGCCTTAGAAGCAGCCGATAATTGTGTAAGTTAAAGAAACACACCAATAATTTTGGAAGTTCCACTCAGCTTTGTTTGTTGAGTGATGAAAACCTCAATAGAACATGTTTCAGGTGTCCTGATAGATTGTAGTCAGTTGAAAGATTGGCTTTTACTGAGTAGATTCACTGTATCCTCTGTGACACATTAAGCCATAATAAACTCTGTCTACTGATCCCACTTTTTGGCAACATTTAAAACCTTATCCAGGTTTAGTACATCTCGATTAGTTTGTCTTCTATTGTGCCATTTCTATAGGCTTCTGTTTACCTGGAGAACTCCACCTCAGTGCAGTTTTGGGAGTTAAATCTGCCTGAGACATGTGGCCCAAGCATTGCAGCCACCCGTGTTGTATTTCAGTGATGATGGCTTGATTTTAAGTTTTCTGCATAATTCCACGAAAGTGCTATATAAATACAAACCATTTATCATTTACAGGAAATCTAAAATAATAGCTTTTGTATCTGCATTTGCCCGTATGAGGATATATTAATATATAAAACATATCATATAACTTATGTTATAAAATCAAAATGGGGTTTACAAAATTCATTTTGGTAACTTAACTAGCATTAACGCAATTAAGCAGTTTGATTTTTTACTTGTTTTGGAGCTCTTGTGAAGCAGCCAACCACAGCACAGCTAAAGCTACAGCCACAATCACAGCATCAGCATTGATTTTAGCTTAACTTTTGTATCTTATTCACTAACATAGATGCTGTAGTTGGCTTTCCTTTTTGGAATGATTTTAGGAAAGAGGTTCCCTGTCAGCACTTTAACCACACACTGTTAGAACTTGTCCAGTCCAGCCTTGCTGCTGTGAAAAAGGGCCTAAGACTAAAAGAGTTTGAAGGACATGTATTTATGCATTCTCAGCATTACATTTTTTGGGGGGCACGTCATTGAAGAGAAATGACCATTTGAATATCTAAAAACTAGGCTTCAACCAAGAATCTGTCAGATGATCTAACAACAAGTGAAACCTTTGGACAGTGAAAACTCAGGTTGGCTTCCAAGAATTTTTGTAAAAGTCAGACTGCAGTGTGTTCATTCTGCTTAGAGGTTTGACTGACTGCAGTCTACCAGCTCAACCAAACCTGTACACCCTCAGAACCCTGGGGTGGGCAGGACAGATTGTGCCAATGCCTCCCACCCCATACACAAAGTTTCTGAGACACTCTCCATTAGGAGACTGTGGTCTATTACAACCAAACTTCACGCCTCATCAACTAGGGCTAGGACCCCTGCCTAAAATGGTTTCCTATCATAGCCCCACTGACACTACACATTACATTAATATACCCACACCTTTGTCAGGGAATGCACAACACACAGTTTTCCGAACAATTATTGTTGCACTGTACACATTTGTTGTACTTAATACTGAAAACATTTACAAATGCATGCATACATCTCATGGTTCATATGTTACACATCCTCTCAGAAAATGGTCAACTCCATCATTTTAAAACAGACACATTTTTAATATTCTTGGTGTGTCTTGCGTTGCAGTACTTGCTTTTACTTTATCTTCATTGTCATACTTCAAAATACAAAAAATGATTCGTTGTGTGTACGGACTTACTTTGCAATAAAGAGAATTCTGTTTCTGAATAAAGTCTTTAGACCTCAGTCCTGCTTTTGGTACAGCTGATCATCCTGCCCTCTCAATATCAAGACCCAGTCTGACAAAGCATTACCCTTGAAAGATTTGCCTCCTACCTAACATCCATCCATTATCTAAACACCGCTTAACCCTAATAGGGCCATAGGGAGGCTGGAGTCTATCCTCGCTGACTTAGGGTGAAGGCAGGGGACACTCTGGACAGGTCACCAGTTTATCACAGGGTGACACATAGAGACAAACAAGCACACTCCCATTCACATCTACGGGCAAGTTAGAAAATTCAGTTCAGTTCTTCTTTGACTGCCTCCAGGTTGTGAAAGGTTGAATGCTAAAAGAGCTGACTGAAACATGGATGATTTGTTTATTTAAAAAAACATCACTCAAGTGAATTAGTTTTGTCTGTTCCATGGTCAAGGACAGTGAGTAGTGGCACCATGCCTTTCCAGTAGCTGAGCCAATGCTTTGGAATAGACTTCCATTGTATTAGGTGTGATTCCTTTACTGACATTTAAATCAAAACTCAAGACTGACATGTTTTCAATAGCCTGTGGATGTCTTTATTGGCTTGTAGATTTTATTTTAGCTATTTCTTTAATTAGATAACTATTTTACAATTTGCATCTGTCTCTATGTTTTACATTTATTTATACTGGTTGATATTGTTTTGTCTCTCATCATTGCCTTTCACAGGTCTTTTATTACTGATGTCATTTAATCTACAACTCTGGTTGTTTTGATTGTATCCTGAGAATAAATAAATTTGACAGTTGGCTGTGTGTTTGGATCAGTGGAAGTACTGATTTATTTTCCAGACCGTGGAATGATAAAGTAGCTTTAAATTCAATTCACCATTTACTGTGATGAAGAAAAAGAGAAGACTATGAACTGTGGCCACCACACTCAGCAAGACTTTCATGTTCAACATGAGCAGCAGATAGTGTAGGTCATGCATCAGACTCTACAACTCTCCAAAAACAAACAAGTATTTCAAAACCACAAGGAGAAAAAAGGGCAAGAAAGAAAATGTATAAGTAAATGATGAGCACAGATAAGGTCATGGGGAAAAAAGAGGAGAGAGCAGGAGGACAAGCACTGCATGCTGGCAACATTATGAATCATTGAAAACGAGGTTTGGCATGCACTCGCCACTCTCTGACAGCTCTGGCCTTGATAGGACAAGAAGTCTAAAGAAAGCACAAGCTTTTTATCTCACTTGTATCCATATTACTTATAGTATACACACAGCTAGTGAAACAATATGCCAGTGTCGCACTGCAGGCCCACGTCCAGCTGTCGGTGCTTAATCCTGGGTGAAAGAATGACTTCAGGAAAACTGATTAAGACCAGGAGACGCTCTGGTCCTTTGAGGAATGGTGACATAGCCGCCTGAATGGGATAGAGCCCAGCACTGTGGGTGCAACACTGGAACAATCACTGTGCAATACTGCTCAATACACTATGGGATTATCTTAATATACTGGGCAGATATAGACTACATTTAAAAATCATGTTTTTCACCTCAGACTTGAAGATTTTAACTGAATATTTGAAGAAGTAGGTAATACTTCTTTGGAGATACTACACTACATTCTGTTTACTATTGATGCCTTTAGCTGTATTCCCAGATACATCACTAAATACAGGTTCTAATGTTGGTCTGTGAACTGTCAACAGATTTCCTCTAAAACTACACTTTGTCATTAACACCGATTAAACATTTTATGCTCGGTTAATCTAACCATGATCTGACCAGCTGCATTGTAAACCAAATTCATTAGAACAATGAAGTGTGTGAATCTGGTTCTTATAATATTGTAAAGCAGAATTAATGTTGGGCTGCACAGTGGCGTAGTGGTTAGCTTGTTTGCCTTGCAGCAAGAAGATCTCTGGTTCGAGTCCCGGCCTGGGCCTGGGATCTTTCTGCATGGAGTTTGCATGTTCTCCCTGTGCATGCATGGGTTTTCTCTGGGCGCTCTGGAGTCCAAACAGTCCAAAAATATGCTGAGATTAATTGATGACTCTAAATTGCCCGTAGGTGTGAGTGTGATTGTTTGTCTGTATATGTAGCCCTGCAACAGACTGGTGACCTGTCCAGGGTGTCCCCTGCCTTCTCCCGAGTCAGCTGGGATAGGCTCCAGCACCCCCCGCGACCCTAGTGAGGATAAAG
This sequence comes from Acanthochromis polyacanthus, assembly GCF_021347895.1. Lineage (NCBI taxonomy): Eukaryota > Metazoa > Chordata > Actinopteri > Pomacentridae > Acanthochromis > Acanthochromis polyacanthus. Next base: position 15,445,797 of record NC_067118.1, on the reverse strand, counting down.
CGGTGTATAGAGAATGGATGGATGGATGGAGAATTAATGTTGTCTATACATCATCACTGGAGTGCTGGTTGGTTTTGAGCTATTTGAGGTAATAATTAATGGGCAACAGGAGTTGCCCAACAAAAACCAGGAGCCAAAAGGTTTATCTGCCCAAACCTTTATTTCAGCTTGTTCTACATAGATCCTTATTTAATTGGAACATACAGTATTTTCACACGTACATTCACAAAAATATAATCTTAGATATTTTCTTTATTCTCTGCTGACATGCAGTGGAGGATGATTTCAGGTTTTAACCCCCACTCTCCCCCACCCCTGCTGCTGCCATGGTGCAGTTACTGTAGGGTTTGGCTAGGGGACGCCACATGAACAGCAAACTGCATCCATCAGCACTGGAGTTGAACTTGCTCTGGACACATGACACGCATAGGTTGATGTAGTAAGACAGGATTGTTAGTCAGTAAATGCACTTCTTATTGTCATCTCTGTTCTCCGACATTAAAATTCTAAGGAATGAAATGTAAAAGGGATTTCCTGTGCATAAGTCTACTTTAGAAACAATTCTGTGTGCCCTCTGAATATATACTTACATACGATAATAAATTGTAATCTATAAATTTTAAATATTCTGTTATCTTTGTAGATTTGTAGACATCACATTTATTAAAAGATAAAATGTTTATAGAAAAGTCACAAATTATATTAAAATGTATACTTTTACAGTGGACTAGTTTGGCTGTTCACTAGCATTCTCTGAAAGCCGTGAAGAACAAAAACGAATAGATACATAAGAAGACGCTCGTGTCATTTCATTAGCAAAATTGTTTCTCAAGGTCTCCAATCCATGAAACTTGTTTATTCGTCGCCTCTTGCCAAACATTTTTGACACATTCAAGCAGAAGGGAAAATAAATAAACCGCAGTCAGTAGTGTAATTTGCGTTTCCTCTTCCACAGCTAAATTTGTCATGTCTCGCAAAGCACCACCCATCCTCTTCAGACTTTTTTTTTCATTCCGCAGCCGTGAACCAAATGATTCACATAAACGCTCTCTATTCTCATGTTGCGTTCGTGACCCATGAGAAAAGTGGGAACTATGATTATCCTCATTCGCCCGATCACCTCTGCTTTCAGTCCAGATGGCAACGCACCTGCAGTCACAAGTGGAAATCTGCATGTCGATCTTATAACAGAAAAGAACTGGGGAGATTTGTGTTGCAAGTCAGCGATGGATTCTTTCCAAAATTCTATGAGCAATTTTCCATAAAGCCTGAACGCAGCACCGGTAGTCAAAGCTTTACTGACTTTTAAACCAGTCACTGTTTTTGTACTAAACACTCGTTGTCAGAGTATACTGGGCATTTATGCCAGATTAATGGTAATGCGAGACTTATCGTCATATACAGATATAGTGCAAGTACCAATTTGTTAGAAACATGTCCAGTAAAAGTCATGCATTCAATAGAGGTGTCAGTAAGAACTTAAAATGTATTTTCAAAATGAAAAAAATGCTACCACTTTGAAGAAATTGCATAAAAATGGGCTCCCAGTCTTAGTCATTAATTCATTTCGTGTATGCATTATATAGTAAAAAGCAATTGTGACCTACTCAATAGGCAAAATGGCGCATTTATTTACTGTTGTAATATTATGCATCTAACCGAAGGTAATATTAAATGCAGCTTGATCGAAGGCAGCGTGTGTTGTCCTATTTTATACTTTCAGGTCTCGTATGTAAATAGTAATGTGCCAGTCTCTCAAGTGAATATAGTAAATAAGTACAACGTTTTTGTGTTAATTCCACTGAAGCACAGGGAAAAGCAGCATAAATTGGAAACACTTGAGTAAAGTACACGTATTTATTTAATTTCTACAGTAAGCAGGCTTACAGTAAACATCGGGTGCTTTTCCCCATATGACATGAACGCAGCGTCCGTCTTCTCTCTGCTGCCTTCACTTCGGTTTCTTCTTCTGTGCTCTCTGCAGGGCAGGGCAGTCTGTGTGTGTGTGTGTGTGTGTGTGTGTGTGTGTGTGTGTGTGTGTGTGTGTGTGTGTGTGTGTGTGTGTGTGTGCGTGCGCGCGCGCGCGCGCGCGTGCGCTGGGGGGTGACGGCTTGTTCCTGGAAGAGCCCGGCCTGCCTGCAGAGTCACTCACATTCCTGGCTGGGATTCAATGACTGAGCCAGACACACAAACACAGAGGGAGGGGGCGCGTGAGAGAGCGCGCGTGAGAGACCTAGACGGAGCGCGAGGGGGAGAGAGAGCCACAGACTGTGAGGAGAGAGAGAGTGAGCGCGCGAGCAGGCTGGCTCTCAGACTTCTCATCTCCATACAGTCAGAGTGAACTGCGGGGGCAGACGGAGCAGATCGCTGCAGTCCTCGACAGCGGAAAGAACCTCAAATAAGGATTTTTTTTTTTAATCGAGCTGTATTGATTCTCACCTCCCGCTTTTGGTTCATTTTCGCCTACTTTGTTTTGGAATTCGACAAACGGAACTTTTCGCTTCTTCTGAGTTTGGAAAGTCGTCTTTTCAGATATGGACAGTCGGCGACCCGCTACAGGGAGCGACTGGCCGGTGTTCACTCTGTAGTCGCAGGAATAAAACTGTAAACTCACGTCTGGGACTTTTTCCTGGATATTTGATGAAGCGCTTCGCAATTTTGGTCAATTCTGGGACACCGCGGATTTACCAGATTCAAGAACGGATAGATACTTGTGATTCCCGATCGACGACAAGAAGGATTTACGCTTCTGAAGTTGCAGGAAAAGCATGGAGACTGTAAGTCGGCAGAGCTTCCAGCCTCATCCGGGACTGCAACAAACTCTCAAGCAGTTTCACCTCAGCTCTATGAGCTCTCTGGGCGGACCTGCGGCTTTCTCTGCCCGGTGGCAACATGAGCTGCTCTTCAAGAAGGACGGTAAGGAGCCCGAGCCGATTCTGCAGCATCTGCCGCCCCCCGTGATGCCGGGCCCACTGTTCATCCCGTCGGACCGCTCCACGGAGAGGTGCGAAACGGTGCTGGAAGGCGAGACCATCTCATGCTTCGTGGTCGGAGGGGAGAAGCGACTGTGCCTGCCGCAGATTCTCAACACGGTGCTGCGGGACTTCACCCTGCAGCAGATCAACTCAGTGTGCGACGAGCTGCACATCTACTGCTCCCGTTGCACGGCGGACCAGCTTGAGATCCTCAAAGTCATGGGGATCCTGCCCTTCTCGGCGCCGTCCTGCGGCCTCATCACCAAGACGGACGCTGAGCGGCTCTGCAACGCCCTGATCTACGGAGGCGCCTACCCGCCGCGCTGCAAGAAGGAGCTGAACGGAGGCACGCTGGAGCTGCAGTTTACCGATAGGAGCTTCAAAGTCTACCACGAGTGCTTCGGCAAGTGCAAGGGTTTGTTCGTGCCGGAGCTATACACCAGCCCAAACGCAGCGTGCGTCCAGTGCATGGACTGCAGACTCATGTATCCGACCCACAAGTTCGTGGTGCACAGTCACAAGGCGCAGGAGAACAGAACTTGCCACTGGGGCTTCGATTCGGCCAACTGGAGGGCGTACATCCTCCTAGGCCAGGATTACACAGGGAAAGAGGAGAAGACTCGTCTGGAGCAGCTCCTGGACGAGATCAAGGAGAAATTTGACTTCGCCAACAAGTACAAGAGGAAAGCATCATCCAGGGTGAGCTGATCCTCCATGGAGCTTTGGTTTATTTATTTTCTATGTATACTGCAGTTCATATAGATATTGTGCTTAAAATCATTCATGTATTGTAGCGCTTTTAATTGGTATTTTATTGTACTTTCCTGCTCTAATTTCTTACATGCTTGATTTTCTACTCTCCATTTAATATCACAGAGCTTGTTTTGAAGTTTTCGTTTACATACAGTTTAGTCCACACATTCAGATTAAAATTTAGCAGGATGCTCTTTAAAATGTAGTGTGGCACCCTAGAATCGACATGGGACAGGAGGGTGTCCCCAGCAAAATTTCACTATTGTATCTGTTTGAAGATTTAGTTCTGGGACTCCCAGTTGTCTACTATAGAGTCCTTAACTTGAAGTGCCTCCCAGATAAAAAATGCTTTTTAGGTAGTTAATTCTATCACCTTCCATATTTCCAAAATCCCCCTGGTCCTGAAACATAGTCATTTAGATTTGTATGTAGTGTGTTTTGTGTTTACCTTAAGTCAGTATTTGGTTATCATTGCCATATTGTTGCTAATTGGGCATCATCTAGCAGTGACAACAAAATGCCTCTGGTAGCAATAAAGCCATTATTCCCCCCATGAAACATCTTTATACTCACTTTTATTGGTATGTACAGTAAATACAATCTCATTTACCCACAATTGGCTCAATGGGAAATTGTCAACCACCGTTTTGGGGGAAGGGGATGTAGTACAGATTAAACAGATATTCAGATGCATGTCTGGATAAAGTTACTTCTTTAGTTTTCTCTATCAGGCACACACTCTTCAGGGGGATATACACGCATTGGCAGTATGTGTGTGTTGCAAATCGGAAGACATAGACATGTTTGTATTTGTAGCCTCTGAGACTTCTGTCATTAAATGTATGTAATGTTTGTCTGAATGTCATGTGTCTGGCTTCCTGCAGATTTAATCAGCGCAGCTATCAGTTTTGGCTTTTCCTATTCGTGTCCACATCTTCAGATTCTCTTTTCACTTGAGATACTTCTGAAACATTTGAATGATCAGAATTAGAGTGTTTGAGTAGGTTTTGGCTGTGCACATTTCCTGTGGATTTTGTGATCAGATACACAAATTCCAGTTGAAGGGAAGGAGTCTAGGCATCAAGTCTGAATTTCCCCAGCTCTGCTTTTTGAGACTAACTGACTTTAAAACTGTATGCAGGAATTATAATCTTCATTTTGGTGTGCAGGGAAGATTTTGCAGAGAGAGGGGTTGGGTGGCAGACTGATAAAAAGAATCCCACCCCCACCCCACCCTTAGAAAAAAAAGGGCTAGTGCAGCCATTTGCATGAACTGTTACACATGAATGGAGCTGATGAAGCAGGGTTTAGAAGTATTGTGGTGGAAACATAATATGATCCCAACAAAGGAGAGCATTCAGCAAACATCAGAACCCCCCCTCTAAAAAACATCCACTGACCCCAGGCCAGCCACCCACCTCTGACATACACACATTCACTCTAATCCTCCCCCCTTGCCAACTTTTTCCTCCCATCTGACTGAAACCACAGTGAACCTCTGAGGGCAGCAAACTTGTTGATGAGGGACAGAAAGCAACAGCAAAGTGTTTACAAGCAGCTTCCCTCCACTTCTCCACTGGGGCTTCTTTCAGAAGAATCTGCCAAAGAAAGAGAAATCAGGGAGACCCTTGAAGTCCTGAAGAGTGCCAAAGTCCTGCCATGCATGGTGAATACCCACTCTTGGCACACACTTTTATTCAGACTCGAGTGAGCACACCTCAAGGACCTCCACTTTCAGGGGCCTCTTCTGTTTTTATAAGTGCAGATGGGGCACCCAAGTTTTAAGCCCAAGGCTCATTTGAGCCTCTACCCAGCTTTTAATTCAACTCATCCTTTTTTCCCCTCAAGCACCCTGTTTCAAGAAACGCTAATGAGGGAATACATGCTGGTTGTGAGTTGAGGAATATTGCTAAACTTATGACAACACAGCTCCCTTTTGTCAGCACATTTCAGTACAGCCAAGGAACTCTGAAAATGTTCTTGGAGGATGTGAGGCAAAGTGCTAGTCGTGCTGCCTTCTACCTTTCAATACAGCAGAAAATGCCATCATCTGCGTGCAGTCAGCGGAGAAACTGGGTGGTTCTGTGAATATTAATGAGACTGTTGCCAAAGTTTTTGCAGTAGTCTCGCACGCAGACAGACGCAGGAAGTGATATTGCTACACTTCCCTTCTTGCAGACGCTCTTTTGAAAGTTTCCCTCCCAGACACTTACATGCATATGTCTGAATCATAGACCGTTTGAGTAAAAATATGTCTTCACTTTTTACAGCTTTACTGCAGTTGTGGAAGAACTGTTAATTTGCAGTTTATTCTCCTTTCTTGTCTTGGAGGATGCGAGCCACAGTGTTGATTGTAAACAACACCAGCAAAGGCAGTAAACTATTGAAGTGTTTAAATTAGTTTATATGCTGGGTGTGGAGCACTTCTCCGACTCGCTCATGCCATTTTTTTGGTTTCTGGCTGGTATACATGTGGGTGGCACACATAATCAGTGGCTTTCCGCATCAGGATGTTTAGATAAGGATTGTGGCTGCAGATTTAGTATGTTTCTAACTTTATAATTCGCCCTCAAGATGATGTGATTTCTACACAATCCATCTGTTTCAGAGAGATATGACAAAGCAAGTGGGGGTGGGGTTGTCGAGCCAGCTCGGGCTTGGTTCAAAATAAGCAAGTTATTGTCAGAGTTTCTCTTTTTTAGCACCTTCCTAAATGGTGAAGATCTTGCTTATACATATTCTGTGTTTTCAGCAACTTTTTCAGTTTTGGAAGTAAAGCAGTTTTTTCAGTTGAAGTTATGGAATTGAACTCAGATTTATTTATTTATTTATAAAATGATTCTGATTCATTCGATTCAGTCAGACTGTGCTTACATTCCAGACCTTTTCCATTTGAGGCCACTCCCTCTGAGGGGTAAATTTGTTTTAGACAACTGTTACACGAAGACTTGAATGGCAGTTCAGCACGATTCCACTGGCTACTGCTGAAAACAGCAATGGAAATCCAGATTTCCTCCTCATGGCTCATTTTTCTGCTGTAGTGGTGGGAAGTGATTGTTTAGAGATAAATATGTATAACGAATCCAGTGAGAACAATAAAGCAGGATAGAAGCTTTTTGTGTTTATGCTCCACGTATGCTATGCTACTGTGCTGACACACAGCACATTCTTGCAGACTGTTTCCATGTGTTATCCTGTGGCTTAATGTGAAGTCTGTAAATATGAAAGTAGTGTGGGGGTGTAATTTTTTGTGCAACAGAATTACACTTGACTTTTCTCAAATATGCAGAGGTTTAAACTTCCCCTTTTATTTCTACAACCAGCCCTACCCCTGAAAAGCACCCACTCCTTCTTGGGATATCTGGCCTCCAGCTGAAGGGGCCGCTTGTTTCAGGAGGGAGGTGGAGCTGTGGTGATGGTGGGGGCTCAGAGGAAGTGAACTCCCAGAGGGGATATAGGCCATGTCCTGTTTCATATGCAAGGCGCAGTGTTGGCTAAGCCTGCTGACAGCCAGCCATGTCCTCACGGTGGACAGGACAACAGCTGGTAGCTGTGCATTTCAATGGCTGCTCAGCGAATATTTCCATTCTCTTTTTAGGAGTGTTTGGCCAAATGTGAGCGTTTCAAATGTCCACAGCAGTGCTTAAATTTGTCCTGATTGCGTGGGTGTGAGAGAAAAATATTTTTGCAGATTCCATGCCGCATTTTCTGCTTAGATGGCTCCCATATCAAATAGTAGAATTTAGACATTGTGCTGTGTGCTATGAAAAGTAAGGAGCCACCAATTCAATTAGGCCTGTGTAATGAGTTCTGCTGTCTGGCCGGGCAGTCTAGGTTTCTAATGGAGGACAGTCATGGTACGTGTCCACAGGATCTGACAGTTTCCATTCCTTATCTATGTGAAATGCCCTGCGCTGCTTTACGGTAGTGTTGTGTTGCATTTCGAGTGACAGGGCATTGCATTGCCCACCCCTTCTTAACATAAAGTAGCCTAGACCTCAACTTGATTCAAATGAGACTCATCAATCGAAAGTTTGATGCCTTGTGAAACTTTCATTAAAACCTGTTAACTAGCCTTTGCTGAACTAAAATGAGAATATATTCAGCAAATGCATAGCTTATTCCTCTCCTTAAATGTTTTTGTTTAAATCCCCTTAAATGTTTTCAGAAATGCTTTTCATTGAACTGTTTTCGTAATTGAGGACAAAGTTTGTGACCACCATGTTGGACCAAAGCCTTTACAGGACTGAAGGGAAAGTGCCTGTCTTGTGACCACCTAGTGAAAATGTCTTTTTGTCAAGCATGACTGAAAACTCACCTTTAGGACCCTGTAGGGTCCAGGTATCGCCTCATGCTACCAGAAGTGACTCTGACCCTAGCCAAATGCAAAACTAGTGAAAAACAATCTGAAAACATTAGGAAGGAAAAAAAATGTCAGTGGCCTTCACCTGTAAACTCATTCCTGTTTTGGGGGTTGTCTCATTGTTACTCCTCTAGTGCATCTGTTGTGAATTTTATGAACACCAAAGCAGCTGAAACTGACTAAAAAGCCCCTCAGGTACTTACTTGACCAGATCAGTATTCCACATGTTTGACTGATTTGATGCAATACTTGGATTAAAAAGTGTTCCTTTAATTTTTTTGAGCAGTGTAGCTCTTAATATAGATTCTGGGTTGACCTCAAGGAATGAAATACATTTTGAGAAAAAGCTGAACTGTAATTGCTCTTAATCTTACTAGTACGCAAATAAAAGTCACTTTACGTGCTGAAACCTTTGCTAATTGCTTTCCGCACATGCTACTACTTTTCCATACTTCTTTCAGTGTTCTTGTTCTATAATGAAAATTCCCTGAAAAAAACAAGTTTAGTTTGCTTTTTTCATCCATGCTGGAAAAATATCTCAGTGATTAGAAACTACACTCAGAGTCTCTTCGATGAAAACTTTGAGGAGCAAAAGTACTGTGAGATGAAAATTCAACGGAGTGGTTTTGATGTGTCTTCAAACGTCTGTCTCAGTCTGCGTTTTCACCAAAACTGCAGACAGGAGAGCACTGTAACACACACAGGAACGAGGGAGAGAGTGGAGGAGCGTCACAGGTTGTATAGCTTGCTGCATTTGTCTGGAAAATTTTTCAAATGGCTGCCATTGAAGTAGCAGTGGAAAATGAATTAAGTGCAGTGATTTTTTTTCATACAGCATGTCTCCCTGCCAGAAGCTGTTTATTTCAAAGCCTTTAAAGTTGTGTGAACAAAAGGGCATTTTCCCAGTTGCTATTTGACTGTGCACTAGGCAAGAAAACATCTAATAAATAGTATGAGCTGGAGTCGGTTTGTTGTAGGACTCTGAAGTTACTGTCAATTGACGTGTCAATCCACGAACACCTTGCGTCTGTGTATTGCAGCATTCAAAATGCTGCTTGATAACTAACAAATGTTCCATACAAAGCAATGCTACAAGATTTTGTAAACTTTTTAAGGTGCCAGGATTACCTTCTTTTAGGTCACTGCATTAGAGCTGATGGATAAACCTCAGTACTGTTTTGGGAGTGGAAAAAGTGCCAGTGTCACATGAAGACTCATTGAAAACTGTTAAGCATTGTCATCTCATAATGGGTAAATGTGAATTTAAACCTAAATAAAATTCACCTGGGTCCCGGTTGTGTTAATTTAATTAAATATATCATGAAGAGTTGTTTTACACTCACAGGAGGGACAGAAAGAAACAATTATCAATGAATGACAGTTCTTTGCAGAAGGTGTTAAAAATCTTTAATTTGGTGAACCCTGAAGAAGAAGCATAGCCCTATAAGGTGCAGTCAATTCCAGCCATTTTCAGTACAAAAAATCGCTAATATTTTATTTGTAAATAAAAATATGACAAGAAATACAGGGAATGTTGGACGCGCATCGCAAGGTGCATTTCCTCGAAAACGACCTATTCGTGGATTATGTACTGACTTCAAGACATGTTTTGGACAAAATATATTACTGGCTTGTTTTGTCTGCATGTCCAAGGTTGGATTATGGCCGTTTTTTGTGGAATATTTTCATCTGTGTGTAATAATGAACCCGCAAATGTGAGTCGCGCTGTGTACGTTAAAGCCGTGTATAGAGAACGGATGGATGGATATTCGTTGTTTGTCGGACAAATGTGTTTATATTACCCGCTGTGGTAATCACATCTGAAAGTGGTTTATACCGGCGGATTCATGAGAATCTAAGCTTTCCATCGGTGTATAGTGTTTGTATAATCGTGTTTGCAGCTTCAGACATTTAAGGAAATGCTTATGCAGATCTCAAAGTGTTCCGCGGGCGGAACACTGAAGCGCAACGGGTTAAGGAATTCACAGGTATCTTTGACGAAAAGCAGAAGTCTGATCAAAGACGAAGAATCACAGTGGAGGGCAAGAGATAGAGAGTGGTAGTTCAAGCCCTTACTGCCAGCCATTGGTTGCCCTCCATCCCCTATGCAGCACTCCCATCCCCCGTCTCCTCTGACTTCACTGGTTTCTCCATCCATCAGCAACGGTTTAATGTGACAAATGGATGGAGCAGCCCACCGAGTGCTTTATGAAGAACCCAGGCAGGGAGAACTGAGCATGGCATTAATATACCTGCCTGGAACTGACTGGCTATAAGTCAGTCTTTGCCCGGAGGAGACAAAAGGCAGGTGTAGTAAAACAAGGCTCTCTGGGGCTACCTCCCACCTCTCTGCTCATCCATTCAAAGAAGACAGAGGGGAAAAAAGTCTCTAACAAGTTATCCATGTTGATGCTGTTGTAGGCAACCATGCATGCAAGTTATCTGGGAAAGTGGTACACGCAAAGCTCAGAGCATATTCATTTCAGGAGCCAAGAGCATGTACGGTAGTAAACTATTTCCTCTTACTTTGTGAAATCCCCATCAGAATATTCATAGCCTTCCAATAAAGCATGAAACCAACAAGCACTCTCAGCTACTGTGTCTATTCTTAAGTCTTCAAAGGACCTTGAGCGTATCTCATTGGGATTATTGCACGAGCTGCACGGAAGGAAGAACCCAGTGACCTCCTCCAGGTGTTGCGTGGAAAACAAGCACCTTCTTGTTCAGATGGTGAAATTTGATGTCTGGCCTGACTGTTAGCCAACGACACTGTCTGTTTTTGTGGCCATTCAATATTGATAGTAGGTTACTATAGGCAGCGAGGTCCAGCATGTTGATTTAATGAGAGGGTCTTTTAAATATTCATCAACAAACATGGCACTGTAAGACCAGCTATTGCCATAACTACACATTCTCAAGCACTATCCTCTCACCTTTGGCCTCCTTAACCCACCCTGAAGCTCCTTTACCGGGGATGCTCAGGTATCACACTAGCACCTCAGTGGGCCACAAGAGGCTGAAACAAATTTTAAGAGTCAGACCAACCTATGAAGTTGATGCAGGGTACTAGTGAGTGGTTTGAAGGTGAAATGATGTCTGGTTTTCAAGGTTAGAAATGTTTAGACTTTTTTTTAACAGCACGAAAGGGTTAACGTTTGGGTTAGGGTTTCACTGGACTATTTACAAATAAATGTCATGTCATTTAAGGTTGAACAGGATAATCAACTAGACCAGCTGATGAAAAATATGTGTGTTTAGAACTGGAAAGCTTTCCTTGTGAGACTGACTGGTGGGATTCAGGAGTAGGGGTTTACTTTTTGCTGTGTCAGCTCAGGAGCACCCTTTGTTTGTGACGGCAATGTGTGTCACTGGAGTTAGCCCCCCGCCAGCATCACATGACCTTTCCCTTCCCAAAAGAAGAGGTGACCCTCTCTTGAAGTGCAGTGGGCCTATCGTGTGCTGCTGAGCAACTCCCACGGGGCAAATGGCTGTCTGACAGCAGCAGCTAACCTTACACACACACAACAACGTAACAAAATGAATCTTTACATGAAAGATATGCTCAAATGTACACTACCAGTCAAAAGTTTGGACACACCTTCTCTTCTCATTCATTGTTTTTTTTATTTAATTGTTTTATGCATTGTAGAAAATAATACAGAATACATAAAAGAATAAATTTGGAAGTATATTGTAAACAAAAAAGTAAGTCAGATTTTGTCGAAAGATTTTGGCCACACCTCACAAAATCTGCATGTAAGACTCATGGGAACATTTGAATTGTGAAGGCATCCTCTGCCTCATTTGGAGTGTGATTGTGCATGGTGCTGGTCAAGTGTGTGATTTGCAGTCGTGCAAGTGCATGTGTGCATGCTTGTTTTGTGCCTGGATCAGCTGTAGGAGCTGTAGGAGGAGATTACCATGAGCTCCCTGCCTACTCATTTCCATCCCCATCTGCCTGTCTCCCACAGTGATGCACCCCCCCCCCCCCTGCACCCAACCACACACACAACTACACAACCATAAGCACAGACATCCACACAGCACCCAGAGCCCACCCCCACAATGCCTCCTAAGTCTTATAATGAATACAGAAGCAGACAGAATTACGTTCAAACACACTCACGCACACACACACTCTCTCTCACACACACACACACACATTCACAGCCTTGTCTGCTTCAGCGGCACCAGCAGCACGTAACAACATCAACCAAGCACGGCCTAGAATATCCTCCTGTAGTAACATGTCATAGTAACATGTCAGGACCCAGGTATCCCTTTCAGACTGCTTGGACAGCGATCCATAGGTGGACTCCTTCGGGCGTCTCCTGTGTCGTCTCACAGTTTGGGGACAGGTAGAGACAGAAAGTCAATGCAGAGATTTTCAAGCTAATAATAAGCTCCGCTAATCTTATTTCTGATAGAACTGGCACAATTTCTACAAGGAGGAAGCTGCCAAGTTAACTCAGCAGCTTTGCAAATTCTACATAAAGTGGATGTGATGTTGATAGCAGTGAGAGATATGGATTTTTATTTTAGAAGAAACACAGCAGTAGAGCTTTAGCTTCATACAACCTGAGCAGTGTGGCTGAAAAAAAAACAATTTTGTGAGTACAAAGTACTACCATTGTTAAGCTTTTTACTCCATATATCCTTTCATATTTCTCAAAAAAATCCCATTGGCAACCTACTTTAGGCAGAACATGCATCACGATCATGTAATTCAGAGCACGTTAATAGAGATTTTTGTGGAAATGCTTACCTGAAATTCTGAGATGTAATTCCCATTGCATATACTACATCAGTTTACAGCCAGGGTTTGCATTGTCTACAAGGCTAAAATGAAAGCTGATTAACCTTAGCCATCACTGGCCCGCAGTGTTTTTAACATCTGGTTCATCTTTACCATCAGTGTTGTAAAATGCAAAAATCAAGGAAATTCTGTACCAGCAATGACCAAGTGTATGCTATATATTTCAGTCAGCTTGTATTGTGTTTCAGCAGTAAAAGAATTCTTTTTCATCCTGAAGAGGTTGCAAGTTTGGTCTAATGTGTCCAACACTGCTGAATTTCTTTCAGCACAAACTTATTTCAGAGAGAGTTCACCATTTTTCTTTAGAGCACAAATGTTTTGTGTGCGGCTACATTAAATACTCCACTGCCCTCTTTGAAATAATGGTGTGTCAGCTCTCCAAACAAGCATTTGGCAGCCTGTCCAATGGCAGACATTGAGAAGAGAGTCTGAAAGGGCTTGAGGTGTATTTTCTGTTGTTGTGAAGGCAGGCTGGGTCCCGAGAAAACTCTTTGTTGTGTCTTCAAGGGATAGGGGGGTGGGTGACACGGGCTTGGCCTCAGCCATGTGGAAGGGCAGCTCCCAAGAGCTTGGTGAAGTATTGTGAGAGCATGGGATGATGATAGTGGTGTGTGCGTGTGTTTTTGGGGGTGGGGGCTGTGACTGGCTAGCCATTGTCACCTTTTCTGTGGTGGGTATCAGCTGCGGATCTGTGATTGTGAAACAGATACAGGCGATATCCCATCCCCACCCCCTCCATTGCTAGATGGCCATTGCTCCCAAAATGCCCGAGTCATGGACCAGTGCTCATTGTTTCCCTCCCCTCCTCCATCCTCAGGGTTGTGTCTGTTTGTTCATCTTTCCTGGAAGTGTCTTGGCCATCGCTGTCCGGCACAAACAAACACAGAGTGAGGTAGCCATGATTATCAAAATAGCTACTGACTATTTTTCAGTTGGTCAACTAATCATTTCACCTCTGCAAATATGTAACAGTGATCCATCTTGCTCTCAGTTTTGTTGGATGGCCAAACAATTTAATGAAAATATCCCGATTTTACTGACCAGTATCATAATTACAATTTTAATTAGAAGAAAATGGTGGCATGGATTTAACTGGGAAATTCAAAAAACAACTATCTGTCACTTGCCCTCGACATCTGTTACACCTGCTTCATGAAGGGAATGAAACAACTTCAGTCAGGTTTTATTGTGTGCAACCAAATGCCGTTATTGTTTAGTCCTCCTCTGAAAATAAGTCTGTGTTGGTCCAAAATGGAGCTGGGTGATAAAACAACAGTGATATGCACCTGCAATGTGCGCTTGGTCGATAGCACTAAGAAAATTTTTTGGTAGCATGTACCATTGGTTCTCTTAAATGCATTCAGTGCAAACCACTACAAAAGTACATGGGGAAATACAAAGATAACTTGTATGAACAAACCCCAAAGATGCTACCCCTGGCTCACAAACACACGTCATGCCTTGAAAATGTAGCATACTACTTCCCATCACTCTCCCTTTTGTCTCCTATGAAGATCTTCTGAGACTCGTTAGACCAAAGTTGTCGGTTCCTTTCGTCACCTCTGTGAACATTGATAAATACATTGAAAGTGGCTCAACTCAAATTAAAGTGACATTTAAATTCTATCCTTTTTAGTCCTGGTCTTTATTACTAAAACCACATCTTTGGTTAGAAGAATCAGACAATATGCCTCAAACTTCCACTTCACTGCATACCTGAGGAGTTGTTTATGCCAACAGAGTATAAGAGATTTGGAGGAATATGATAGTGCCTTCAAAAAGTTCATTTTCAGAACTGAATGATTTTGAGAAGAATACACCAGAAGCTGCAGGTTTTCACACTATTTTCTGCAGTAAAACATAATTATGAATGAGCCATTCACTCAGACATTGAAATAGATGCACTGTCTTGCAGGTCTTTTCTCAGAAAAGGCGTGTCTTCGTGACAGCATGATGTAGAAACACCTCTGAGCTCTACTTTTGTTTAGTCTGCTCTGACTCATGGTTATGTCTGGCTGCACTTAGTTTTGTTAAGGCAGGATGGGTTAATGTTAAACTGCATTAATCAGGAGGATAACTGACCTGCCCAATTGATCCAACAAGGAAACTTTGTCCTGAACTTTGACTGACTACTACAACGTTTCTGTTTTATCACAACAGCCAATTATAGGAAGTACTGTAATGCCACAATCGAAAGATACAACTGAAGAAGGATTTGGACTTGCTAGAATGACTGTACCAAATAGGAAGTTTTGGGGAGGTTAGAGCACTGGGTTTAAAGTTAAATCAGTCAGTGATGGGCATGTTTAGGCTGCTTCCTTTTACCGAGTGCAAACTGGCATGCAGAGAAAACTGTGCAAAGGGAGAAGCATTTAGGCAAACAGAGCAGAATCAGACAGCTTTCATTTAGGCTGCCATGGCACAAACAGAAACATAGTCTGTGAATTGCAGTCACACCTCAGCTGTAGCGTGTCAGGAAGTCAAGGTGGAGGGTGCTTGTGTGTATGAGCAAACTTGGGCCTCTCGGTAGGGGTAGTAAAGGGGTAAGTTACAGGCAGCTCAGTTTACTCCTCAGGAATGAAATGTTGGAAACAAAGGCTTATAATGTGGTTAACATCCCTCATCCAGGCCGGGCCATTCCTCCTTCCAAGTCACCAATCTCCAGAATTAATCCATTCCAGTGTTACTTTGGCAAATGAAGCGGCCATGCAGATGCTAAATAAAACAATATGCTGAAAGGGGAGCCTTCCTCCTGGCATGGACGCCCGCTTCTCAGGTTCAGGAAGCCCTCCCCAAGCCCAGACTTGCTTCACTATTTAGGTTATGTCCACACTAATATGAAGTAAAATGGTGTTTTACAATGGAAACAATCTCCGTTCAAATCAGTGTTTTAACACAGTTACAAAAAGAATTCCCTTCCATACTAATACATCTGAACATACATATCACATACCCATTCATGTACATTGAGCATGATGCTGTCAACAGGAAGCGGAGGGATGGTTACTTGCTTGTAGAAAATACAGATTCAAAGCAGCAATGAGGAAAAGTGAAACCAGAGATTTCCTTGCTTAGACCCATGGCAAAGTGGAACTGGTCCTGAAAGTAACACGAGCATTCGGCAGTCACGGAGGTGGAAAACAGACTGGAAATCATCACTTTTTCTTCAAAACAACTGTCATATGAGGTGTGATGAATCAAGGAAGGACACGTAGTGACTGGTCAGACCCAATCAAAAGGTAAATATGGGCATTTGTGTCATACTGTCAGACTACAACACAACCCTGGACTTTTGTAAACTAAAACAGGGTCAGCAGCAATTTCAAATGTCTCCATTTTAGGGCTATAAAACGCCAAAGTAGTGAGGATGCTAGGTATAAATGTAATAGTAAACAACAAAAAATAGCTCCCACCCAACACACACACACATACACACAGACATGCTCACACACACACACACACACACACACACACACACACACACACACACACACACACACACACACACACACACACACACACACACACACACACACACACACTCATTTCACTCCTAGAGAGCAGAAAATAGACCTCTTGAAGCCCTTGGAAAACAATTTAATTGTAGATCTCTAAGACAAGGTAATGATTGGAGTGTGTAACCATCTCTGAGCAAAAAGACAATATTCTCAGCATCTTCCTTCAAAGAAACACTGCCACAACTATCCTGAACAATAAGATATCTGTTTATATAAAGCCCACTGCCATTTATACACGGCGGCTAGTGTGTGGTGGTGGTGGTGGTGGGGTCGGACAAGCTGACTTATTCCATGTGACCTCGACCCTTCTCACTGGGCTCATGTGTCTGCCCTGTTTAATTATCTTCTCTCTCGTGCTCTCTCTCAACCCCCCACCCCCACCCCCCAACACACACACACACACACAGAGGTCAGGGCTGCAGCTGAACCTTGCCACTCCCCCTTCCCTCCCACTCCTCTCTCAGTTCCCTCTCTCCAGGCATGACTGCTGGTTGTCTGCATGGCTCTACAGAGGATTAAACTAGACGTGTGTGTGTGTGTGTGTGTGTGTGTGTGTGTGTGTGTGTGTGTGTGTGTGTGTGTGTGTGTGTGTGTGTGTGTGTGTGTGTGTGTGTGTGTGTGTGTGTGTGTGTGTGTGTGTGTGTGTGTATGGCGTCAGAATCGATTCTACTCAATCAAAGCAACTCGCAGCAAAGTGTGTGTACATGCATGATTATTATGTTACGCGTGCGTGCGTGCGTGCGTGCGTGCGTGCGTGCGTGCGTGCGTGCGTTGTAACGTGCAGATTGTGTTACACGCGTAACAAGAAGCTGCGTACCTATGAAGCAGCGCGTGCACGCCTGTCTGTCACTGTTTGACAAATACTGTTACGCGCTTACACACGCGTGCGGTCGCAATTTGTGATTGTACACAATAGAAAGTTGATCTGCACCTTGTGCAGCACTCCGTGTAACATGACCGCGTCGTGTAGTTGGCCTTTTCATTTTAGTCAGCCAGGGGAGGCAGCAGTGAGCCATACTTTGCCTAGTGGAAAAGAAGAAGAAGACGAAGAAGAGTCTCACTGACAACTAGAGCTTCCGGAGTCGGACTGTTATCGGCAGTGGAAACACAGGTAAGAGTGTGTGTCTGCTAAATAGAAGGAAATGTGTTACTGTTGTGTCATGAGCACCTGGCTGATGTGGGCACAAGGTTTGTTTCTGTTGCCTTTTATGTGATGTTGAACGACTGTTTCCAGCTAGCGCGAGCGCTAATTAGCATTAGCTGGCCAGTCATGATTAGCTCCCGTGTTCAACTGGAGGCACGATGGTGGTTATCAACTTGATTTGTGAAGTCCGTCCATGAAGGCTCATTCAGAGTTAACAGACTGAGTTTTCACTAAACCTGCTTTGTGAAACGGGTCCCTGGTTATGAGTTAAGCATAAGTTACCACGGTGATATAGCCGTGTTTAAAGAGAGCCAGCTTCGTGCCTTTAGACTCATCAGAACTAAGCCAGTAATCTCTGATAATGTAGTAAAATGTATTTGTGTGTTTTGTGTAGGATTCCAAGAGGTTAAACCAGAGTATTTGATTCAAAACGAACGGTTAAATGTTAATTTCATGATAAATATTATTTTATATACTGCACCCTATGTGACGTTGTGTGAACTTTCTTTCATGATTGCTATATCAATTGTAGCATTTAAAATATATGTTTAATTTCATTGAGTAAAACTTGTAAGGTTACAATAAGTTTATTTATATTAAGAAAAATAACTGTATTTTTATTTTGTTCTTCTCATAGCTCTTTCGGTGTGTTTGCAGTTGAATACAGCCTGCTTCCCCTGCTGTGGAAAAAGAGCCTCTGCAGAGTGGAACAGGTGAGTTTATTGATAGTGCTGCTAATCAGATTTAACATCAATTCTCAGTCAGATAACCAAGTCTTTACGTGATGTTTGGACCAAATGATGATTGTGAACTTTTACCATTGTAGTTTAACAACAGATCCACTCAGACACGTCACTGGTGGAAAGTACCTGTTGAACTAAGTTTCGAGAGCTTTAAAAAATAGTGTTGCCTGTAACGTGTCTGGTTTTCACCATTTTTTTATACACAAAGTTTGTCCTTTTTCATGTCAGATGTGTTGTTGAGACAGTGCTAAAACAGGGTTCGACAAGAGTTGCCAGTGTCTGATTCTACACCAGAACACAGCAGTTATACCTACAGCAAGTAGACAGAGGAAGAGGAGTGCGAGTTGTGATCCCTGGTCATGGAAAGTTACCCCCCCCACACACACACACACACACACTCCACACACACACACACACACACACACAACAGCTTCCGAGCAGTGGTGGGACTGGTGTTGGCCCAAGGTGACTGTGAACACAGGCTGCGTTGATACTCTGCCTCATTGTGTGAGTAATATTATTAATAATAGTATAGTAATAATAGTAATATTATTCTAAAAGTGCAGTGACTGCCATCTTGTTTCCCTCACAGCTTGTGCCTGACAGAGGACAGTGTCCAAGTGGAAGACCAGTGCTGTCGTGGAGGATCAGTGTTGCCAACCACCACAAAACCAGCTTTCTTCCCCCACAGGCCCCATTCTATCATTTCTGTCAATAAATATTGTTTTATATGCCCTTCACACTGTCCAAGCACTTTCTTGGTTTTAAACAGCTAGTTGCTCTTCAGAGCTTGCTTTAAATCAAAACACGTTTTAAATTACTCACTTCACTTTTGCTAGCTGGGGTCTATATAGACATGTTATACAGGTTTATTATTAGAATTAGGATAATTGAAACACAGATTTAGGTTCATTGAAACACACAGACACAAAGTTGCACAGTAACATACACACAGTTTGACCGTGAATATTGTTAATATTAATAAATTGAGACATTTAGATCAAAAAATATTCCTTCAGTTTTTATTTTAATAATTGTGGACATTCTTGTCTGGTGTCAAACGTGTGCAAAACAACTACCATTGTTTTTTCCAACAGTCACTGTAGAAAACACTGTCACCTGTACTTCCTTTCATTGGCCAAACAGGAGTCACCTGAGGTGATAGAAGCCTCAGCTCTGCTCTGCTCTGCCTCTTGTCTGCCACAGCATGCTGCCTGCTGACTTCCTGCTGCTTTGTATTTGAGATGCATTTTGAGTGAGTTAAGGTGGACTCTTCACTAACTGTATGTGCTTTGATGTGTTTGATAACACCTATTTTTGTTAATTATTATTTCCATTTATTACGTGTCCTTTCCATCATCTATGAGACAATCAGATTCAAAGCAGAAGAAATAAATGGTTAAATGGCTCTCTGTGGTCCTCGCATCTTGACAGATGTGCCAATATAGAGGCTAATCTCTAACTCCAGCCACCTTCAGTCTTTTACAGTCACCTTGAAGGCGAGAGAATATAAATTATAACTTCAGTCATTGTTATACAATTATCAGCCATCAGTTACACCCCATTCCATTGTGGATTGGGTCAGCTGGAAGAAAGCATTCCCATTAGGATATATATATATATATATATATATATATATATATGTATATGTATATATATATATATATATTTTTTTTTTAATTAAAGGATACAGTTGATCAATCACAAGATGGAGCTCACTGCAGGACCACAACTCCTGCATCAGTTCCACCGACCTGTTACAATTCCACCTCTGGAGGGACTGGGCAGTGAGGCACAAATCATTTAAAGGCCACATTGTTGAAAGTCACCTGAGTCTACATAACTAAAGTCTGCACAACTAAAAAATAAATAAAGGAATTATAGAATAATAATAAATGTCAGAAGAACTGCAGCCTAGTGGCTCGGGGCTGTGAAGCTTGAGAACCTAATTCAAATAATAATAATGATAATAATAATAAAAACAGTGTAAGTTTATCCCCATGTTTGATCTGCACCGTGCGCAGCACTCCGCGTAACATGAGCGCGTCATGTAGTTGTTCGGTGTTCCATTTTCATTCAGCTGATGGCGCTATTGTTCCAAAACATGGGGATAAATTTACTCTGTTTTTAATAATATTATTATTATTTGAATTAGGTTCTAGATTATTAAAAGCGTCAGCAACGAATTGCATTATCGATTCGTTGTGTCGCGCGATTCATGCGTCACTCGTCATGTCGCGGAGCCGTCTACTTCACCTGCAGAGCAAGAAAAAAAAAAAAAAAAAAACTTCACCTGCAGAGCGAGTTGAACAGAGTGAGGTGGAGGCAGAGCAAAAGAGGTATTTTCAAAGCGAAGTAAATTCAACAAATGAAACATGACCAGCACGGAGAAAACAGTTTGACCGAAGTCCTTAAAAGTATGGGAGCATTTCATGCTTCACAAAACAAAGACATGCTGCGTGTCCACTACATGCGAATGCACGCATCTGAAAATCGCACTGATGCCAGACGGTCACGAGCGGGCCACTAAGTGGTCACGTGACCGCGCTTTCGGTCCGGTAGATGAGTCAATAAACACAGCGGCTGGGCCGCAAACTTTCTCTATTATTTCGAAAACACTTCAGGGAAAAATATTTCTAAAGCATTTGAGGCGAGAAATAATCTGCAGCAACTGAACCTGTCCTGGTTTTAGTTCACCGACGGATAGTTTAGATGTTTAAGGACAGTAGAAGTCAAGTACACTTTATAAAAATGAGCTGCAGGTAGACACACCGGATCGCAGCTGGAAACGCACCAACCGACCACATGCGATGTGTCGCATCTAGTGGACACGCACCTTAAATCACTGCGTTATCCTACATTTTGTTCCGTTTTAAAGTGAGGAAACGTAATATCAGTCTCTCTGGTAGCTTGTCTGATGCTAGGGTTAGCTTATTAACTGATTAATGACAGAGATGGGGCATGTGTGACTGTGAGAGATTTTATTTCACTTTCACCAGCTAAAGCATGGTTTGAATATGCATTACAAATGAACGTAACTTGCACACTATAGTGGTAATAATTTGAAAATTAAGCCTCAAGTTTTAATTTTCTGACATCTGAGTGAAGACATTGGTCTGTGTTGGAGTGAGGCAGGATGAATTGCATTGATAGGCTTCATGATGAGAAAGACATCATTTACACCACAGCAAGCAGCTGTCTGACTGAGAACATCCTCAACATGAACGTCACTGACGTAAGGCCTCTGTCTATGGTTGAAGATGAAGGCTTCCCTATAATGATCTTATTTGTTCTGTCATTCCAAATCTTCTATTTCTGAATAAAGATGCAGTAATTAAAAATGTTTTTTTTATCCGATTCATCGATTAATCGAAAAAATAATCGGCCGATTAATCGATTATTAAAATAATCGTTAGTTGCAGCCCTAGTTCGTAGACAGCTTGATGTGTGTACTGCGGTCCCTCTTATCTACATATAGACACTATCTGGTGGTACAAGTCTCCAGGTCTGAGACAGAGGATTGTGCTCCACTTTCCACAGAGCAGAAGTCAGTGCTCTGTAAAGCAGCCAGGGCAGGAGGCAGTGTTTAGTCTCAGATCAAGGACAGAGCCAGAAGTGTTATGTCTGTCTTTTCACTCCTTTTTCTTCTTCCTCTCAACCTTTTCTGTTTTCTTGAACTGGTTACTTCCCCTGTGTCCCGCTGGACCCCCACCTCTCACTGCTTTCACTGTTGGTGGCGAAACCATTCAACTCAGGAAGTGCTGTGAAACATCAGATTCCACTTCCTGCAGCAATCAATACATCTCAGGTCCGGGAGACGCACATCCAAAGCTGAGACACACATGTTCTTTCCCTTTCCTCCCCTTCTTCCCTCCCTTCCTCCCTCTCTCCCTGCCTCCCTCACACTAGCATACACATGCATAGCTGATGTGTTTCGCACTGTATGCATGAAAGACTTTCATATAGAGCAATTTTCAATGGAAGGATCATATTTTTATTCTAAAATGAATTTGAAGTGTTGCAAATGCATTGCAATCCTTGAGATTACCCAATAAGGAAATGTATGTCTCCAATAAATCAGATGAATGGTGCAGGCTCATTCAGCTACCATATCTAGACATACTACGGAACCATTATTGGTGTCAAAAAAGCTACTTTGCCACTTAATTAGCAGCCAACATTGCACAGTTCTCAGTAGGTGGAATCAGAGAACTCAACTCATCCATCACGTGCAGGCACTTTGGTAAATGTCATGTTCTACTATTCCAGGGGTCTTTGAGGGAGGGTGTCAGCCATTCGATGATGTAAAAGAATTACAGTTGGCACTTGCAGATCTCTTTGTCGTCTTTGTTATTTCCTTTCAGCTGACAGTTTATTCCCATCCTAAATCAGCCTGTAAAATTCTGCCCAGCATTTGTAAATTTTCTCCTCCATGGTTTGTTTTGACACTGAAAAGAAGCAGCAGTGAAACAGACTGACAGATCGATGCCTTGCCCATTCTCCCTCCTCCCCAACAGCAGTAATGAAATGATAGATCCCTGATGTGGATGGGAGTAGAAGTGAAGGGATGACCTCATGGCCACCTAATCGTCGCAGAGGGACAAGCTAGCGGCTAATGTGTCCATTAGCCTTTCCTCCACCAGAAGAGAAACTAACCTGACTGAGGGAGAGAGAGGGAAGGGATGGAGGACAGGAAACAGTTTCTCCTGTCTTTTCTGCTCACTAGTTTGACTAAATTTAGTTTAATCCTGGTGTAATCCTTGTGGTATTTTCACATCCTGTCAAATACTGTTGTTTGTTTTTTTTTTTTGACAAAGGTTGCCATATCTGATGTCCTAATTACAGTCTCGTACACTGTATACACCTTTTGAATTCAGAAACCTTCCACTGAAATCCAGAATCAAACTGTTGTTGACTCCATAACTCTTGAACAAATATCACTCTCTGTAAGGGACCATCTATGTGACTGTGTAAATGTTTTCTACTGGGGGATCCTGTTGTTCCTTGCCTGGTGTGCAGTTCATCACTGGGGGTCAGAGAGGTTGCTGATACCAGAGTTTGCTCCAATGGAAGCCCCACCTCATCATGTGACCTGTGTGGGGTGACTTGTCAGTAGACAACAGCCAGAAGCCCGGGGATGGACCTTTTTGTACAAAATGAAAACACAGCACATGTGCACACAACTAAATTCATGCAGTATCACATGTCCATCTGCTGTACTGCAATTTCGTCTACTTCCTTTTTTTCTTTGTTCAGCCAGGGTGAGCAGTGTGTCGGCTGTCAGCCACAACAGCACAGCAGACAGTCATGTGGGCAGCTACCCTACGACTTCTGGTTTTAACACCACATTGTGTTCCTGTGTGTTCCCGCACTCTGCTGGTGGAAGCATCTTCATTGCAACAGTCACAATCCTGGTCATAACTAAATTGAAGGGCTTCAGATTGTCTTCGGCCAGTCAGATTTTGAGAAAAAATGCACTGGTTTGGCATTTCAATAAGACAGCCAGTCTCGGTTTGTGGTTTTGGCCTTTTGTTTCTGATAAGAAGTCACAAAGAGCAACAAACGGAAGCAGTCAGACTGTCAGACAGGTTTTAAACAAATGATAGCAAATTCAACTTTCCAACTTTAGTTTGATGAATACGTTGTTATCAAGAACTGGTAAAAACAGAAAAAACACATCTAAAATTAGACCCAAGATGTCATTAAACAGAAGTCTGTTGTATATACTGTACTGATTATCATGCAATACTGTCTCAAAGGAAACTTTTGTATACAGCGTCCGACTTCCAGAACTTAAACTCAAGACCCTCTTCACTCACTTCCATCCATTCTTACTCCCCACTGGAAACCATGTGATTTGACTCCAGAGTGAAGCCTCTCACTCTTTTTCACTCACTCAGCTTCTCTCAGAGTTCAACAGTGGAACAAAATGTCCGGCTCCAGAGTGGAAAGCGCCAGTATGTGCTAGCCAGTCAGCTGGATTTTGAGGCTGCCCTGCACCCTCCACCAAACCAAAGGGCCCCTTTGTGCTCTGGCCTCACAAATATATACACCAAGCAGCAAAAAAGAGGAGTAGTGTAATCAAAAAATAAACACCTCAGAAAACAAAACCAACAGCAGTGTCCTAGTCAGCGGGGCATGCCTGCCCTGCTGTATGCAGGGTCCAAGTGGAAGAGCTGCCAGAATCGGAGGTTACAAATGAAACCTGGTGAATAAGCCGGAGAAAAACAGAGGAAGGAAGTTTTCCATTTGAGCTGAAAAGGCCCCACGTGGTTGGCTTCCTCTCATTCCTCTTCCTCATGTACAAAGCCATGATTGCTGTGTAAATGCTCATGTTTATCTTTGCAAGCCATTTGCAGTCAGTGAATACTGTATTACCAGCCAAAACCCCAATCTGTATGGATATTTTTAGAGTTGATCTTTATTATTATATGTACTGTAATCTGTAAATACTTCCACAAATCAAGAGCTTTTTACATCGATAGTTAGTGCATGTTTTACAGGCCAAAAAGATGCCAGACAGTTAAGCAGATTAGTAACCAACCACTTTTTTTTAATCAATCTTTGTTTGTTCAGGATAAAATGTTGTGTTGTTGAATGAAATAAACTGCTGAATTTTGACACAAATAATTCACTATTTGCACTATTTAGTATACGATTTTTAAATTGTTCTTATTTAGTTATAAGCTTATAGATTTCAGCTTAAGAGTTTTTTTTTTTTTTTAAAAATCAGTAAATCCTCATGGTTAGGTCTGAAACACACCTTGAGTGGCAGGCACACACACACACACACACACACACACACACACACACACACACACACACACACACACACACACACACACACACACACACACACACACACACACACACAGAGGCAGATTTATTAAAAACTTTATTGCAGCGTGGCAGCCAGTAGTCTACACCATTGTAGCCAAGTGTCTTTTTTGACAGAGAGCCGGTGTCAGATAGAAAATTAACCCCCATGGAAAAGTGACCCGCGGGTCACTTTTCTATTATAGAATTCTGACCCCCCCTATGGAAAAATGACCCTCCCCAATTATTCTGTAAAAAATTATTTAAACACATGAAAATTAAAATAATATTATTGTGTTTTACAAATACATGATATTTTTCAATATTGCAATAATAATTATATATAATAATAATATATAAGATTATAGGAAAAATCATGAGGGCCAATACTTTATAGCATATAAGAGAGACTGGATGAAAACTTTACAACAGATTATTGAAAATAATGATTTTATTTACAAATTCATTGTATTTACATTAAAACAATCATAATCCTGAGGTCACTATTCTATAGCATGGAAAAGTGACCTAGGTTACAAAACAACTAGCATAATACATAGTGGGGTCAATATACTGTAGCATGGCAAAGTGTAAATTATAGGCTATGATGGTGAAAAAATGTTTTTTATAGTAAGTAAGTATAGCAGAACATTTTTATTAGCAAAATTTAAAATTTTATATAGGGGGTCACAATTCTATGGGGCGGGTCAGTTTTCTATACTAGAAAAGTGACCCGCGGGTCAGAATTCTATACTAGAAAAGTGACCCGGGGGTCAGATTTCCATGGGGTCAGATTTCTATATGACATCTGTCATGGGCCAGTAACTAATGATAGCATTAGGGTAGGGTCCTGTATTTTCTGTGATAACATAGAGGAGATATGCTCAGTTGTAGTAAAGACAGGGTGCTATGCTCCACTGTTCTGAGACTGGGCTATAATTAATAGTGGTGGCACAAATGTTGGATGTTGCTGGTGAACTTTCTAAATATTACATCCATTTTTAACGATAGGCTACTACTTTACTGTAACTTTTTTAAAAGCCAGAGTTACATTTTTGGGTTGTCCGTTTTTTTCTGTTCTGAGATCAATGAATTTGATCTGTCTGTCCCCAGACTGTGAGAAAACAGGCCATGCTTTTATATAATCACATTGGGTCATGGCATATTTCCCTCAGGGAAGCGGCAATGCCTTTATGTCAAAGCATTCTCACTCAGCACAAAAAAATTCATACAATTATGTCATCAACTAATTGACAGTGAATTTTGTTGATAGCTAATTTGATCATAAATCTTTGTTGACAATGGCAATTATTTGTTGCACCACTGCATATTTACTCAAGCTTGTATCATCCTGGATTCTTTGATCAGATTTTTTTCAAATTTAAGTTTTAGTTTCCTCAGTTTTTCACCATTTTAGTATTTTTTGAAAAATTGGGTTTTGAAGTAACTATTGTATTAGGTATTTAAATATTTTAAATCTAAATATTAAAAAATAACCTGTTCAACAAAGTATGCTTTTTTGCATTGTGAATTTATACATGAAAGTGTTTTTGGAGACTGTCAGTCTAATTTTGTTAGTAAAGCAGATGTTACATATCAGAGTACACAACAAAAAAATTGATTTCTACAATTCTGCAATTCTACAATTTCATTTAGCAGACGCTTTTGTCCAAAGCGACGTACAACACAAGCAAGAATTCAGACATAAGGAAAAACCTGTAGTAAGTGCAAAAAGTGCTTCAAGTGCAATTGGTCAAAGGTGTTGCCATCAAGTTGCAGAAGAATTGCCAACCCCCCCCCTTTTTTTATTACTTTGTCAGCGCTAAATAAGTGCTGGGTTTTGGACCACCTGACTTATTCTACCCCTAAGGTGGAGTCGGATTAAGTGCCTAGGTGTTCTCTAAACAACTGAGTCTTCAATTGTCTGTTAAAAGTAGAAAGGGACTCAGCAGAACGCACAGAGTTTGTTAGTTTGTTCCACCATTTGGGAATAACAGTGGAGAAGAATCTGGCTAGAGATATCGAGCCGTGCTGGGCTGGGAGCACCAGGCGTCTCTCACATGCAGAGCGATGATCATGCAGAGAGATGATTTAAAATCTAAATTGAAACACAGACTTGGTTTTCGCTGAGTGAGTCTGCAGTGAAATTTTTCTGTCACATAAAGTCTCCAGGTGCTCCACAGCAAATAGGTTTTAAAGCTGACATGATGACAAACATGAATAGTGTTTTGAAAGAAATAATAAACTCATGACTATCAGTGCCTCTGGCAGTCATAAACAGATAGCTGAATGCAATCTGCAGGCTGCTATGTCTGTTCACTCCACTTTGACTGGACTTTATTTGCTTTCTGTGTGTGTGTGTTTCCATACAGTAGTGCTAATGAACTTTGAGCCCTGTCTTGAGGCCTCAATAGCCGTCTCTGATAGTAAAAACACGGTCATGAATGTCGTTTTCTGCCCTTGATAATGTGGCCAAACACTGCGGCGACCTCAGTCTTCCACTCTGAACTCTCAGCTTTACAGCCTAAGAGATGTGCGCGCATGCGCATACACACACACACACACACACACACACACACACACACACACACACACACACACACACACACACACACACACACACACACACACACACACACACACACACAGCATGGGTCACCTAATTGTTGACTACTGGCTGCATGCAGGGTGCATTGTAAAAAATTCCATTCAGAGTGTTAAATTGGCTCAACCTGAAGTTTGGTGTCCAGCAGTTTGTCACAGAAATAGCATTGAGCTCCTGGAGATAGCTGAGAATGTGGTGTGTGATGTGTGTCTATGTTTGTGTGTGTGCATTGATGCTACAGGGCACAGCCCGCACCAGTAAGAGCTACCACGGAAATTTCTATTTCAGTCTATTAGTCTGGTGGTGGTGGTGGTGGTGGGGCAGACAGACAGTCAGACACCTCTGTAGCGTAGAGGGAGGGAGGGTGGAAGTGATAATGGGTTTACTTTAGTGTGTTTCAAGGTGCCAGACAGTATTTCTCTCCCTCCCTCTCTTTCACTCTGTCTCTCTCTCAAAGTGATCTAGGCAGGAGCTTGAGCATTACGGTAAGGCGGTCTTGTGTGAAAAAAAATACTCTTCTTTTCATGTTTGGGGAGAGCTGCAGCATTAAGTTAGAGAGGCATCCGACTAGTGTGTGTTTCTGTCTCCCTCTCTCTCTCTCTGTGTCTGTGTATGTGTGTGCTTGTGAGGCTAATGCACCACCTCCACACAGCACAGCACAGTGCTCTGGCCCTACATTATCCCAAATGCTGCTGCTGTGATTGGAGCGGTAATGTGGTTGCTAAGCAAATGCAGTCTTCCTGGACTAAATCATAATGGGCAAGGCCGCTTCCTGGCTGGCTGGCTGGTGGGCTGGGCTTGGGTGCTGCTGCTCCCACGTGCTGACAAGGCTCACACGCAGAGACAAACACACACGCACATCATTTAGTGTTTCACTACAGCGCAGAATGGAGAACGGAGCTTTTGTATGTCACTCTGTTGCAACGCTATCTGGTCTTAGTCAGCAAATGTATTTTAAAAATGATCTTACTACATAATTTTTCATGCACACACTTGATGGCAGGTTTGGCGTGCTTTGGGTTAAAAGTTTTACCTTCTCTTCCTCAAACATCGTTGGTTGTTGTGACTAAATAGCTCAGTTTTTGTTTCATCAGGCCAAAAACCTTTTACTTCAGAAGGCCTTTTCTTTGTCTGTGTGATCAGCAGCAAACTTTAATCGAGCCTTAATATGCTGCTTCCTGTACGGCAGCTTCGTAGCCCAGGGTGATTTAAAATATACTTAACTGTGGACACTGACACCTGTGTTCTAGCAGATTCTAACTTATTGCAAATCTACTTTTTGGTGATTCTTGCTTGACTCTTGACCATGCTGAATAATTGTCTCTCAGCAGCAGGTGACAGTTTGTGTTTTCTTCCAGATGGCGACAGTGACACAACTGTACTTTGCACTTTATACTTGCAAGCAATTGCTGCTTTGATATGGCTCCAAGTGACTTTCCTGACTTGTTCAAGTCAGTGATTTGCTTTTTCAGATCTGTGCTAAGCCCCTCAGACTTTCTGGCAGTAGTCTTTGTTGCTGAGTCTAATGAGTGTATCAAATGGACTCTATTTGAAATGGCTCAGAAAAATCGCCAGTTGTAGTCAATCGTAATCATTCACAAGAAGTTAGGAGGCCATGAAAATTTGACTAACAACTGTATACCACCAAAGGTATTTTTTTGGCCTTTTTAATAGTGCACAGTGGAGAGAGAGACAGGAAGCATGAGGAGAAGAATGAGGGAAAGACATGCAGTAAATGGCCATGGGTCAGACTTGAACTCATGACCGCTGCATCGGTACTATTTCTACAACTGTTGAGCTATAGGGGTGCCCAAAACTGATTTTATTAAAGGTGATGTGTGTGTATTTTTTTTGACCCAGCACACTTTATCATATTTTCAGAAGAGCTCTAGGAATTTGATGCAAGAACCAAAATGCATGATTGTTCAATCATTCCATAATGGAACATTATGAGCTGTAGTAGTCATTGGAAACTGCCAATATATGGATGCTCTTCACAAATGTATGTAAACTTTGTTCACAACTCTATGTATAGTTCATAAAAATTTACCACTGCCGCTCTTGCAGTCCTGATCTCTCAAGAAGTGTGGATACCATTAAAAGTAGTGAGATGAATATCATCCAAACATAGTTGATCTTCTACAATTTGTCATATGGCTGCTGAGGGTGAGCAGATGATGACTAATAATGACTTAAACAAATCAGGGAATAGTGGTAAGCCACAACAAAAGGTTTCAAATGATTCAGCTAGAGCACTTGCTGTGTGTATTTGTAGACTTTTGATGATATTACTGCCAGCCACTTGGAAAAGGAATTCTAAGATTGCTAAGTTTCAATTGGCAAGTCTTTGATTACTAAACTGACTAAAATGTTAAAAAAAAAAAGAATCACAAAATCACATAGCAAAAACATATCAGTGCTTATCCAAATCCCAACTTTATAGTCTACTGTGAAATCAAACACAGAAAATCAGATAGATATCACATTTAAGCTGAACATTTGATATTAGTAGTTTCAAAAAGTTGCAGCTGTTGGGATTTTTATGGTGTTTATGATGATGATTCTGATAAGATGCTGGACATGGTAGTTTTTTCATAGTATCATGTTGATGAGTCTAGTCCACTACTCCTCTCTGGTTGCTGATCAACCCGCCAGCCGGCAGCTTGAATTTCTGGTAAGGTGAGATGGCAACTCTGGGTCAACTGTCTGTCAAGATGAGATGGAGGTGTAAGATGGGTGGTGGTGTGGCTGGAGGTGTCAGTTCCTGAAGGCAGCTTTAATTAAAACTATAGACAGATAGGGTTAGCGGTCAGCGCGAAACATTCTTGTCAGGAGACCTAAGAGTGACAGGGGCCAACAGTTACCCCAAACAGGAGTCAAGAGGTGGTAATGTGAAAGGCCCAAAGATGCTTGCAGGGATCTGTTTTCGAACATGCTTGGGATAGCAGCATTGTCTATATACAGAGGGGTGAAAAATTGAAGGAAAAACCTGAACTCTTGGGCTCTGCAGTGAAGGGATCTGGTGGCTCTGTTATGCTGTGGGGGGCATTTTCTGCTGTGGTTCGGATTCACTTGTCCACTTGTAGGGAAAGAGCACTAGAAGTCAATACAAAGCCGTTAAGAGTGATCACCTTTATTCCTGTAGCTTATAAGGACACATTTCTATCCTGATGGTAGTGGTCTCTTCCAGGATGATAGTGTTTCCACTCATAGGACATGAAAGGTCACTCAATGGTTTGATGAAAATCATGTGAATTATGTGCAATAGCTTTTACCAAGTCACAACCCAGTTAAACACCTATGAGAGATTATGGACCGACATGTTAAATCTCCATCAGCATCATCAAAACACCAAATGAGAATGGGTATCTTTTGGACAAATTGTGTTTATCCTTGCAGTAGAGTTCCAGGCTTGGAGAGTACTGTCAAGGAGCACTGAAATCGATCTGGCAGTATGGGGTGGCCTACCATCTTATTAGGACGCTTCATGTTTCTTTTTTTATTTTGTCACCTATCTGCATGCGTATGAGTTTGTGCACAAAGAGCAGGGTGTCATCTAGATTTGCCTTCACACTCAGTCTCACATTTTCTTACCTGTGTCTGATCTACTCCCCCAGGGATCTGAATATCTTTTTAATACATGTACCACTGTTTCTGTGAATGTATAAGCTCCATTGATTTTGTTTGAAAGAGCAATGCTGGTGGATGTGGCTTCACTAAGCCTGTGTACTGGAAGTTGGAGTGTAAACTTTGAGGAAGTGAATAGTGAAGTTCTACTGATACAGCTCTGTGTGCAACGCTGTCAGCAAAACTGTGTTCAGTGTGAAATTGGATTTATCAAGTCGCATCAAACACAGAATATCTTAGTTAACTGACTGACTGACTGACATTCGCAAATGCGAAACATGATTCACCATTTAACAACAGGCTTTATATATATATATATATATATATATATATATATATATATATATATATATATATATATATATATATAAAGTAAACAGTATAGTAATCATTGATTGTAGCTCTGTGTTCTGAGTTTTGAGGAAATCCTCTTATTTGTTGTCTTACTTGCGGTGAGAGGAGAAGGACAGTTTCAGGACATCTTTAGCCTAGCTTAATGCAGAGTTTGAAAGTCGAGTTTTGTGAGAAGTGAGAAATACAACTACCAACATTCAGCACAATGTTGCAACCTGTCTTTAACTTTTGGCAGACAGTTTTCAGTGTTAAGTGCTTCTGTAGCATTTCTGTTGGGACACAAAAAGCATTGAGTTTCGATCAAGCCCAACATTATTAGCTTGGCAGCTAGTGAGGTGCAACATAAGGCAGTTCTGTAAAATATCTGATTTAGCCTTTAACTAAGCTACACTAACAATTTTATTAACATAGACTATGCTATAAAATTGCATTTTTTTTTTTGTTTTTGTTTTTTTAACCAGAACCAATTAATTCATTTTCAACTTAATGCTCCTGCAAGTGTTTTACTTTAGCACACATAGACTGGAAGCACTGGACAACTGCTAACTTTCCTTATTAAAAGGAAGTAATATATTTACCAGCAACTAGGACTTTGTATTAATGCTTTAATATCCCAGAAATGTTCACTCTAGCTAATCCTATCTGACTCGAGGTAAGACAGCAAAAAATATATTACCAAAATGGTGCATTGTTTCATTAAATAGTTCAAGTTTATTTGCCATTTGCAGTATAAAACCACATTGGAAAAAAAGGTGAAGGTAAATAGTAAGCCACAACACCATTTAGTGTAGTACAACCCTGCAGAAGCGCTCTCTGCTGCTGTATAGAACCTTTTTGTTGATAGTGTGTGTGCAAGGGAGGCCTCGTGTGGGCCTGACCTGATTCCAGCCAAGCATCGCGTGCCTGACCAGAGCGTCTCTCTGTTCTCTTTTACTCTTTCCCATCTATCATCCCTCTCTCACTTACTCTGCCTCTCTCTCTCCCACCCATTCTTCTTTTGCTCTCTCTTTTCTTCCTCACATTACAGTGTGCCTCACCGCCCATGCTCCACTAGTCACTCGAACACACTCTGTCCTGCACACACACACACACACACACACACACACACACACACACACACACACACACACACACACACACACACACGCACACACACACACACACACACACACACACCACACACACACACACACACACACACACACACACACAGGATCCCACAGGCTCCCAGCATGCTTACCTCAGTAGAACTGCACTGAACACTTTCACAGTGGCTTTACAGAGGACAAAGTGAGAGTGGCAGTGTCTGCCGCTATACTGTTCAACTTTAGAGGAATAAAAAATTACATATTATAGCTGGGTTTATGACAAAGCATGCATCTTCTGCCACATTTAGCCATTTTAGATATCAAACCTTTTTTTTAACATCTACTCCTTTTAAAAATAACTCTTCTAAGAAAGGGAATGTCCCTGCCAAATGTTCACTTAATGAAGAATGTTTCCTGTAAAGTGCATTGCTGGATGCAAAACCATCGTCACTGTGGTGTCTTCAGGGCCCAGTTTAACCTGGCAACCTGCTGCTGGAAGTGTGCCAGCATGGAACAGAAGGTGTGAATACTTTTCATGATTTATGTTTCACTAGGCAGGTGGAAAGACAGCATTTGTGGTGTGTGTGTGTGTGTGTGTGTGTGTGTGTGTATGTGTATGTGTGTGTGTGTATATATGTGTGTGTCATCCTGGACAGGCAGTAGATATTCAGAGCACAGAAGCATGCATGCACACATACACTCATATAGAGATGACAGAAATGTCATGATGATCAAACCTGGAGACGTAAACGATGCTGTTGTTCACTAAGACACGTACTATTTTGCCAGGTAGCATGTAGCCTATGTCCTGCTGCCTCACACATACATACACACACAACACAGCAGGTTCATTTTCTTTCCACATGCTGACAACATAACTTGAAATAAACAAGTGTACAAATGTTCTGGGGCCTCATTTATAAAGCTTGCGTACGCACAAAACAGGGCTAGAAAGTGGCATACGCCACTTTCTACACAAAGGTTGTGATTTATAAAAACAAACTTGGCGTGACAATGTGCACACCGGTGCACCAACCTTGATTCTTGATGCTTCTTTACGCACAAAACAGGGCGTAAATCACAAACTTTGCGTAGAAAGTGGCGTACGCTGTGTTCGTTGTGATTTCTAAAAAAAACTTGACGTGAGAATGTGCGCACCAGTGCGCCAACTTTGATGCTTGCTTAAGCACATTTTGGAGACAGAGGGAACGGCAGTGCCGGAGGGTGAAGTGGCGAATTGAAACCAGACTGATCTCAAACCTTTATTGTTATCACATATTAGACTTGTAGAGTCGGATAATCATAAACCCTCATTGTTGTAGATGTTCCTATAGTGCGTCATTCGGCCGACGACTGTATTTGCAGAACTATGTTCATATATCAACAGGGGCGGATTGAACGTTATTTCATTCGGTCATTTAACTGCAGGGCCGGTGTCTGGGGCCGGTGCGGTGATCTTTATTAAATAATTTTGCTTACTGATCACCCGGCGCCCGTATGGCTCATCGGGGAAAGCAGAAGACCCATTTGCAGGGGTGGTCTCTGACGCAGTGGCCCGGGTTCGATTCCTGCCCGCGGCACTTTTATGCATGTCTTCCCCCTACTCTTCTCCCCATTTCCTGTCACTCTTCACTGCAACTATCACAGTAAAAAGGCAAAAAAAAAAGTAAAGAATTTTGTTTATTTATCCATATGCGGCTGAATGGGATGAGTGTCCAACCATTAATCAGCCCTGTACAGACACACAGGCACACATGCTTCACACCACAACCCCCGAGTGAAGATGAATTTGTCTATGTGAACCAAAAAAATGTACATTCAATCAGTGTACAAATTATTTGTACATCGGACATGATCATAACAAATTTAGTGGCAGAGTGGCCTGGGTCAACACATGATTCATTCAACCTGACGCACAGCAGTGAAAAGACTGCAGGCCGGCGCTGCGTAAAATGCCGTGGATCAGAAGCTTATTTATATACAGATACATTCATGAGTTACTTTGCATTGACCATTCATGGTAAAATGTGGGTGTGTTGTGGGCGGAATGTGAGGTGGATCCACCTGTGCAATCTTCCAGCTGGTGTCTGATTTATCAAGAAATTGCATGCAGTTGTGCTTACGCAAAGTTTTATAAATCAGGGGTGAAGGACATACGCCCTTTTCTTATTATAGGCGTACGCAAACTTTAGTATGAATCCTACGCAATGATTTATAAATGAGGCCCCTGGTCTTTGCTTTTACAAAATACACTTTAACAGCTATTTTTCCCAAGCTGCCACTATACTGTGCCTCTACAAACTCTGTACAGTTTAGGCAACCCCAACCCTCAGTCATAGACACACACACACATACACACACCCGCTACCTCCATCTTTTAGAGGTCCTGTTGTTGGGAGGGATGATCCAAGGGCTGTCATCCCCAATTACCCAGATGTGGGCCTCGTCCTCTATCACTCCCACTAATCCCTCCTTTCTCTCTCTCTCTCTCTCTCTCTCTCTCTCTCTCTCTCTCTCTCTCTCCTTTGTATTTGTCTAGTCTGAACACAAAAAGGTACCAGGGAGAGCAATGCCATTGTTTGTGGGATTTATTTAACGATTATTAAGGATATACTGTATGTTATCTATATCTATCCATCTATCTGTCCATCCATCCATCCATCCATCCATCCCTCTCTCTCTCTCTCTCTCTCTCTCTCTCTCTCTCTATCTATCTATCTATCTCTCTCTCTATCTCTCTCTTTTTCTCTCTCTTTTTCTCTCTCTCTCTCTTTTTTAAATTATAATCTAGACAACCTGGAAGTTTCAGGAGTTGATAAATTCCCTTAGCAATGTGAAATGAAAAAATGTTCTTTAGTTTTACATGATGGAATTTTACATGATGGAAATGTAAATGCCAGTAGCTTTTGAGAGGATCTTCATGTGGATGATCAGATGTTGTCAGATTTTAAAACGGTCAGCTTTAAAGATTTTGTATTTATTTCAAATTAAAATACATTGACAACTTTAATTTTAAAAGTATTGATTTAGTATTCAATACTAATAAGTCAAGCCTGCTGTCATTTTGTGTAACAGCATCTGAACTCTATTTGACAGCAGAGGCAGGGTGAACAGATGCTACCAACCGCTTTTTGAAACCAAATACCTGACAGCCACGCCCAGCTCATGCAGAGATTGGTCATGAATGCCAAGGTGTTCGAACTCCTCGGTGAAGTTCTATTCATAACACCTAGTTTTGTTTGAGGCTTTTCAGCTCTTCAGTCTCTTTGCAGTTCTCCTGGGAGTTGGTGGCAGTTTAAAGGGAGTTTTGTATCGTTTTGTCTTTATTCTTCTAAGGAGAAAACAGACCAAGGTTAGCAGCCTCAGAAATAGAGCAGCACTAGTTCTTTCTCTCTGGGCATGCCCTGTTGGAGCACAGAGTGGGGATTTTGGTGCTGCCAGCAATTTTTAAAATTTACATATGAACACCTACCAAAAGCTCTGACAAACTCTTTATGATCATTTCACATTTTTATATTTTGCATAACTGGGACATTCAATCTTGCCAGAAAGTGTGAACAGCACTGATGCATCTTTGTGGGAGGCCCATCATCCATGTGGGTGGACCCACATGGATGAGCTGGCCTACTTCACAAATCACTCCTATTGGATCTTTAAATTTGCTGTTTTACACCTCTCCGTGGTTCTTTTTAGCAGCCTTGTAAGGCTGGCCCATGCCGGTCAGGGGGAGACAGGACAGACTGCCACCACTGCTGCGTCTTTAAAACTCTCTCCAAGCTGCTTTTCAGATTACCAGTGCTGCAAACTAGGTAATCGCCCTTCAGCACGAAAGGGCTTATATGCCAACTGCAAAGTACGCACAATTCATTTCCAGCGCCACCTCACCCTGCTCACTACTTTAATCGGATTCTTGTTTTTGCTGTTTGGTTCTCACTATTATGCCAGTGGGTGTTGTTGTTTACAGCTCGCTCCTATTTAGATACACTTATGGTTGGTGTGTATGATGTATGCATGTGCATGTTTGTGCATGCCTGTGTGTTTGTGCATGTGTACTTGTGTCGGTGTGCATTTGCGTGACTGATCATTTCAGCCTTCTCAGCTTTTTCCCAGTGGCAGGTGGCTCCAGCGTGGTGTCATAGGGTGCTACATAGAGTGTAAACCAAAGGTACACAAAATGAATCCAGGATAAAACAGAAATAGAAATAAAGAAGGTCATATTCAACTGATAACCTGATAAAATCTATTTGCTTCTTTTGCAACTTGTAATGAAGAAAAATCAATAGCAGACTAGATGCAACATTTGCCAACAAGCCCTATTCATATCCCCCACGTAGACCACTTCCAATTGTTTTATTCTGTCTTGGTGTTTCTTTCCAACACGGCAACCATTTTGGCTCCTGGAGGAGTCCTGATGATGGTTGTGGTGGTGGCAAACAGAGGAGAGCAGCACAGGGGGTTTGTTTTGGCTCAGATACTGGTGCAGCTATGGAAAGAGTTACTCAATGACCAGTGGGGAGGCAGGCAATGCATCATACTGCTGGAGCTGAGCACAATTCTTCAATCCATCAACCTCGCAAAACAGTGCAGGGGGGATGTTCATCAACATCCCCCCTGCACTGTTTTTTCAAGAATGAGTGCAAAATAGCTATTGACCAAGGTTCCACATACAGATCCAGCAATTCCTCCTTTAGAAACTAGTTAATGGTAAAGCCAGTGATTCAAATGAAATACAATTTTTGTTTCAGACATGATTCAGAAAATATCTCCTTACAGTCCACTGGCCATCCATTCTGAATGTGCCTTTAAAAAATCTAGTGTTTGTACGCAGCCTTGGCTCAGTAAATAGGGAAACGAAGTGGCTTGGACACAACACTTTACCGTGTTCTGTGCATGTTTGAGCTTGTGCACGGTTGTGCTCATACACAGGACAAGGAGAAGGGGAGGAGAAGTGGCAGAAAGACGGTAGTGGGAGTACGAGGAACAGTAAAGCTTGTACATGCTAGTGATCTAAATATGTTAACTAGCTAGATATCAGCATTTTTCTCCAACACCACTGACTTTAAAGCACAGTCATTGTTCCTACCAGTCACTGGCATTGCACTGATTGGTAGAAACATTGGACCTATGCCATTAATGCATCTATCTGGTTTAAGGGGTGGGATTACATTGCACCCAAAAGTCTAATGTCCTGTTTTCCAAAAGCAGCAGAAGCCTTGCATGGTACTGTCCTGGAAAAAGTGAGTTTTAGTAGAGTTCTGGCAGATAACTTGTGTGTTCTGGTGACAACACCCCCTTCCTCCAATGTTCCTTTCTCAGCTCATATGCTTCCCATCAGGCAGAGCGATCTACATGACGTCAGTATGTGTATGTGTGTGTATGCATGCAGTGGGAATGGCAGAGAAACCAGTCCTGCTTTCCAGATGTGAGAGGAAAGGAGGGAAATGAAGAGAACAGGCCAGACAAAAGAGAGTGTGACAATACAAACAGACTATCGTTAATTTAAAGACTCATCCTGGTTCCACATTCAGTCAGTCTCATTGTCACTAGTATTCATCCAGTTTGAGGTCGATCTCTTGTCATCTTTACTAGCTTGATCATATCTTTCCCAATGCCACAACCATTCTTAAACTACAGTTTCCCCATGTGCTCACTCTGCAAAGGAATCTATTTTATAAACACGACTATGAATTTTCCTTTTTTCCCCCTCAATATACA
Organism: Acanthochromis polyacanthus; assembly: GCF_021347895.1. Taxonomy (NCBI): domain Eukaryota; kingdom Metazoa; phylum Chordata; class Actinopteri; family Pomacentridae; genus Acanthochromis; species Acanthochromis polyacanthus. The sequence continues at coordinate 15,407,280 of NC_067118.1, read as the reverse complement.
CTTGGCCTTGAATATTCTTGTCTCCACAACTCCTCCTCTAGAACAGTCTCATCTCTCAAAAGCCACAACAGCTTCTTTCTACAGTCCTCAGTTTTAACCTCTTGGCCCCAGCACCAGTGGGCTGTACAGCTGTTAGCTGCTATGGATGCAGTCCAAACTTTCTGTCAGCCTGTTATTCAACCTGACCCCTTTCTGACCTCTCCGTGGCCTGGGCTCTGTGGTCATTGGAACTGAGAGCATAAAGAAGGGCTGCGACTTCTGGTCATTAAAGGACATTTGGTGCAATTAAGCTTTTAAGTGTCCCTCCCTTGATTACTTCTCAAGATAGTGTTTGTAGAGTGAGTCTGCATTTCTAAAGGCCAGACGTAATCACCCCTCCCCTTTTTGCTATTTTTACAGTGGTCCAGACCGTAAAGTCAGTCAAGTGATGGCTTTGGCTGTTCGTAGAGAGGTCACTAAGGGTCGTGAACCTTCTGTGACACCGAGAAATAAACTCTCAGACGCAAGTCTGTGTCGAATACACTTCTTTATCAGTTTGTGTTGTTCGGACTCCTATTAAGGTGCAAACCTAACTGTGGTTCTCTGTAGTTGCACGACTAAAGGGCTACATCAGTTACCTGAAATTGCAGAACAGATATCTTCAGTCTTTGGTACTGCAGCAAAGAATCTGAGGTAGAACAAGAAAAGTAGCAAGTCTGCATGCTGTAAAAACTTTCGCATGATTGCAAGTGTGCTACTCCTCTTATGAACCGATTTACCATTCAAGATCTTTACATTGCACAGCCCTCATAAGATTAACTCTGTGCAGACCGGAAATCAATGTCACATAATAAGCGAGGCCTCCTTAGGTTCTTGGCCAGAGTGATGCGTCTTAGTAGTTGGAGCCCTGTTGTCTTAGACGCATGTTTATATGGCTCCGGGGTCAACTGGTCACTGTTTTACAGGGGTGGAGGCTAGTTCATCGGCAGCCCAGGCCCTTCTCATGCCATCTGGCAGCCATAAAGTCAGCCCAGAAAGACTGACTTTTGTACTGTTTAATGGTGCTCTGTGGGGGTGACCTTAGGTTGGAAAAAATATAGGACTTCTGTTTTGCCCCTCACTCTTCACCTTCTACCCAAGGCCTGCAGTTTGATTCCTCCCTGCAACAGCATAAGGTCAGAAGTTCACTTTTGGTGTTTGTTTTAGTTGTTTCAGCTTAAGGTTTCTGGATTGTTTTCATATTTGTCAGACGAACGATATGTCACCAAGACACAACAGCTTAGCTGGTGGTAAGAGCTGAAACTATTGTGTCACTGGGTTGTCACCATAACTGACCTAAGCGTTCACACAGATGTAGTAACCTGCCAAATAGCCAGCCCTCCCTCATCATTTATTGTTTCCTTGCAGCTGAACGCATGCTGAAGGTTACACAGAGGATGTTGCTGTAATATTCAGTATGTATAATATAGTATCCAGTTTCCTTTTTACGCTGTGCAAAAAAATGCTGATGACAGTGAAGAGATTTCAGTGAGAGACTTTAAATAGCTAACATGCAGAAAAAAGTCTTTTCTACCGCTGCAAGCTTATATCTTCTTACACTTTTTTGACATTTCCCCTGCCGTCAACACCGGTCGTAGTGGCATCACTTTCATAGGCAGTGAAGCCTTGCAGACATGTCAGATAAAAGAGTGAGAAAGGAAACATGTGCACATTCTCAGCAGCCCCAGAACATGAGGCAGAAAGAACAGCCAGCCTAGTGAAAAGGTCACAGATAAATGCAATGGTTTCCCTGTCCAACGTGCATTCTTAACCTCAAAGACAAAACCACTGAAGGATTTTTTTCCACAACTTTACGAAGTAGTGTCTTGAGTTGGGGCAGTTCAGGTGGCAGATTGAGATGATTTTTTCCCCTTTTTTCTCTCTACTAGCCTGCAAGCCCCTAAGAATATTATTTTTCCAGCAGCTGGAATTCAAAAAATACTCATGGTGGAACAAATTTGAGTAGTCAGAATTGATAAGATCCCTGGAGTTGGGCTGATTGTATTTTTGGGCCCACTAAAGAGGGAAGCCCGGTGCAAAAAAAAAACAAAAAAAAAAAGGTTGAGGACAGTGCTTTTGTCCCACTTACAGCTAATCCCTTTAGTTGCAGAGAAAGTGGGGACCCCCTACTATCTTGCTCTGCCCCTACAGAAGAAGCTATGCAGAAAGGAAAGTCAAGCAAATGAGGTGGTCTGGGGGTGGCATCCCCCCACCCCCACCCCCAGAGAAGAGAAAGTCAAGACCCATCATCTGTCTTTTGTCTTTGCGACTCATCAGTCTTTTCAGATGAAAACGTGCCACTTTGCAGTCATGGCTTGAAATACGTTAAGCAGGGTGATGTTATCCAGACCAATCCTGTTATGAGCATCACCGCCTGGGAGGGAAAGGGGTGCAGGGGGCTATGCGAGTGGGCTAATAGAAGTTGGGGGGGGGGGGGGCACAATCTTCTTAAGTGATTAATCACCATGTGAAAGTGAAACCCACTAAGGGATTTCTCCACCTCAAAATTTCAGCTGTATCTCATTTTGCTGTTGTTTTTTTTCTTCATATATTTTGCATCTAACTGCATGGGCACCAGTTCTCAGTGTAAAGTTTGGGAGACAAACTTCCATAGTCTGGAGTGTATGTGAAACAGATTTTGTGTTCAGTCATTGAAACTTTCTTAGTAAGTTGCTGTTCTTTTCAAAATGATCCCCTCCAGAAAGCGTTTCTGAAAAGTGCATTTTTAAGAAAAATTGAATTTTCAAATAGTCAACATACAGTTGACATTGCCTGAGTCACCATGAGCATGGAAAGTCTCGTCAACTGGCATCGTTATGCAAACAATGGGGTTGCAGGAGGAGGCAATTAGCAGGGCCGGGTGTGAAAAACAAACACATTTGGAGAAGTTTTAACTTATTACCTCATTAGGTGGTGCAATGAAGAAGGATTTTTTTTTTGTCTACATGCCTCTGGCTATATGCAGAGAGATCGATGTCAGCGGGTCTCTGTAAGACAGAATCCAGAAAAAAAATAGGAAAGAAGTGGGCAGTATTGTGCTGGAGGTCACAGCCTCTCACCAAAAAAGATCAAGCCATTTCCAATTTAGATGTGTGTTGTATGTTAGTAGCTAATCTGTGTGGGTGCCTGCACTCTGTATGCATGATTAGATTATGTTATGGTTATGGTCCTGCTCCTGCCCTTTTTCTCCCCTTTTCCTTCCTTTCCCCAGTATTGCCCTTTTGTGTGTGTTTTGGCTTGTGTATCTCTGTCTGCCGTCCTTCCCCTTCTGTCTCTCTCTCTCGGTTGCTCGCCCTCTGTCTGATGCACCTGGCCTCTGATCATTGTCAGCTGATACAATCAAGCCAACTCATTTCACCTGGTCCCCTCTGCTACTATTTAAGCCCTGCCATTCCCTCAGTCGTTGCTGGCTCATCATGTTGGACTCACATGCAGTTTCAGATGCCACTTCCCCTGCTCTGGATTCCATCAGTTTTGGACTTCTTCACTTTTCACCCCTTTTGTGGATTACCCTTTTGGATTCTGTTGTTTTTTGCATGGACCTAAGCCTGTTCGCCTTCACTGTTTGCCTCAGCCTCTGTTCCCAGCAAGATTTCTACCTTTTGGACTGCTTCAGCTTTTGGACTTTCATGCTTTTTCCCTTTCATGGATCACCCCCCCTTGGACCCTGTTTGGATAACCTCAGCCTGATTAGCTCCCTCGATCATTAGTTTCCTCTGTTGTGAGTACCTAGTTTTGTTATAGCAAGCGTTTAGTTCTTTAGCATTGGTTTATTTGGTTTTTGCCCTGCCTCCCTAGTTCTGGTTTGGTCATTGTCTTTTTTAATAAAAATCCTTTATTCATTATCCCTACCTTGCCTATCTGTTTGTCTGCGCTTGGGTTCTCCACCCCCTAATCGTAACAGATTAATCATTTGTGCTGATACTTGTGTAGGTAGTTGACATGGGTTTCAGATGGTGTTTAGAAGGCTAATGCCACTTGTGAAACTCCTCCCCTGAAGGTTCCGATCAACAACCAAAGCAGTGTTGATCAATAATAAACTGGTCAATTGCTCAAACCTCAGCATCTAGTCACCTTAAGGAATCATTTGCCCAAACAATCCCACCTCCCAACCCCATGCTTTTCCTCTGCCTCTTGCACCAACACCTCCACAGCTGGGGTCCCCCCTTGTCCTGCACCCTTACAACCCCCAACTCCACCTCAAACACCCCCATTACCTCCTTGCCTTTTATTGGAAGAGATGGGGCTGCCCAGCTTTTTTATGAGCTGCTGTTCGCAAAAGCAATTACTGCTCTTTAATGAGGCTGTCTGGAATTTCACAGGCCCCTCCTCTCTGTCACTTAAGCCAAGCACAGGAAAAATATAAAACCACTACTGAGAGAGGCTGCCGCCCATCTTGAGATAGGAGAATGAAAGGAAGCAAAGAAAAAAACAAAACATGTGTGCTGTGTGCAAGAAAAACTCAAATAAGCTGGCTCTTACATTGAATTCAGTCTCTAACAGAGAAAACTCAAGTAAAATAAGGTATTTTGATTGCTTTCTGTGAAATGCTCTTAAACCTTTTCTTATTACACATTCATGCCCAAGACCTAAAGAGGCTCCATATGTGCAAAGACTATACTTATGGGAAATACAAATGAGTCAAACTAATGATGGGAACAGTAACTCTTACATGTTTCTAATGATAATTTCAGTTAAAGTGAAATTAAGGTATTTTTCATTTTGCTGGAACCCCCAAAATGACCACTTTGTGAGCTGTGGCTTCATTGTGCAATTAGTTATTGTGACTTTGTGTTGAGCACCTGAAGATGATGTGACTAACTGTTCTATTTTTTTTTTCCTTTGCATGGCTCTGCGGTGTGTTCCTGCTGTCGTTTCTCATCTGTAGGTGAGTGTCACTGTGTACTTCTTCATACTTATCTCTCCTCAGTCCCTCTTCTCTTTTGTATCCACACCTGCAGCCACAACACCGTTATATGTAGCAGTGGGTATCAATTTTCACCTTGATAGTACACTACACATGCTTCCAGAAACACTGCTGCAGTAGAACACACTCCGTCCTAGTTAGGTGTGTAACGTGCTGTATAGTTGTAATGCTACGACGGCGGCAGCAGTCCAATTTGCCCACATGCGACCTCCACTCAGACACAGAAAACTGAGATTTGTCTGGTAGTTGTAGGAGGGAAGAACTGCAGCCTGGGGAGGGGAAGGATGCGGTAGTGAAACCCCCAATGCACACCAACGTGGGTTTAACCAAAATGGCCGCCTGCCACAGGCCTCTGCGAGATGGTGCTGGGTGTAACCACATGCTTCTGCTATCAGCAGTGCATGCTGCAGCCGACAACCTGTTAAGTGTGCACATAGTAAGGCTTGGCTTTGTTCAGCCACCAGTCAGTCTTACAGCTTTATTTTCACAAATGCAGCCACCATTGAGTTTCATTTTGTATCACCGTGCTCCACAGAGCTCCTCTTAGCAACAAAGCTTTGCAAACAGCCCGTTCTGCCAACAGTTATGATTACGTGTAATTTTGTTGTATGTACTGTGATACTTTCTAGCTGACTAATCCCCATTTCAGCTACCATCCCAGCTGTTAAAAAAGCGTGCTATTTATCTTTTAAAGCAAAGCAAGTTAAGGGTGAAAAGTCACTTATCCTTGGAATCAGTAATTTGACAATGAAATCTTCATGAATCAAGGTTGGTAGGTTATGTTTTTTCCAGAGCTTTGAGCTCACTGTCTTTTTAAGCAGATGGCTAATTTTTTTTTAAAGCATTTTTTTTAAATACTGAGAATGGATCCTCATCCCTCAACACCCTTAAAAAGTCAATTTTTAGTCAGCTTAGACTTGACACACCGGTACCTGAGAACAAAAATCAGTGCATTCTTTGTGGATTTCTAAAATGTCTGTTGAAGAAGGTCACTTTCTCTGCCATGGAGCAAAGTAAATTTTTTCTCCAAAACTGAAATCATCTTCTTCAAGACCACTTTCTTTCCTCAAACTGCACCAACAAACTAGACAGATGTCCTCACTGTGCATGGCTGCATCTCGCTTATGAAAGGCTCAGCCATCTACCTCTAGAGAAGGCAATTGGCTCCTCTGTGGGATGTGGCCAGGAGGGGGGCAGCCATGTCAGGGGGCAGAGTGGGTTCTATGTTTGTGGTTTAGCATGGTCTACATCCTTTTCTATGGACCCCAAATAAGGGCTAATAGTGTGGCTACTGTGCCTTGAAGGCTTCCAGTGTGTGTTTGGGAGATAGGATGACCTGGTACATGAGTGAGAGGTCATGTCCTTCACTGAGGGTCAGAGAGAGAGCGAGATGAGGTGCCTTTAAGAAATAAACCACAACCAGCTTAGCAATATTTGTGTGCCTGTGATATGTAAGCATCCAAGCTAACAGGTGCTAAACAGCAATGTTGTCATAAAAATGAAAAATCTCCACATGGAGTGGCTCATTAGTACAACCTTACTGCTAGCAGAAATTTCATAAGGTCTCTGACACAATCCCCATGATCTAAAATTTTGGGCCGTACACTTGAGGACCTGGGAAGATGACGACATTAATGTCATGCCAATCCTTATGCCAACCATAAGTCTGCTTTTAGCCGTAACCTTATGGGTTGGTGTCATGTAAGTTTTGTCACAAGAATTCATGCAGACATGTTTTGTTTACATGCAGCCCAGGATGTTTGCTCACAAGCAGACTGTACATGTGTGAACACATACACACCCACAATGTTGTATAAACAAAAACACCAGCAAGTCCCATAAAATCCATGGTCTGGATCTGTGTCTGTGTATGAACTGTACAAACCTCTGTCACAGCATGTTGGTTCACTGTCCTGACTCATTGGTACATTTAAAAGGAACCAAGCCCTCGTTAATTTCATTTGTGCTTTCCTTGCTGAATGTCTGCCATTAAAAAGAGTTTCTGTTCTATTGGTTCCTTCACCTTTGAGTTCTACCACCAAGATCCATCAAATGAAATCTTGTATTGTTTTATATTCGGTGCATGACACAAAACACTGTCTACATGTGTTGACTCTATGCTCATTTGGACTAGATCAGATGTGACGAAACTCCATTTTTTACACAACAAACTATGCATGTTTACATGTTACATTACAGCAGGGAACTCTTAAAAAAATGCACAGCCACCGGAAATGCAATCAGACAGCGGGGTGCCAGGTTTGGCCACCACTGTGTTAAGTGTTTCCATGTCACCTCGTCCCAGCTGACGCCCCAGCAGAGATACTAGAGCAGAAAGAGGTGAAGAGAGACCGAGTAAGAAGAGACGGAGAGCACAGGAAAAGAGGAGGGAAGCTGTGTTCGTGCATGCAAGCATGTGTGTGTGCAGCGGGCGGCACGCCCTTGCAGGTTTCTTTATCACTCAGCTTCCATTAATTTTTAATTGCTTCCTCTGCCTGGCACACAGCTCCACTTTTCACTCGGTGAGCAGAAAGGAGGAGGAAGGACTCCCCAGCAGAGGAGAAGGGGGAGAAGAGAGGGGGAGAAGGAGGAGAGATGCAGAAAGAGAGGAGAGGAAATGGTGGTTTAAACTGCTTCCATGAGCCAGATTTGACTCAACCCTCCACCAGTACCTCCTTTATGAACCTCATTTCACTTTCTCCATTTCCTCCTGTGCACTCTTCCTCTTCATCTCCTCTGTAACTTCCCCCAGCCTTTTCTTTCTACTGCTGTCCTTATTCTCCTTTATCATTATTGGTGAAAAAATGAAAGGGAGAGGAAACCCAAAGCAAAGCTTTTGATGGAAAACAGTGGAATTTCAGCACACTCGACACTTCCACCATCTCTCGCTCCATCCACTCCCCCACCCTTTCAGCCTGTCCTTCCTTCTCTCTCTAAATTAAACATCAAAGGGAGGGCCCTCCACTAGGTGCTCTGACTTGCCTGCTTTGCCAGTGATGCCATGGCTCTTTTTCCTTGTTTGAAAATCGTGGAGCGTATTTCATACCCAATCTAACCCTCTTCTGCTTCTGCTGCTGTCTACTCCTGATGGAGTGCTCTCTTGAGTTTTCAAGTGTGTGGGGATGGTCAATGAAGGACCTGAGGAGAGGAAAAAAACACATTAGGGGAGGTTTGAGAAAAACTGTTGATTGATATTTTGTGCCGATATATAAGGTATTCAGTACGACTGATGATTTGAAAACACTGCTTCACCTTTCTCCACTTTTTCTTAATTGGGTTAAATGCCCCTTTAAGCAACAAAACTGTAAACTCTCTCTCTCACTCCTTCGTTCTCTCCCCTCACACATTTCTGATAGAGAAACGTGTGGAACAACACATTCAATCATTACAGGTTGAGCGTAGCATTGATCAGCTTGACAATATTATCGATCAAACTGTATCATGTTCATGGCACATGATATTGAAGTTGTAATTTAAACTTATTCACTTGCCTGAATTGCCAGACACCTCTTGTTTTTAGTTTGTGGACTGCACTAATTATACTAATATGAGGTGGAAGAGCTGTGTAGCTGTGAGAGAGAGAGAGAGAGAGAGAGAGAGAGAGAGAGAGAGAGAGAGAGAGAGAGAGAGAGAGAGAGAGAGAGAGAGAGAGAGAGAGAGAGAGAGAGAGAGAGAGAGAGAGAGAGAGAGAGAGAGAGAGAGAGAGAGAGAGAGAGAGAGAGAGAGAGAGAGAGACTGCAGAATACATTAGTGTCGTCGGAACAACCACAGAGGAAGAGAAAGTGAGAGAGACGCCTATTAGTGTAGCAGGGAGGGGAGGGAGGGAAGGCATGAGGATGGAACAGCTGCAGTCTGGGCCTCCAGCCTCTTGGCTAGACTGCTAAAAGTTTTTATTGAGCTTCTGATTAGACTCCCACCCTTCTTCCATCTATCTGTCCTTCTATTTCTTACTGAGAGAGAGCAAGAAACAAAACTGGCAAAGATGGATGACAGAACTGAAGTTGATGTGTTGCACCTCTTTTTTGTACGTAATTGCTTCTTTAGATGTCTGCTCAATTTTCAGTGTCCAAAATCACATTCTTGACAAATTTTGTTCAACTAAATTGATCAGAAAGGTGCTATGAATTTCTCCGTTTCTAATTTTCACGTCTTTTTCGGATCAAAATCCCTTTCATTTTAGAATTCATGTAGCTAAGTTGAGTTTGTGCTGCTTTTCAGTAGGTCAATTTAATATCAGGGGCCAAACATATGAATCTGTACAGACTGATTTCAGGTTTGTCATTAAATGTAAGTTAAATCTAAATAAATATAATAAAAAAAACACAGATCCATTCAGTGAGAACAATGCTGACAGAAGCTGTGTGTAAGTAAATGTAGTTATGATAGTTAGCAAATTGGAAAATGCTAAGCACTGCTGCAAAATATTCACTACCTTATGGTTCAGTCCCAAAATTAATGTTGATTTAAGCACTTGGAGGCTTACTAAAGGAGTGGTAGAGAGAAGTGGAGAAAAGAAAGACAAGGGCAGGGAAGAGTAGGAGGAGGATGAGGAGAGAGACTGCTGGCTCCTTGCCATGCCCTCTCAGTGTGACCTTCCTTGTAAATAGCTCATACGACTTTTTTCCCCCTCTCGTTCCGATGGGAGGAAGATAGAGAAAACTGAGACGGATTTAAGCACCGCAACAAGCCCCTGTTTTATTTCTGCCAGTCTCCCTTTTTAAAACAAGTAAGTCAGGTGTAGCAGACACTCATAAACCTGAGCCCCCCTATCCTGTTTTCATGTAGAAAATGGAAAGGTGCAGAAGCAACTGCAAAGAAAAAAGTAAAAGTCGACACAAAATTAAATTTTCTCTCAAAGGGCAGTGCACAAAGTGAACTACTGCTCAGACTGCTACCCATCTCTGATTAAAATATATGACATTTCTAAGGTCACAAGACGAGGACATCTTCCAGAGCTCATTTGACTGTTAAATAGAGCAGTGTTGCAATTAACTATTCCATAAATTGGTTTGCCAAATTAAATTGGCAGAGTGTGACATCAAGTCTCTGTGGAGACAGGGCCAGTCCCTCTACTTTACTCTGTACTTGCTGCAAAACAGATGTAGGTTTGTGTAAGTTGAAACTAAAGAGCTGGATTCAAATCAACCAAATTTATAGCCACCATTAATATAGGCACTGCTGGCGTAATATCACAGTCGCGTAGTTTACTACAAGGGCTAGAGCCAACTCTGTCAGAGTGTAGGGTGGTTGTGAAAATGAGCAAATGATGTGTAGTTGGTTTTTTTTGACATGGCAGTGCAGTTTTCTTCCTCCGTCCCTCTGTTGCCTCTTTGTCACTGGGATACAGTCACTGCCGGCCATGGCAGATGGCACGTGGATCGTGAAAGGGCAATGCTCACCAATCCTCACCCACCAACCCAGCAGCACCCACCTCGGTGCCACCTGCTCCTCTTGTCTGTTTGACCCTCAAGCCAGCCACACACACACACACACACACACACACACACACACACACACACACACACACACACACACACACACACACACACACACACACACACACACACACACACGCACAAAGGACAACACGACTAAAACCTGTGAGGTGATAGAAGTAGATTTTACACACCTTTTCTATTTTCAGACTCCACCAACACCATTGCGCCTGCTCTTTTCACAGTCTGTTGTTTTTAAATGAAAAGTTGAGAGATAAAAGAAAAATAGATACATTTATTTAAGCATTGTTGGAAATATTAAATACACCACCCAGATTTTCAGTCTGCGCTATGGCCTGGATCAGCCTCTATGTCCAGTGGTTGTTGTAGTGGTCTTTGCTGAATGCTTAACATGTATTCTGTACTGCTATAGGAGACTAAAGGTTAACCTATGTACAGTAGCTAGCTATAGATGTGCCTGTTGTCTCTGAGTCATCCAGGCTCGGCTTTGTGGTTAAGGCTTGGTTCCTTTTGTAGCCATACACAAAATATACAATCAGCTTTCCGCGCAAAGCACCTCCAAAAGATCACAGAAAATGATATACTTCGAGGACTATTGTTTTGGACAGTATGCTAACACTAGAAAAGTATTTCAACATCCTACTGTTAAAACCAGTACAACACCTAATTTTTATTAGTATCTGTACTTAAAGATTCACAGTGTTTTACTAAAGACCATATTTCCTGTGAGCTTTATAGACATGGCAAGTTACCAACCATCCATGGTTTGTCCAGCAAAGCAAAATGACGCATTACTTTGTTGACAGCCGACAGTCAGGCGAGCCCACAGACACCATAAAGCCAGTCTGTAAAAAGTGTTAACATGTGCAAACCAATGAAGGCAACACATCCAGTTTTTAGGGATGGACATGCTGACTTGTTCAAAGACTTGAAAGACCGACAGGTTAGCAAATATGATAGATAACATAATTACATCATGTCCATACCTTTAAATATAAGTCAGACGAGTGTCATTTTTTCATCCTCAGAATTTTACACGGCAATTAAGATCAATGGCATTGCCTTTTTCTTTTTTGCCAACTGACTATTGTGGCAAACATCTTTAAATACAAACACAGCATTCACAGTATGGCAAGTTGCTAAAAATCAGACTGCCACAAGTATGCATATCAGCAACACCAGTTAAACAATCAACTGAACTCCTGCCCAAGTGCATAAAATTGACTAATGACTGTGGTGGTTCACTGTCAATCATTTATCATACCCCTTCAATTTGCTTGATGATGTTTTTAGGCAGGTTGAGGTTGATGGATAGGCCAAGGCATGTCACACAAAGGACTGGTGTGTCCACACTTTTTGCTACAAGCTGTCAGCTCATCACTAGTCTAAGATTCTGTTAACCATGACCATAATCATTCCCTCAAGTTTCCCTCACTCTGTAACAGCCCCAACCACAACTTGAAAAACTTAGACTCATTGACTAAAACTCACTGTTTTGAACTGGCTATTGGCAGTTTAAGGAAGTTTGGAGAAACCAAGAAAGCTGAGACTGCTTTCTTTCTGTTAGGAATCTTGTGTATATATTCTTACTCATATGAAAGATACGTCTTTACATCGTAAGTTGGTAGAGTCTCTGAGTCTCCCCATCCTTCCACAAGACATTCCAAATATAGCCTTCATTAATATTCGTATTTATGCGAGTGCACAGTGTAGGTGAAGTATCCATACTAGTCACGCATATCAGAAATATCATTCACAGGACTGCAGGACAATGCATGACTTTAAAGTGCTTTTCCCAGTTAGATTTTTACAAGGGGGATATGGATTACCTCAGTGTGGGCCTTGAATAAGACTGCTTGTTCCAAAACAGATGTGGTGTATTGCGCTGTGCTCTAGCAGAGAGAATGAGCTCATTGTTTACAGTTGAACCTGGTGCTAATCTTTTCTGAAACGCTAACAGCTGCCTAACTGCACCCCCAGCCAGCCTTGATATGGCCCTTCCCCTGTACTAGCAGACTCCAAAAGACCAACTAGGCGCCTGATGATTGCCAACCTCCATCTCAAAGCACCATCAGCTCCATCCCAGTGCACTCCCCAAATCTAATCTATGCAATGAAATCGATTGGCGTCACTGTTCGCTACGGCCAGTGCAGGATTGCCAGTGTTGGGTTCCCTACTTAAGCCCTCCCACTGCCCATTGCCAAGGAGGGATTGGGTCCCATTGGGGAACTTGACATACAGGCACACACCAACTCACTTTCACATCTAACTGTGGCTATACAAACTTAGATTGAATGTGTGCGGCCACTTTTGGTCATAGTGGCTGTGAGCAAAGTGACAGAGATAGCTGTCTGTGCAGTGTGGCCATGGATTCTTGAAACACAGTACTACACAGCACAAACATTGGAGGTAATTTTTTGTAACCAATCCATTTAAATAATGAAGTGCTGTTGGCTTTGCAGGGGAGTGAATGAAAGGGGGGATGAAGCCAGTTAAGGGGTGATACTTGTACTCATCCCTAATTGACTTAAGTGCCCTTATTAGTTTTGGTCCATGAGCACCTCAGCTTCCTTCTAATCACCGTATCTACATGCTGTCCATAACGCTTCTATGTTTTTATGAACACGCCTGCCTGTTTCTTTTTCCGGCAGCATGTCGGTTAGCTTTGGCCTTGAATTTAACGTATTCTCTGTGAAGTTCAAACTGGTGCGTGGTTTCACCTCGACAGCAGCGGCGAGACGTGCAAGTTTCTGTTTCTTTAAATGTATTTTTTATAGGCTGTAGAGACACTGGGGAGATGCAGGGTCCTTGTTTGTGGCAAGCAGCAGAGCTAAAGACAGTTTGATGTTAATTTCCCTGCACTTAAGCCCATAGGCGGCTTCCTGCCTGCCTCAGCTCTTGATGCATTTTTTATTTTTCTTGTGCCTTTCTTCTCCCTCCCCTTCTCTCTGTTAGATTTTTTTGCCTCTATTTCTTTGTCTTTCTGCTTTCTCCTTTCTGGAATGGAACTGTAATCGCTCTCCCACATGATGGGAAGGAGGAATGGGGAAGTGGCGGAGATGGCCATTTCCTCTTTTCACTGCCACATTGACTTCATGCATCCCATTCTTTTCCCCATCTCTCCATACTCTGCTTTGTTTAGTGTGTGTATATGAAAGGCTTATCGCCTCATGTTGTGTTTGGGAAGATAAAATGATCACACTGTACAATGAAGACAGCTAGGGAGAGAGGCAGAGAGAGGGATGCCTCAGGGACGTACAACCAGTGGAAAATCTCCAGGCTTGCCAGTTCCAAATGGTACATTCTGGACACTGGACACAACAGTTTTATTTTCCTCATCCTCTAAGAGAAATACAGATGGTCTGTCTTTCTGCTCTCCATCTTTAGCTATTCTCTCTTTTCTTGTGACGTTTCATGGTGTCCAAGTGGGCAAATTAGCCCCTTCAGTAGCTTGAATTTTTGGCACCATTGTTGAAACTTCCAGGCCGTATGGCAAACTGGACGAAAGAGGTCAGGAACAGTTTTCACTTTATGCCTAAAAATTTTAGAACTGTTGGCATAAGTGTCCAATGGCAAAAATGCATGCATCAGTCAAGACTGGCACTGCTGAATATAATAAAGTCAACTTTTAGTGCCATATGTATCTTTTTATATTAGATGTCTGTACATGCCCCTTTGGCACACATGCAGGCCATGTCTAAGTTTCTGTTTCTTTAAAATCGTACATTCTGTCACTAACATGAGCGTTAGCATTTGTACCCACAGCAGTCCTGGACACAGATAAAGCCACATGCACCCAAAGTCAATGAGCTCACATAGGAGGAGTTGCACACAAGGACACATTGGACCAATATGAAAAGTCATGCAGCATTGTACTTAACTGATAAAATAAAGATCACAGCTGGAAAAGTTTTTCTGCCGTTTCCCAGCATTCAAACAACGACCCACAAAATTCAATCGGGAGAATCGTTTTATTATTTTTTTTGGTTTATTTGTTTTTTAAAGGAACATATGAAAGTAACTGTGTGTTCCACAGTGCAGTTACAAAACAGACTGTGATAAGTCTGTCGGGGAATCTCGTCTCCTCAGCTTCAGACATAACAGATGAGTGCGATGTGAGATTGGAGGGAGCCGGGGGGGGGGGGGGGGGGTGAGGCGGGGGTGCCACATAGTTTACCAAATGCAATTATGTAAGTGTGTCATGGTTGCAGAGGATGAGTAAATGAGGAGAGTGAGAGGCATCTGGACAAGAGAAAAGACCCTATACTTGCAGGAAAAAAGGTCTTGATTGACTGAGCGGTATGCAGTCTTGTCTAATAAGTCCAAATTTGATGTTTGTTAAAATGGAATATACAAATAACATCATTTGTATAGAGAAACATGAGCTGTCCAAACTTTACTCCAAAATATTTTCAGTCCTCAGTTTTTGATCCTGTTTTTCATGTTTCTAGGCTTCATAGTCAGTAATAGTAGCTGCTGGGTCTAATCATAGCATGTAGTAGTAAATTGACAAGGACAGATAGGACAAAGAGATGTACAGACAGAAAAGGAGAGATGCTAACAGACAGCTGACAGTGTCCAGAGACAGCTGATAGAGAGTCTGTGACGTCTTCTGCCAGAGCCCGTCTCTCTGGCTCTTGTCTGTGAGTCACGTACACTTTTCCCATAGCCACAGTCGACGCTCACCCTCCTTCCTTTTCCCTTCTCCTTCTCCCTCTCTTCCAACCTAGATATCCCAGAGGGCTGTGGGGTTGGCTTAGGGGAGCGGGGCTGATTGTCCGCAGCGACAGACGGCTGGCCGATTGGCCTGGCGCTGGCTAGTGTCAGCTGACTATGACTGTGTGTGTGTACGTGCGTGCGTGCGTGCGTGCGTGCGTGCGTGCGTGCGTGCGTGCGTGCGTGCGTGCGCACACATAATATTTGCCCTCCCTGATGAATGTGTGCATCCTGGAAAAAGAAAACTTGGCATTCATCATGTATGTTACCAGAACTTCCCTGAAGCCCAGAAAGCTTCAGTTAGTACTAAAAATGCTGTAGGATATCAACAGTTCCTTAAACAGGTTTCAGATTTTTTCAAACTAGTTAGTGATCTTATTTTTCTTAATGATATGTGTCTTTGTCAGCTTTACTATATACTGCCTAGTACTCAGTAGCTACTTAATTTTTTGGTTTGGTCTTTTTGTCGCTGCCAAACATGCCAATAACATCCTTCTGCACATACATTGCCAGAAAGCCAGGAATTTTATCACTTCCTTTCATTCAGTTTTCAAATTGTTCTTAAATTCAGTCCCACCTCGCATTAATAAGGTCTTAAAAAGTCTCACAGTTTACTTTGGGAAACCTGCAGTTATCCAGCTTCTGGCAACTTACAAAAATCTGCAATAATTTGATGATTTCTCTGGCATTATAGCATGTGCTTCCCTGTTTACTGTGAGAAAGAAACAAAAGCAGAGCCACTTCTGCCACTGTTAGGTACAGTTCTTTTCCACAGATTCAGACACTCTCTGATATATGTGGGTTTCATTGAACAGTTTGCGTATTAAAGAAATGGTTTGGAAGTTTCTCTCCCCCTGCTTCTCTCGCCAGGAAACGCTAAACGTCTGAGATTCGTCATTTGTTCCATCTGGCAAACGCAGTGGAGAGTTTGGAGGGGTTGAGAGCTTACATAACTAAAACAAATATCCAACATTTTAAGGGATTACATCATAGGAATGGGCTCAAATTGATAGGTTTTAGTTGCGTTCATGTGCTACAAAGGTGCTGTACTGCACTTTTAAAACAAGTTTGTTGCTAGAACAAAAGATTTATAGCAGCTTGGATTGGATGCATAGTATGATCATCAGATTACATCATGAATGCAGCAGTGCATAATGTCCTGTTTCTCAAGGTGAATTTGTTATGACTACAAATATTAATAAAAATCCAATATTCAAGGAAGCTTCTGAAGATTTTTCTATTTGAAGTAAAATTTTCAGAATCTTTTAAACACTTTCTTCTTGTGTTTTAGAATTATTCTTGCACATTTAAATGCATATTACCTTGAGCAGACGTCTTACCCAATGATGGCTATGATCAAAACATTGACACACCACCCTCCACCACCAACTCTAATGCCATCCACCCCACCACACCCCAAACAACCACCCTGACCATCCTTGTCCTGCTGGAAGTGCTGTAAAATAAGGTGCGAGTGCCTCATGAAGGTAGAAGAGAGGGTAAAAGAGAAAAGACTTCAGCACACACCGACTGAATGATAGATTTTATTTGGTCTCTGTTTGCTGAGCCCAAGCTTGGCTGTGTTGGTCTGTTATGTCGGTTTCTATGGTGAAAAACACAAGCCATGCCAGACTCTGAGTAGTACAAGGACCGGAAAAAAAGGAAAAGCATGTGCATGACGGGGAAGGGTGGGGGGTTGGCAATGGCAGGGAAACGAGGGAAATTTGATTCCAAGAATTTAGAGGGTGTGGATTCACAAGGAGCAAGACACAGCGGACAGAAAGTATATGCGCAACAGACCGAAAAACACTGAGGCAAAGACAGAGCAGCCTCTTTCGACAGTCAGCGAATAACTGAGTCAGAGAGAAAAAAATGGAACTGAGAAAACCCCGTCTCTCAAGTTGCACCTTCTGGAAACCAATAAAAGCATGCCAAGAATTTTGAATGAAGCTGACAATAACTTGTAATGGTAGTATTTCTTGTATCGCTTCAAGTTTGAGGGTTTGTATTTAGTTCATGAGCCAAAGCAATCAGACTTAACAATATATGTAGCATTTTTAATTGAATAAAGAGTGAAGCAAATGCATTATGCTTCTTTTTTTTTGTGTGCCCAACAGGTGCTTATTAAGTAGCAAGAGTGTGCTAAGAACTGTCTATAAAAATAATGGGCAATTTGGGGATTTTGAAAATTATTTACCAGTTTTGCACACATGAATTAAAAAAAATGGAAAACTGGATTCCTGTTTTGAGACTTAGTTTTTTTCGATTGCTAACACGCATTGGTCGAAACTGAAGTCCCACGTTCAAAACACTTAACACGGTCTGCAAAACAGCAGTTCATGTTGACCAAACTGTGAATCACTTTCCATTGCTTTCACACAAAATGCATTCAGTGACCACAGTCACCAAAATTCATGAACTCTTTTCTCAGTTTCTAGTTCACCACTTGCAAAACACTAGCCTTTTGCAGCACATTTTTCAAATGCTAACACGCTTTGTTCAAAACAGTTAAAAACACAATCAAAACAGAATGATGGAGGAAAAACATGAGGAATTTCTGCTGCAGCCACATTGAAATTTATTGAAAATCATATCAAAATATTGACAATAAAATTTAAAAGATTATGTAATTCCGAACAGAGCAGAGCGTAGTTGTCAGCTGAAAACCGATTCAGGTGATCTGTGTTTGGCCTCATCAGAAACCATAAAAAGGAGACACTCAAAAAGGTTCTACCTACAATGCATCTCCAGAGAAGACATCAGATGTGACGTGGATGGAAATATGAGTCCAAATGCAGACGACAGGTTGTGAATGTTACAGTATACATGTACATGTTGTTGGTTTTTGAATTTTATCTCTTGATTTCTATTCTGCCCAACTGAATTCTGAGATTCTGCATTTTTTTTGTTTACAGTAAACTTTCTATTTTTTGTAAGGTCCTAAAGTACCGATGCAAAGGCACAGAGAAAATACGTAAATGTTGTCGAAGTAAACTGCTGCATTCCCGATTCATTCTTGTTGCAAAATATTACAATAATTTAGAACACCCAAAGTGCAAAGATCTTATTTTATAATAAAACACTGATTTATCTAAAAAGAAATCATTCAAACTTGAAAGATTACAATTTATTTCATGTAATGCTCTCTGTTAGTATTTTGCAGTTCAGTGTGCTCAGAGTGACAGCGTTTGTTTCCAAAGTGAGACTATTTGCTAGTGTTGTGATTGAATGAGCTTATTTTGAGACGTGTATGAAGTTTTTTGTTGGTGAGAAACAGTTTTGGGGACAAGATTTACTGTTTAGCTGAGATGCATGATAGAAATGCAGGCTGTGTTAAGAGTTTTGAACATGTGACTTCAGTTTGGACCAATGCTTGTTAGCAATCAAAAAAAAACTGTAATGTCATTTGGGAACTTTTGCTTCATTTAGAGTACTGCCTTCGTACAGTTTTACCTGCATAAATTTCCAAAGATTTTCATTGCTGGCCATCGACTACCAATACTGCATCAGCAACATTTGCATAACACTAACTTATAGATGCCCCATCATGCAAACTGTTTCTCTGTGAGGAAATTGTGCTGTAATTGCATCACTGTTTTACCTAAAGTCCATTCAGACACGGTGAAAGGTTCACTTCAGTTAACGGTGCTAATCCCACATTTCAGCATGAACAGGGCTTTTGCTCATGCCATTTCCCTTCCATGAATGAAAGATGAGGTGCATTAGTGGACACAGACATGCGATTTATAGTGTGTGCGGGGTGTGTCTGTGTCTGTGTGTGTTAAGGAGAGATGAGGTATGTGTCAAAGCAGGATTGATGGGGTGCATTTTATTTAACAGATTGAAGTGAGTGAAAGGTCAGCTGTGAGTGTGAGGCTCCTGCTGCAACTCTACCATTTCCTTGATTAGTGTGTGTGTGTGTGTGTGTGTGTGTGTGTGTGTGTGTGTGTGTGTGTGTGTGTGTGTGTGTGTGTGTGTGTGTGTGTGTGTGTGTGTGTGTGTGTGTGTGTGTGTGTGTGTGTGTGTGTGTGTGTGTTGTGGGGACCTAATGGCCCCACAACCATAGGAAAACCAAAATAAATGTCATTTGTGGGGACCTCATTTGGGTCCCCATGAGGGGAAACTGTTTTCTTGGCCATGTTGTTGTTACTGAAAAAAGTAAAAGTGCAAAAACGTTTCTTTAGGGTTAGGCATTGTTTTGGTCTGGGTTAAGGTTAGGGGTAGGGTAAGGGTTAGGGGTTAGATATGAATGGGAGTCAATGGTAGATCCCCACAGGGATAGGAAAACACAGTGTGTGTGTGTGTGTGTGTGTGTGTAAGGGAGGGAGATTCTGTGTATTTGCAGGTGTGCAAAAATGAATGTTTAGGCTAAATCAAAGCACTCTTGTTTTTTTCTCAGTCTGCTGTATGTGCAGCTGCATCAAATATCTCTTTGTTCATCATTTCACATCTGTGTGTGTGTGCGTGTGTGCGTGTGTCATGCCTGTACCTGCTTGTCTGTTATCAATTCATCTATCTACAGCTTAGCTCGTGGTATGCAGCTCACCTGCAGTAAAGCACTCCCAAACACAAACTGTGCCAGCACAGACATTTTAATGTGTATCTTGGCACAGTGCAGACACAGTTACTGAGTCCAGAGGTAAGGTAGTCAGCACATATTGGCACAGAAAGGCGCAGAATCAATATTCACACTTCTTGTGGCGAGTGTTGCCTGTCTGCAAACAGGGAAGGTGAGTCAGTCACAGTCTCTGTGCTCTTCTACTCATACTATTGGTGTGTGTATATAGTTAACATTCTTCCACATACGCAGTCTCTCTCACACACAGGCACACGTATGTGCCCACACACACACACACACACACACACACACACACACAGAGGGAGAGAGAGAGAGACAGAGAGAGGAAATAGCCAAATCCATGAGCAAACAGATGTCACTCTGACTGAAAAACCAACAAGAGCATACAGCTTGTTTCTGGCAGGTCATAGTGATCCCTGGCCTCTACTCTCTGCTGTGATCACACTGTGTGTTATTTTCTGTGTGTGTAGAGTTCAGATTTTCATCTGTTCTAACTCTAGTTTGTTTGCTAATGATGAACACTTTTGTCTGACACATTGTACAAAGAAATTTAAGAAGCTGAACCAGTCGCATCAGGTCCTTCCTGAGGCTGCTCTTGCTTCAGATTTTCAACTACTACATCCAAAAATGCAGCAATATTGAACACAGCACATGCAAAGAGGGGACACGCAATGGAATGAAACAAACATACACGTACTGGAATTGCTCCTGTGAAGTTACCCATGTCAAACCCTCAGTTTGTTTACCTTTTTCTGTTCAATAACCTTACCCACCTGTTTATTGACCATGATGACGGAGGTCCTCTTGCTTTATCAAATATTTCCATTAGCCTATTTTCCCTGAGGCCAGCCAAGTAAGTGTGTGTGTGTGTGTGTGTGTGTGTGTGTGTGTGTGTGTGTGTGTGTGTGTGTGTGTGTGTGTGTGTGTGTGTGTGTGTGTGTGTGTGTGTGTGTGTGTGTGTGTGTGTGTGTGTGTGTGTGTGTGTGTGTGTGTGTGTGTGTGTGTGTGTGTGTGTGTGTGTCGTTCAGGTGACGTAGGTCATTGGGGATCAGTCACACTGGGGTCTGCTTTGACTCTGTATCAACAGTTTAGTCTACACTTCACCACAGAAGCCATGCATTTACTGGTTGCCATGGTGACGGCTCATGTTCTCCTACCTGGTAGCTGCCTCTGTCATTCACTGACATGAGGCAGACATAGTGAGGTGGCTTTGGATTTCACTGATTGTAGTCTTCTGTTACTATCTATAAATGTATTCATGGATGTGTTTCCATGAAAATGATCTATGATCTATTTATATCTACCAGTCAAACTCCCATACTAACTGATAAATCAACTGAACTTTTTTTTTTTTTTTGAAAGATTTTTTTTCAAAAACTTATGTCAAAGAAAAATATGCAGAGCTATTTAGTTGTTAGAAAATAAATCAATATCAGTTGAATTCAGACAAAACATTCACTGGTTGCAGACCCTTAAAGGACAAGTCTGGTTCATTTAAGCCTAGTCGATTTCTCATTAATAGGTCTCCTGTGCCTCAGTTGGTCATTCTGACTTTGCATCACCCACCTCCATTGTAAAGATTTTTACGTGATTCCTTTGAAACATTTATTGGCCGTCTGACAAAATCATTTTCTTAAAAATATTGCTTTGAAAATTTTTGTTAAATTAATTAAAAAATAGCTATATTATTAGGATTTGATAAGGTCAGATCAGATTAAACTTTATTAATCCAGAAGGAAATAATCTTTCCAGATTTTGCTTGGAAAACAAAATTACTTAGCATGAGAAGATGATAAAGTATGATACATTGACGAAAATCCAAAACTAATTAAGCTAAAATAAGACTACATTAAAAAATAATACTTGCTATGGTTCTTAAAAGTAGTTAAGTATTTCATATTTGAAAACAAAATATTGCAAATAAAATTGAAATGTTACCTATGACAATGAAGTATTGCACAATGAATTGAAATATTACAGTTGAAATTGAAATATTGCACCTGAAAAATAAAATAGAGGACATTACATTGACATATTGTACATGAAAATTAAATATTGCGCAATGAAGCCACAGTGACACAGTGCTGAACCAGATATTACACAAACTATTGAGAGTAATATTTCAAATAAGAGTGACAGCATTGTTTAGATTTAAGTGTTGGAGCTTTAGTATCTTTCACATGTACATATATCTGCCATTGTCAGGTAGATGTGTAGTCATTCATTAGGAGCGCATGTCAGTAAACCAGTCAGTCAGATGGTCAGTCATGTGGTATTTCCAGACTGGAGAAAATCCAGTGGCTTTCTAAAGCTAATCGACTGTGACTTCAGTGCTGTCTGCTGGTCACAAGGGCATGGCTGCTGGCCCAGGTGTGTGTCTATGTGAGTGCGGCACTTCTGCGGAAGGCATGGTAGTTAACACATTCCACTAAACAAACTTTGATTGATGAGACAGCAGCCGATCTGACATTCCAGCCCCTTTAGACAGAAGCTGGAGCCAGGCCCAGTGTGCAGAGTACTGTGTGTGTGTGTGTGTGTGTGTGTGTGTGTGTGTGTGTGTGTGTGTGTGTGTGTGTGTGTGTGTGTGTGTGTGTGTGTGTGTGTGTGTGTGTGTGTGTGTGTGCGTGTGTGTGTGTGTGCATGTGTATATACACTGGGCTTTTCAGTTTGCTGTGGCAACAACATGCAACAAATTGTTTCCAAGTTTATTCATGTGCTTTACTTCTCTCAACACCCAAACTAGCTTTTCATTTACTTTTCATCGCCTGCTAATAAACCTTCACACCTGGAAAAAACAGGTTCTTTTGAGGCCGCTGCACTTTGTAGATGCAAATCCGATCGAAAGCTATGGAGTCTAAGAATTCTAACTTGTATCTCTTGCCCTTATTGAGATATTTAATAATCCCGACTTCACTGCAATAGCTCTTGCATAAAGAAACTTCTTGCAGTACTGTACAGAACTCTTTTTCGTGTGAGTATTTAAGGAAACGTGTACTCGAAAGCGTCCAATCCACCAAGCTCCCCCTGTGGCTGCTTTGCTTCAGAACATGTTTGCAGTGCAGTCGGCTCCCCTCAGGCTCTCTCTTACTGCAAAACCAATCCTTTTTAATTAAGATAGATTCCAGTGAGGAAAGAAGAGCAACTGCTACTCCCACATTCAAACACACACACACACACACACACACACACACACACACACACACACACACACACACACACACACACACACACACACACACAACCGCAACATCCTGTCATTTGTTTTTCTTCCCTTTTCTTTCTTTTCCCTTCCCATCGTCTTTCTTGTTCATCCCTTCTCTAGAAGCTGGTTAGTGTTCTCGTTTGGGTGGATGTACGTGTGTGGTTGGAGACTAACTGACATGCAAATAGAGCACGAATGAAAACAGCAAGACTGACCTGAAGAGCTCAAACCAAAGTTGTTTTCTGAATGACCCCAAAAGTTAGTGGTCAGCTGGCCTCCCTGTGAGCCAGATGTTTTTTTTAAACTTCCCTTTTGTTTTTTACGGCACCCTCGCTTTGCCTGTCTCTGTTGTGTCTTTGCCCCCCACCCCCAGAATGTGGTGGAACAACAAACCCAAATAGTGGCTATAAACTTCAGACTTGTTTATGACATGGGTCTGCTTGCTCACCTCTTGGTGAACTCCTCCAACAGACACCACTGTCCTCTCTAGTTAGAGCTTAGAACAATGCGACCCCAACTTCACCCTGTCCAACCTGCCCTTTGTATGATTTCAAGGGGACTGCTGCGTCTTTACTCTTCTGCCGACAGCAGAACCATTTAACCCTTGGTCTATGCCTCATTCGATGGTTTGCCAATCCAGTGAATCTCTAAAAATCTGTAAGTCTAACCATGTTAGTATTTCCAAAGCAGAGACACTATGTTGCTAATTCTGAGGTGTACCTTGGCAAGGCCATAAAAACACAATTTAGTGAGGCACTATCTGCTGAATAAAAGTTTAATCAGCTGAATTGTGGCAATGCCTCATAATATGCAAGTTCCTGATGTGTTTGAGTGGGTTGGCAGTCTATATTTGAGGCCAAAAAATTTTGACTCACTGATCATGGGTGAGCTGGGATGACTGGCATTGACTGGTATCATCCTGTTCTCTGAAATCACTGCCAAGATGGTGGTGGTTGACTCTGGGGTGGCTGGCACATCGATTGTGTGTGCGTGTTTTATGGTGGAAGTAGGCCACTGAGCCTGACAGCAGAATGGTAGTCAGTGTTTTCCCATCCTCCTGCTTTTACCAGGAATTTTGCCTGACATAATGAGGAGACAAAGCCGGTTTTAGTCCTATTCCAATGTACTGGTATTTATTTATTGTTGTTATTATTGAGAGATGGACATCATGTATTTTGGACACTTGTCATTGTCAGTACGGGTAGGAGTCACATACCTTGCGTTCCAGGCGGGAACTTTTCAGCAAACTTTGAAAGTATACAGTGTCGTTCAATACAGTTTTCACTGACATATAAAGATGTATCTCACAAATATGTAAATCAAAATCAGTGCTTCTTCTTACCCTCCTGTCTGTCCAGCACCCTCTAACTTTACTGACCAATCAAACAGGTCACTCAGCTTTTCACTTTTTACTGGGAAATATGGACAATGTCTGAGCTTGAAGAACATTGTGAAAAGGAAGAACCACTGTTCAGGTTATAGGTAATGGGTTGGTGAGTTGCTGCAGTGGACAAGAGTCCCTAGTCTGCTGACTTCACTTTAGCTTGCACCACATTTCATTACTTACCACAACAATAAAGCAAGCCTAAAGGAGCAGTTGTTTGCCTTGCCACCCACATTCTGACCAAACAAGATCTCCAGCTCATTACCGTCTTCCCTCACTGCCTCATAACACCCGTATCTCATCCAGTTATGCTGATTCATGGGATTTGACCTCAGCTGTGACCCGTGGTTTTAATAACGTTTTCCTTTCCCATTGATCGGAAGGGGTTTAGGGTGTCTGTGGTTCCTTAAGAGCCAAACAAATTAATCTAAACATCATCTTCGCCTTCTTTTTTCCTCTCACTCAGCTTTGCCTTGGAAATGAGCGGTAATTATCTCTGCTCCTCTTACTTAAAGTGTGTCTGTTTGGGTTGGTGCGAGGTTAGCGGTTGAGATTTTAATCTGCTCACTGAGCCATCTGCCACCGTCGTTGGCCTGCATATCTTGGGGATTAAATCAGAGGCTGCACTGCACGTGAGATGTTCCTCTTGCACAGCATGACACACACCCTCTGTGGCACACACTCTTATCCAGCCACAACAAAAACAAATGACACCTTCTATTGAGCAAATACTGCCAGTGCCCACACATGAATAAGTGCATACATGTTCAGTAATGCAAGAGTGGAGAATGTGGGCCACTGCCACTTTCCCTGCAGCTCAGATGGCCAAACGACTCTCCACCGCCTGCAGCTAAAGGCCCTGATTACCATTTTATTACAGCATGTCATTATTCTGATGCTATCAATGGAAATGAATTGGCTGACAATTGATTTACAATAATTCTCCCCTCCTCTGTCCTGGCCCTCAGGGAGCCTCTGGTGCTCATTGATTCGTTCCTCCTGTCCGCTCTGTCTGACTGGCTCTAACTAGGCTTTCACCTATCACAGGCTACACTACTTCAACATGACTGAGATTGAATTTACTGTTAGATTTTAATAGATTCACATGCTTTAGGAGAGCCACTTAGGCAAATTGATTTTAATGTAATATCTCTGTCTGGTGTTTCTTCTTCAGGAAATAAACAATGGACATTTAAAGGTAGAGCTGGGTATTCAGTGTGACTACTAATAGCTGTCATACGGGCAATCAGCACAATCTCAAACTTCAACAGAAAAATTTAAGACTACTTACTACAACAAAATTGCAAAGTTCCTTGGAAACATAGGAAGGAATAATTATACCTGATCCCTGATTGGCTCCACCCAGAACAGTATCACTGGACCCACAGTGATACTTGCTGGATATTTGCTGGGGGACTGCAGATGAAAATTAGCTTAAAGCTATCTCTGGTACAATGCATCAAATGGAAACATTTATGTTTAATATTGTACATGGTCTCTTCTTAAATAAACTCATAATAATAATAATAATAATAATAATAATAATAATAACAGTCAGAATCTAGTTTCACGCAGGCAGATTTGTCTTCTGATATCATTCTTGTTAACCAGCAGCCTGTTTGATCTGTGAAGACCTTTAGCCAGTGTGTTGCGAATCGTTAAGCATCGGTAATTCTGTAAAAATGTATTTTTTGTTTTTAAGCTAAAGTTACACAATGGCAGTTTAGATGGGAACAGATATAAATATTGGAAAACTCACCAAAAACATCTGTTGGTTTCAAATTTCATGAACTGCTATTTGTGTGTAAAATAATACTCAGGATTTTATTTTATTTGTGACATTTAACTGAAATAAAATTCAACTTTGATTTAAATATTTACATAGTGACATTAAACGTTCTAGTACTAAAAATTATTCTACTTTCTTTGTAGCATATTGCCGTTTTAACTTGTAAACCTAAGCAACAGCAGTCTGGGCTGGCATGTTTCTATGCCTTTGCGTGGCTGCTAGTGAAATTGCTCAACACACTGATTGGAGGGAGAAGAAAATAAAAACTCCCAGCTGGCCACAGGGCATGTAGAACATCATTAGTGCCAAGTGTCTGAAAGCTGTCGAAAACATTCCCATCACAGTGCAACTGGAGTGCTCACTAACAACCCAGACCATTATGCCTCTACTCTCTGAGTAGGCCAGCAGACAGAGAGCCCTGCAGACACTGAGATGTGACTTTGCTACATTCAGCACATGTGCAGTGGCAGCCATATTCTCTCACCTAAGTCAAGTGCGTCAAGACTCTCAATGGAGAGTCTCTCACCTCAGGGAAAAATTACATGTGATGGTTTTGGGACTGTTATGCCCTCTTACCCTCCCCCCACCCAAAAAACAAGACACCTTTATGGATTAAGCAGCAGATGGCGCACACCATGCTCTCCACACATTCCCCTTTAGGATAACTCTCAAAATGTGTTAGCTGGAACTTCAGTCTGCTGGTTAATGACTTGTAATAGGCATAGTTTCCTGTTGCAGCATTATGGGAGCAGGGCTCTTGTGTCTTTTGTCAAAGGTCCTCAAGAAACACCACTTAGCCTTAGGAGGACATGACATAATGTCTCTCACTGACACACTTCTCTTTTTTCACCTTGCAGTTGATAACTTCCTGCCTGGTGTACTTCCATTTACACATTTGTTTGTTGGGGCAAGTTCTGTGTCTCTGTTTTTCTAGTGGTTCGAAGTGAGATGTATAATGCTGTTGAAATGACACAATCTCAAATGCAAATGCTGCTTTCCTGCTGCACTTGTTCAGTATAGGTAATATGAGACAAAACATTCTCTCCATACAATTAAACTGTCTGAGTGAAGGAAAAGATGGATTGGCAGATACTGTAATTGTGAGTGCTTTTAACTCATGGAAATGGTGCTCATGCTAATCTTGGTATATCTTCTGTCTGTCCACATGATACTACAGTATTTGCTGTTATTATTATTATTATTATTGTTGTTGTTGGGGTACTTTTTTCTTCTTTACTTTGACTAGTAAAGGATCTTAAAAGGGAAGTAATGTATCAGAGCAACAGTGAGAATTCTGCATCTACCAAACATGATAATTAGCCTCTAATGTTCCTGGTAGACATTCTCGACTGCTACCATATAAACAGTATATTGTATAGCACACTTCATTCATTTCATCCCCCTCTGTTTCCCCGTCTCTCCGCATAATAACACTTGGAAGACCACAACTTGCATCTCAGTGGCCAGCATGTGTAAGAGCTTGTTTCTCCACATTAGATGATGGGCTCAGCATGGTGCTCATATATTGACCCGCCATGTCTGCAAATGCATTAGTGGGGCCATGCCTGGCCCACTTAATGCCCAAATACAACAAACGCTGCCATCAATAGATACAGCCGCCTTTTTATACAGGATATAAGGAGTCACTGTCTGCTTGTGAGAGCCCAGTGTGTTCAGTGGTATGTCTTAAAAGCAGGTAGGGCCTATCAGACGATGGCTTGGTCAGGAGAGTTGCGGTGGCTAGTTGTGGTGTCTGAAACAGCTGACACCCTGACCTAATCCTACCACACAGACAGGAAGGAAAAAGACTGCTGCCTCTGGCCATCTGAGCTCTGGTCTCTGAAAGACTGTTTTGTGTAAAGCATGAGGTCAGTCATTTGACAAGCAGTCAAGAGTTGCTGAGAAAAAGAGTGGCTACAGGGGAGTTTCTAAACTTAACTTGCATTTATTTATGACAGTGTAGAAATTATATTTTGAGCTGATTTGATGTAAAAAATTGTATTGTATTTCTATTCTAATCCAGAATAGCCTCAGGAACTTTATTATTTTATGGTTGGAGAACAATTTGGACCACAGAACAGGTTTTGTACACTTAAACTTTACTCCTCGAAGCTGCTTAAATGTACAGACAGCTTTTGCAACTAGATTGCTACTAGATGTAGCTGCAATGTCCTATCCTCATCCCCCATTTTATATTGAAAACAAAGATCAACTGATCTAAATGAAGGAACAATCACCCCTGACTGTCTGTCACTAGCACTCTTATCCACTGATTCCCCACTGGTTTCCTTTGGAGATTTCAAGGGTCTACAGATTTAACCCTACTTGCCCTGGCTCATTTGTGGCAGTCTCTTGTGCAGAGGATAGGGTTTAAGCCGTTAGCGGCCCAACGAGTGAACTATCACTACTGACCTGCTCTGGTGTCAATCCCTCAAACAGTCCTAATCCCACCACATCCTTCTCCAACTGCTCAATCCCACATGTCTCACTAGATCATAACTTGGGTAAAAGGCATCCAGTCGGGTGGAGCAGCGAGAAAAACTGGTGGATTTTCCTCTCATTATTGGTGTTAACTACTGTCTCTGTAGCTGGTGCTTTATCTATCGTTGCAGCACCCATGCAACTGCAAAAAATGCTCCACATCGTAAATTAAAAATACTACATACTTTCCACTTCAATATTTGCTACACCAATTCCCTGTGTTTACTATTAACACAAGCTGTAAACACAGGCACACATGGCTGAGCTGGATAATCACACATACATTCATTCATTCTGAGCCAGTGACCTCCCTTGTTTTCAGGTGCTTCTGTGAACGGGGGCCGAATGTAGGCCTGTTCTAGACTCGCACATTTTCAGAATCACACCTTCCGGTATTCGCTAAACCATCTTATCACCTTTGCTGTTTCAAGTATCGGAGGCTTGTTTATGTGATCAATCATTCATTTACAGCTACTGAGTCATAGCAGACCACTTCATCTTCAAATTGTCATCCCATGAGCCTTTTTACTTATACTGTAGCTGTATAGTGGAACTGAAATCAGGTCTTATGAGTCCAGGTTGTGCCACATTCCTGTGCTCAGTAGACCTTGGTAATCCTACTCATACTATTCAGTATTTTGTAAACTTTGTATTTGATGAGCCACCACCATCTCTTGTATACTCAGTGTACAGTAATAATTACTTGTTTGGGCAGAACCCTTCTGAAAAACAGGTTCTGTTAAGGCAGAGTATTTTTAGCCTTTCCAGACAGGGTTTTTGGAAAACCATGTTCTAAGGCAGCTTTTGTGGTTCATGTTAACTAACTCCACTTTGTCATGTTTAGTGATTAATGTGCTCTGAATGTTCCTGACAAGACTTCATGTGGAGTAATATCAGAGATTGAGCCAAGTCCAAATGGGGTCAATTCTGGGCCAGAAACATGTGGCATTATTTGCTAATAGCTGTTGCAACAGTGCAAAAAGCCTTCGGGGCTTGGTTAAGACCCAAGACAAACATCATGACTAAAGTTTTGAGACTAGACTTGACCAACACAGGATTAGTACCGTCTTGATACCGCAACAGTAAAAGAAGCCTGTTACACATTATCATTCTACCTTGTCAAAATATTCTTTTTTACAATATCCCTGACAGCAGTGCAGCCTGACAATAAAAGTTGAACATAATAGTAAAAATGTGACATGACCCACAGACTTAGTAATTCGCTGCAACTCAGCAGATAATGTCTGTAATTTCAGCAGCTTTTGATGTCTCCCTTGAGGCAGCATCTTTATCAGCCCCCGCCTCCCTCCAACTATAGGTGTCAGTGAGATATAGAAAGAGAGGGCAAGACTGTAATTGGTGGTCTGTCCCAATTCTTCATAGTAAAGGACTCCAGGGATGAGGTTTTAGCAGGCGTAATGATGCCTGTAAGATGAGAGGGGATTTGACTGCAAGCCTTCACCCTCTCTTAAATCTCCTTCATCCTCCTCTGTTAGAAGGATCCATGACAGAAAACCACCTGCTAAAGGACACATCACATATTTACATTCACTTTCCACATTTTGATAAGTCCACCCAAACCTTTTCAACTTACTAATTGCAATAAACAGTACATGGTTGAGTTGTGGATTTAAGTAAGAAATGCTTCTAATTCTGGGTGTCAGATTTTCAAATTGTAAACTAACATAAATTCTGAGGCCCTAAACCTGTGCTAATCCTTTCAGATTAGTGAAAAATTAGTGGAAAAAAAAGAGAGTGGGGCAGGAAGGGTGTCTCGAAGCACCCAGGTTTCTGTTTTGTTTGGAGTGTCCATCTTAGAGCAGTTAAGAAGGGTTGAGAGTTTGTTTTAGGTGTTGGGTTGTGATTTATCATTATAGGATGGGGCCCGTCTGCAGCTTCACTCTGCTACTGTGTGCTCCTTTGATGTGTAGGAGTGGGTGGGTTTGCTTTTTTTGGCATGCTTGCATTTGTGTGTGCAGAAGTTAGTGTGTCTTCGAATAAGTGTGCAAACATACATGTATATGTGTGAGTGCTTGCATAGTGCTCTTGACTGGGTTGTCACGTCAAGACATGTGCTGCAGTCTGTACTGGGGTACCCGAAATGCCTGCTGGTGTTCCAGTGCCCCGTAAGTAATACTTGGAAATCAAACTCTGTGTGTGTGTGTTCTCTCTCTCCCTATACACCAGCTGGCAGCAGCATCCATGCCCACACACACACCCCAGTGCTATTTATGTATTTGCTCAGCCATGCGACTTAACCCTTTCACAAGCAACCTCAACCTTAGGGCGTGTTACACGGCTAGCAGAAATATGCCCTGTGCCCCGCATTCCCTGATCCTAAGCGCACACACACAGACATACTCCTCCCCTCATTACCCATAATTCACATCTGGCCTCCTTTGAAACGGGGTAGCTTTTTGCACCAGTGCAAGAAAAAAGAGACATCAGCAGATTCCTCCTTGCATGCGCCTCCCTACAACCAGAAAGCAACCTTTACAAGTCTTTAAATGCAGAAATGTTCTTCTTTTCTGATGCTAAACTAAATTCTAGTACATCACAGTCTTTGTCTATAAATTTATAGACAATATATATATATATATATATATATATATATATATATATATATAAGTAGTTGATACTTAAATTTGCTAGACTTGTATAACTTGAACTGTAGCCCTTTCATTTTTACCAACAAATTGAAAGATACAGATACTGTGTGATTGGGGAAACTGTTGCTTCCTACATATTATGAAATTGAAAAGAAACTGCTGCACTGTAGGTTCATTTTTAAAAGTACAAGATCACATTTTGTGTCTAACCAGTCAGTGACACAGGTGGATGTACTGGCCACACCACACATATCTCAAACAAATTTATCGGTCCTTCCCTAAAATATCAACTGATATAGCATGTTTCCCTCAACCCCTAAAACTTGTTATTGGTCTATGACCAATGACTAATTTCACACACTGGCAAGACGCTGCCTGTGTCTCGCAGGTTAATGTTAGCATTTGATCTCAGTCTAAACTGCAGAAGCCAAGGATGGGATGGAAAAGGAAGATCTATGGAAACATCCAGCTGTATTTACTTACCCACCCACCCCCTTTACTCCTCTCCCTCTCTCCATCTCATCATACTTTTTTTGAGCTTTCTGTCTCCGCAGCGGGCCAATCCCCATCTCTCTCTAGTCAACAAGGAGAGCTGGTCTCTCACCATTCCCACGGAAAGAGTTGCCAAAGCAAATTTGGCAAGAGGAAATGGAGACCCTGCTCCCTTCCCAAACCTCTTCAATCTCTTCCCTTTCCTTTTGTGTGTGTGTGTGTGTGTGTGTGTGTGTGTGTGTGTGTGTGTGTGTGTGTGTGTGTGTGTGTGTGTGTGTGTGTGTGTGTGTGTGTGTGTGTGTGTGTGTGTGTGTGTGTGTGTGTGTGTGTGTGTGTGTGTGTCCTTAGCTGTTGTACAAGGCCTCCAGGCAGAAATGGAATGGCCTGCGGTACAACAAGAGTCTTCTGTTGTCTTCTCTTTCATTTTTCCATGCATTTGACTATTGTCATGCGTAAAGTCAGTTTTCACTTTATTTACATGTTGATGACTGAAAGTTGACACATTTCTCCACAGGGTGTCAAATATCAGCTAATGGACTTTTAAAATAGACTTGTGGTGGTCTGACTACAAACAAAGCTGCTCATCTTTATAGATTAGCAAACTTTTATTGTCTCTTTGTCTCTGTCTAGACTTGATGCCTTGCCATAACCTGTTTATACTTTTCTCATCTCTTTTCTTTTTCAAGTGTTCCACCTCTTGTTCTCTTTTTTGTTCTGTTCTTTGCTGTTTCTTCTCTGTTTTTGCTGATGTGTTTGGGAATGTCGGCCTTCCTTTCATTTTAGGACAATTGGACTTATTCGGCATTTTGTCCTCTCAGCCTACCCCAGCATTGGATAGCATGATATAGCCTAGTTTCATATAGTTCCCTATTGAGGAGTTGTCATAGTATGTGGTAACCTAATCTACGATCACCGCTGCTCTTTGTAGACAATCCCAAGACTTTGATTCTGTCTTCTGAATGCTTTGTATTACAAAGCATTTTGGCCATTGTTGACATCTGTACGTCATTCTACAGCACTGTAGAGGGATATAGAAAACAAAAACTTACCATACACTGTCATTGCGATTTTTGAGAGGGCTCAATTGCTAAACACTATATTATGTAGCAGTTAAAGGCAAGCTATAAGTACAGATGATTTTATATTCTGACTGAAACAAATACACACTGCATCACATATTAAGTAGTCATGTTATCTGAACTTTGTTTTTATCAGTTGCTACAATTGTTTAACCTTCAGTCAAGCTAGTGGCAGCAGCTCTCAGAGGTTTCTCCTCTGTTTTGTCTACTGGCCTCTCTGGAACCTTCCTGGAAACAGAGACTTCAGGAACAGCTGCTGACCTGCTGCCATAAAATTCTTCAAGGAAAACAGTTCTCAAATGAAAATGCTGAAATGAGAATCTAACGACATGTCAAATTTGTAGCATTAGACTGATTTGCCAGGGAAAAGACGAATGGTAAAATAGGTGAAATTTTTTATACTTTAACTCCTGGAGCTGTATTGACCAAACTACAAGCATTGCAAGGAATTGTATAATAAATTGAAATAGTGTACAGCCTGGTGGTTACAAGAGATAGAGCATATTCTTTATGGAGCAGCAGTGTGAGTACAGGCTGTTTTGGGGTAGGGATTAGTGGTGCAACGGATCATCATTGATCCGTGATCCATTCGGATCGACGTCATCGGTTTGGCACACACGTGACCCGTGGGTCGATTTCTGACAAAAAAAAAAAAGTTGTGCTCCGTCCGCACACAGCTTGTGGCGAGCGGAGAAAGGAAGAGAGCAGACATGGCAAGTGGAGGAAAGGAGGAGCTTGAACACCCCGTGACACTTAAATCCCCTCTATGGGAGCATTTTGGTTTCCCTGTCAAATATGACGACGAAGGAAAGAGGTCAGTGGACAAAACCGTGACGGTGTGTAGGCAGTGTGGCATAAGAAAGCCATATGACAGTGGAAACACATCCACACATTTGAAGTGACATCTAATAATAAACAGACAAAACATATATTTATTTGTTTTGTTTTGTTTTGTTTTTTTTGCTTTTTGCTGATCCGAAAAATGATCCGATCCGTGACTCTTGATCCGAGGACCGATCCGATCCGTGAGTTTAGTGATCCGTTGCACCACTAGTAGGCATTGTCTTACAAGTAGCACGGGAATGTAGAAGAAGCTGTTAATGGGATAAATACTAGGTTATGTCAGGAGAGGGTCTACAGGCAAGTACTGCTGGACCCTTCTCTCTACACAGGGCTACCTGTTGGTCTGAAAACCTACCATTTGTCTTTACACACACTAACGCCTGCCCACAGTACTGTGTTGTGTTTGCCTGGCAGCTCTCTTTTGCCTCCTAGTACTAACGCTGTTCTCCAACAAACCTCACAAGTTAATACTTGCTCTTCATAATCGAAACTTGAAGTCAGTAAACAGTTATGTGCTTGAGCACAGGAGAAATTACTCCTCACTATATTAAAGTGAATATAGAATGAGGTCATTTCAAGTGTTGTCAGCAAACCAGTTCATCTTGAAACTGTGCTTCAGCAAGACTGAGAACTCTTGAATAATAAGAAAGATTTGGTGCTTTGCAGTGTGCGCTTTGAATGTAACTGTGTAAAGTGTTTTTACTATTTACTTCCTGGAAGACAGAGGCCCCATTGTTCTGTGTGACTCCTCAGCCGAGGTGACGATGGTGGGATGATCTAGTTGCCAAAACTGGAGCTCTATGTGTGTGTAACCCACAAACATACGGTCGAGGAATCTCACTGGATCAAGCAGCTACAGTGCTCACTATATTTTTATCCACTGTGTTCGTCTGGGTGTTGAGCTCCGTATACACATAATCACATACACACAAAGTTACAAGAGAAGTGGCATTCTGATAGCAAAACTAGCATAGCAATTACTACTTTGCATGAACAGTGGAACCACATGTTGTCTGACACTTGTTTGTCTCCCAGCATATGTTGGGTTTTGTGGCCAGTGCCATGCGAGGTAAGCTAATCTCTTACTTTGCCTCCAGGAAGAGCCCCTCCCTTTCCACCGCTATGGGCCCCTTAGCAAGACATACAGGGAGGCCAAAGTCAGGTCACAGGCAGGGTGCGGCTCCTTAGTGAAGAAAGAGCAAAGAAAACAGGTTGTTTGCCCTTTCATCTCAGCTTGGTCTTGGGGGATGTTTGGTTAGGCAACCAGTTTAGCACCGTACCACTTCAGGCTGTTTGTTTCCAACAGCCGTGCAGTCTTGACACCTGCCACGTTATGCGGTCAGAACAGAAATGACTCTACCTAAAGGGAATTGCCAAAGGCAATTTTCAGTAATACCAACAACATTAAGAAAGCATTATAACAATAAATTATGGTGTTGCGTTCTACAATTTTACATTTCTTATCTGCTAAAGTTATAAGGTAGACATTGACTAAGGATTTTGTTGTGAAATGTTCACTCTATAAACTTTTCACATTGGTCACACGTTTATCAAACTACAGGTATTGTTCTTAAGAACAGTACTAGGAAAATCAATTCCAAAAGTAGTTTGCTTCTGTATAGATCATGTCTAGACTAGTTAGCCTATGGCTTACGCCATGTAACTGTACTAGGACCTCTTTTAGCCTCAGACTGTTTATGCATGCTTGTGGAAGAGTATGTCAAACTTGTTTTGCTTGTCTTTTTTCTCTGTGACTGGAATCAAGCATGTTTGTAAAGGACATCCTGTAATCTATGACACAGGAAGCACAGTCAGACAGATAGACGAAGAGAGCGGGGTGGGTGTAGGGGTTTGGGGAAAGAAACAAGGAGGGAGTGGCAGAAAATGAAACAAGGTGGTGGTGGTGAGGTTGATGAAAATGACAGATTTTGTCAAGTAGGAGATTCTGCATTACCTCATGAAAGGCTGTCTGTCATCAGTACGACAGTGTTTGAAGCTGCTGGGATTTGGTGGCTTTTAGTTTTTTGGGACCAACTCCCTATTGACGACATTGCAAGGTGTCAGCAGCATGCTCCTGTCAAGCCTTGCCTAATCTACCATCACACCAACTTCTTAGTGGAGTTACAGACTGAGCACCTGTGGAAGACTTCTCCATGAACTTTCCGCTGACTGACTCATTAGTAGCCGAGTATGACCTTTGCTTCCGCACCTTTCCAGCTAATAGTAACAACCTATTTGATTTGTTGCAACGGTACAACAGAATAAAGAATCCAGTTTCTCTGTAAAGCGTTACTGATTTGATAAACTATGTGCATTTTTTTCAAGGTTTTTGTCATATCACTCTTCTTCACAGTGATCATTAGTGACCTGGAAAGAATTTCAAAATGTTTACAACCACACAAGGAAAGATATTTTTTGAATTCAGTGCAATGAAATTGTCACAAAGTCAGTCTTAATGAAAAGTGTCACTTCCCCTAGTTGTTTTTGTAACAGTTATGTAAGTCTGTTAACTACACGTGTGTATTCATCCTTACTTATGTGGAAATACGTCGAATGGTGGTCTGATGCATGTTCATTTGAATGTCTTCAGCATAGTAAAACCACAGTCATTTTTTCTTTCCTATGCAGAATTAGTAGACACAAAGAACCTTTCAGTTAGACAGATTTAGAGCAGCAAAAATGGCTTCACCAAAGTTTTATGAAGTCTATTACTGTACATTCTCCAAAGAATGGTGTTCATAGGGTTTTAAGTCACTCTGACAGCCACCAATAACCTACAGACACAGGAACTGAAACTGTGTGGATTTTCAAAAGACACAGACAGTCTTTTACCAAGAAGACTGCTCTCACCCCACCCAAGTTGTCTCTACCACAAACACACACATACAGCCATACTAACACATATCCACCCATATCCCCTACCCAGACACGTGCTCATGCATTAACCCGTTGCACGGGGCCCCCCTATGGCAGCTGAGACGAGCATGACACTCTCACTATTTCCACATATGCTGCCTCATGACTTGGCGCTTTGTGAGTTTCTCATGCAGGGGATATTCCTAACTGCCATGTGTGAAATGAGTTGAATTAGCATTTGACAGATATGTACTTCAAAGGTCTAGTTGTGATATGTTGTACCATTGGTTGGGTGTTATCATGCCAAAAACCTAGAGCTTAGAGCACAGAGCTCTGCCACTCTTATAATGAAATCATATCTGACTTTTAATAAAGGCCATAGTCATCCCCTAGATACCAGTGTAATGCCAGTACGTAGATACAAAAGTGTCATGTTCTCAGCAAGAGGTGTTGGATTAGAGTACATAGACAGTGCAGTCTCAGCACGTCTTACACACCCCAAGTAATCAGAAAGCCTTATCTTAGAAGTGTGACATCCTGTCTATGCTGTATAATCCGCACAGATCGTAAAGGGGGTGGGCTGCAAAGGGCATGAATGTGTGTGCGCACCTGCAATTTTTTGCATGTCTTTGCAGCAGTGCTGCTGTAAGTCAGACACTTATAAGGAGAGCGCTGTCAAATTTACAATAAAAGTCTCTCACTGACCCCTCGGTCAGGGTCTCAGTATGTGTAGATATGAATGTGCACATGTCAATTGCAGGAAGATTTCTCACATTTTCATGCAGCACCTTCAGCCACAGAGCTCCCGTTCAATGATGTCCAATCCCATGGACCCACATAGAAAGATATCATAATGGAATCATTTCAAGTGAATCCAGTTATGGTGAAAGTACACCACTCTTCGCAGCCTCTTGATTTTTGCACTGGATCACCTGAAACCAGCCCATGAGCCCCTAAGAAGCAATGCCACTGACACTTTTTAAATAGGAATTCCCAACCTGAATGTTTGCCTCATGTCTCACATTCCCACTGTTCAGTAACCTAGACATGCAGATATTTCCCTCCCTGAAGTCCCTACTGCTGAGCCCCTACAAGCTCAGCTGCCAGTTTTGTTGACCCCTCAACGCTCTCCTCCATCCAAGATTACTGGGACCGGATCTCGCCCTGGTGGAGAACCGCAGCGTTGGCAACTGGTAATCCACGAGATGAGGACTGGCACGTGGCACAGAGGCTTTGCCCAGAGCCGGCACTAAGTGTGTGCACGCGCATGCGTGTGTGATCAGCCACTCTTTGGGCTGAACTGCTGGCAGTAGCCACTTGCCTCTAGTCCTGTTTTACTGCAGTGATAAGTAGGACATCCCTTCATCACTAGATAACCCATAAAAATACCATCCATAGTCAAGACTCCTCTGTACTATTGTAGTGTCTGTCTTTGTTAGCATCTGTTTAACTGTACATCATTTAAAAATAAAAATTTTGCTATCAAAAACGGAACGTTAAACCCTAAAAATAATTTTTAAAAAAATATTTATATAAATTGTATACACATTTCTCTCATTCAATCCAGCTTTATTCCTTTTAGCTGGGTTTTCAGGTATTTTAGCGACATTACAGTAAATTCTTCAATACTGTGACCATGATGAAAACAATCCTATATTGTGACCAGTGAAGTAACATAATTTAATGAATTGAACTGAATTAACGTAGCACTTTTTTGGGCTAATTTTTTGGTTTCATGAACCCCTTTCAGGTATGTGTGACTCTAGGACTGGCTATATTTTTTCAGTTGATTGGTCCAGCACTATTATTATACCCAGAGAACCACTGATCCTAGATGGATCAATGCCACCATGAGTTGAAAATGTGAACTTGTCCTGTGGTGTCTTGACTTAAGTCAGCAACGTTTACTCCTTGGATCGGCAAATTCCAGCTAGTCTAGTCTGGTGTGTGCTAAAGGCTTAACTGAGATGCATCAAATAGTTTTTAAAAACTTTTTTCTAATAGAACTGTCCTAAAAAATAAGACAAGTAATTTCAGAAGTCACTGTGTGAACATTAAATTGATATATCAGTTTTACAATGGAGATACATGGATTAGCAGTCTAAACATAACGAGATTCAGCAACTGTTCAATGCAGACACTTTTTTAATCGGATATATTCAAATTCTAGATGAAGGACATAACACATGAGTAAAAGATGACACCAGGTTTAGGTTTAGTGCTTGGTTTGACCGTGTCTATTCACAAATATCTCATCATTGAAAAAAAAAAAAAAAGCTCTTACAATAAAGGCTTAACGTCTGATCTGTCTCACTTGAAATCCTTATCATTTCTGTATATGAAATTCAGAAAATAAAGAACACTCTTGGTCACGAAAGCACTCTGATGCTGTTATGAAAAGTCGTTGAAATTCATAGAGTTATACATCATGGTAGATCGTGGACAGGTGCCACATTGGCAGACCTCAGAGGTATTTATTCGTCTAGCCATACTACTTTCCTGCAAGAGCTGCTCTGATTACACAGACATGTGGCATAGCAGGACGTACTACCAATATGGTGGAGAGGGACACACACACACACACACACATATATATATATGTATATGGAGAGTGAGAGTGTCTGTCCCCATTACAAATGACCACCTGTAGACACCACACAGCTAGGGTGTTGTGTGAGTGTGACAGAAGAGAGAGTTAGAAATAGAGAGGGAGAGTTAGAAAGTCTGTGTATTCTGGCCTCTCCTGCACACTGCAGCAGTTTGCTGGCAAAACACTGTAGATTCCTGAGGGAGATCCTCGGAGAGAAAAAAAACCAAGAGTGAGAGAGCACCACAAAGAAAATCAGAGAAACAGCTGAATGAGTGCATGAATATGAGTGAATTTATCCGTCTAGAAATATTATTGCTTCGACAGAGCCAGTCCAGATCTACATTCCATGGGACCTCCACTGCAACACGTGACCTCGAAACACTTAGAAAGAGTAAGACACACAGAATGTGTATGATTAAACTAAACACAAACTGTTCAGCAGTTCAACTTCAACAGACACTAAGACACACTTTTACAGCCTGCCTGTTTCTTTGTTTCTGCAAAATAGCGTCAAATTACTGCTAGATAAATCTAAGTACTATATTTCAGAAAATGTCACATTTGTGCTGTAGTCCTTTAACAATAAATTACACCTTTGTCAGATATGAAATCCCGTAGAAGCAAGCTCCAGAACTACTCTTGAGAAAGCATGTATTCTCTTCAGTCATTGCACTTGCTCTTAGCTGGTGTATGCGCTTCAGTGTGTGGCAACTAGTGACAGCCACAGCTTGGAGAGGCTGAGGTCATAGCTACAAAGCCAGCCTAACAGGGGAGAGAGAGAAACAAACCCCCACTTGTCTGTCTGTATGGGTGTATCTGCGTGTGACAGACTGACACACACATGGGCACACACTCTGCCCCAGTCACCTCTTGCCTCCTCTCTTGGCTGCCCATGAGCAAACACACCTAGTAGCTATATTGGATACTGCATGTGACAAGTTTGTGAAGCTTTGCCCTTGCCTCGATTGATGATGTGTGGTCGGGTGAACTTTTTGGTTTCCGCACAAACACCAGAACACACACAGACACACAAAGTCAATAGCACACCTAAATATAAACACACTTGCACTTCAGCCATCAGACACCTCTGCTGGCACTCCTCTATCAACCATCCACATACACACACACACACACACACACACACACACACACACACACACACACACACACACACACACACACACACACACACACACACACACACACACACACAGTTATTGGATTGTCTGACAGTATTGGGTTCATTTTCAGTTCACTGACATTCTAGTGACACAGTCTTTGGTCAGCTGCCAAGTGGGCAACCTATGATGCATTCATATCACATGGAGCAAATCAGCTTAAATGTGTTTGCACATTTAACCATTGTAATAGTACATAGATTGAAGCTATATAGGGAATATAAGCTATCTTCCATTTTTAAAACAAATCTTCCTTTCTTCTAGGCATCTGATCCCATCCCGATGAAAAAGTCCAAACACGAAGACCTCCCATCGCAATCCCCGCTGGCCGACAAAGAGAAGCAGCACGACTGGCTACAATCCTTGTCTGCCTCCAATAAGGTTGGTGTTGTTAGGCTCAGGAAGGAGATGCTCATGATGAGGATTTTGATGCATGGTTCATGAGATGAGATGTCATGTAATATTATATGGACATTTTTGGATGAGGGGAGTGCTTAAATTTAGATTTGGCAAGCTGTGCTAACAGAGGAGGTAACTGTAGACACCAAGAGCCCCACAACGGAGAGAAGTTTGAGAGCTGTGAAACAGAATATAACCACAATGTAATGATGGATGTCCCATGTGAAGATCGATATTCTCTCCAAAAAAAATCTACCATAGAGTAATACTTCAAAGGTCTTCAACAAATAATCTTCATACTGAACCCTCTCCACTCAAATAATACAATTTTTTATTGCACAGTTGATTGTGTGGACACATCTAAGTAGTAAATACTTAAACCCTAAAATATTGGTTGTCTAATTTTGCACGATGTGGATAACCCGTCATTTTTTCCTAGATCCTACTAAGGTTCAAAGACCACTTTTAGACTTTTGTACAATATGTTTATGTTTTTCAATGGAAAGCAGTACCGTATGTAAACTTGGGTATCACATATATGTTCACATTCACAGGCTTGAAATAATATCCTATAAAACTGTATACTGTTATTGAGCTTTGTCACTTGATCATTACAAATGTAGTTTTTTGTTACTTGTTATTTAAGGCTTTGTCAATGTCCTTTTTCAGGGGATTAACTGCATTCAGCCGAGGCAGAGGCCCTCAGCTTTTAGACCTTGGTCTCCACACATCTCCACGGGTGATAAGGAGCCCTCCAGTCACCCTTTGGCTCTGCTGAGAGACAGGTGAGCCCGACACACACACCACAACTAGATCTAAAATGGAAGACAGTCTCACTAAACAACAGTTCAAAAATCAATTAAAACTATGAAATATCTACACTCTATAAGAAGCTTTTAAGGCAAGGATTGACAGCCGTTTTGTTCAGCTGGATTTGATAAGCTCCCAGCATGCGCTCTCACTTGTCTGGGTGGGTTGGTGTCACAGGGGTCAAGTCTGACTCTACCGCA
Organism: Acanthochromis polyacanthus; assembly: GCF_021347895.1. Classification (NCBI taxonomy): domain Eukaryota; kingdom Metazoa; phylum Chordata; class Actinopteri; family Pomacentridae; genus Acanthochromis; species Acanthochromis polyacanthus. The sequence continues at coordinate 15,365,672 of NC_067118.1, read as the reverse complement.
GCCTCCCACACGTCACCATTCACACACATTTGACACACACTCATACTGTGGGCACCCACTTGGCATGATGCTGCCAGATCAGGCTGCACCATATCACAGTTGATCTGGCCCACTTTCTCCTGAAGTGGGAGGAAAGAGCTGTAGGCACTTTATTTGAATGTTTTTCTACCCTGGTTGGCATAGGCTGTTCACAAAGGACCATACAATATGGTATTAGCTGTCTCTCTTTAAATTCAGAATTCATCTCTTCTTAATCAACTAACCTTTATGTAAATTTGACGCTGAAAAACTGCACGATTTTCTTTTAGCTTCTACAACTACAAGAGCCTTGAGAACGCTGTGGCCCCCAATGTGGCCCTCACACCACTGCCTCTGGGGAAGGTGGGTCCTATGTCTCCATCGGTACCCAGCACCTCACACCCAAGTGGAGGTGAACCCCCAGGCGAGGGCGCCAACCCCAACTCCAGGTCTCGGAAGAGAAGAGCCACAGGGGAGCTCCCACCCCCAGCACCAGAGGTCCCCTGCTTTCCGTCCTCCACTGCCAATAAGGCACCACTGCCGCCACCTCAGGACGACAAAGATTCAGAGGTGGAGATTGAAGTGGAAAGTCGTGACGAATGTAAGTGCCAGCACCACAGATGTTTTTTATAGTATTTACATGTGTTTTGTATTTTATTGCAGGGCTCAGCTGACTAGCTAATATTGACAATATCAGCTGATCAATTACTTACCACTGCCAGGACGTCTAATTCTTTTAATCTCACCCTCTCTTGTGTTTCTGGTCTCCTCCAACAGTCACTTCATCACTGTCCTCCCTGTCGTCACCATCATTCACCTCGTCCAGCAGCTCAGCCAAAGACTTGAGCTCACCAGGCGTCCAAGGGCCTATCTGCACTGTCACGTCAGCTGAAGGCACTGCTCCTGGAGCTGCACCTGTCGCAGTACCTGTGACTCCTCCAGAGCTGGGGTTGGAGTCAGAGCTGGAGAGCCTTCGTCAGGCACTGGACAGTGGACTGGACTCCAAAGAGTCAAAAGAGAAGTTTCTTCATGAGATTGTTAAGATGAGGGTGAAGCAGGAAGAAAAGTTGGGATCAGCTCTGCAGGCCAAACGAAGCCTCCAGCAGGTAGAGTTTGATTCAAATCATTGTATTGGATGGATGTGTCTTTATGTCAAATGAGAATATAGATAGTTTAATATGCTTACATTATGTACGAAGATGAATGCAAGATGTGTTTAGTCCAACTGAGCAGAAACACTGAAGGCAGAATTAAACTACCAGTCATCACAGTCATACCAACAGTCATCACACCGACCTTTACATTTTGAATTTTACTCAACTCACACACTTGCTGTTGACTTGACCATTTTGACACTTGAATTATTCCCTGTAGTGAAATGCTTTTGAAAAAATATGAAACCACTGTTAATTCACTATTATCTATTCAGATTTGGAAAGGAAAGCATGCTACTGTGCATTTTTAACAGTATTCATTCAGAGACGAGATAGAATTGTCCTCAGGGACAGACAAATTCCATTCGACTTGTCCCCAGTGATATGAGACTTGGCTTGAACTTGTTTCATTTGATATGAGAACAAGTTTTTTTGATTGATTTCAGATTTTGCTTGACTTGGACGTGACTGAATTGAGATTTTGGTTTGACCAGAAGACTGAAGAAAAAAAAATGCTTCACTAAAGACCATATATAAGACCAGGCAATTTATTCATAAATTAGCATACAGTATATCTGCATACTAAGTCCTGTTATTTTTGCGATTCAGTGATGACTGATGTTTACCACTTCTGGACGGAACAGTGGAATTTCCCATTAACTGCCAATCACAAATCATACAAACCTTAAATGTTCCTTTATATTCTTCAAATCAGACTTGATAGAATCTTTTCAAAGCTGGCACTCTGAGGAAATCACTTCACCTCAGGCATCAAAATGCAGAAGTGGATTAGAAGTCCTCACTGTCCGCAAAGCTTAGCATGAGTTGGCAAGTGATAGCAATGAGAGCGGATGTTGCAGCAAAGGGAAAGGCCAGACTTCCATTTTATTTTTGGTTTTGGACAGACAACAAGTAAATGCCGACGAAGGAGTCTGTGTGGGTGAGCAACATAAGATGCAGCCTGAGCAAAGAAAACCGATTCCAGCTTGACAGAATTCCACTTTCGCTTTCCATCAGGCTAGAGAGGAGCTGTGGAGTCACCACAAATCCAACCAAGCAACAACCTAAATCAGAAATGGTCTTTACAACTCACTGGCATACTTTTTCCTGTGTTTCACTGAATGAACCCTAATCCTGTTGGGATTGCAAAAGTTCTTATGTAAAGCTGTTGTAGAGTAAAGGGTGTGATAGGGATTGTTTCTTTTCACTCTTTCTGTAGGACCTAACAAAGCTTGATGACAGATATGTTTGTCTCAGCTGCTAGTTTCCCATGAGAAGGCTATGGGCGTGTTACTGCAACATACACAGACACACATTCGTACTCTGTCAGTGCTTCAGAGGAAGGAAACTCAACTTCTGTCAGCCCACACATTGCCCTAACCCCTGACTTGGCTCAATGTAAACACTGACATGGACACTGCAGACTACTGTAACAAGTTGTTCTCAGGTGTCAACAGTTCAGAAACAAAGTAAAGCAGCCATGTGACTGATACTGTATTATCCACTGGCATTCACATATCACTTGAAATTGTGGAAACAACTTTCTAAATTGATTAATTATACAAGCATTACCTTCAGACTAAAAGTCTGATTTCTCCAATCTCTTCTTCAAAGGAGCTGGAGTTCTTGCGGGTGGCCAAGAAGGAGAAGCTGCGGGAGGCAACTGAGGCAAAGCGCAACTTGAGGAAGGAAATTGAGCGGCTGCGAGCCGAGAGCGAAAAGAAGATGAAGGAAGCCAATGAGTCACGGATCCGTCTCAAGCGGGAGTTGGAGCAGGCCCGACAGCTTAGGGTCTGTGATAAAGGCTGCGAGGCTGGACGTCTCCGCGCAAAGTACTCTGCACAGGTCAGTTAGCATGTTTTGAAAAAGCTTCGTCTAACTATAGGCTATAAAACTTAAATAATCCCTACTTAATATATTTGAGGAACATTAGGGAATGGATAGAAATATAGCCAAACCAGGTTGTGCATTTAGACAAACATTATTAGGCTAGTGTGTTGAGATGTGGTGGTAGAAAGTCTAGACGATTATATCAACATACTCACACTAATGCAGTTTTTTACTTTCTCAGATGCTCTCAAGGTCAGCAGAGAAGGCAAGAAAAAAACACATTTCCTTTCCCCAGGCAAAAATAAATGGGTGTAGCCCTGAGACGTATGATAAGTCCCCCTCAAAGAGGAAACAGGAAGAGACGTTGACTTCCCTCAGGCATTATGGGAAATGCAGATTAGACAAAACAAGAAGGAGATTGTGCTCTCTAGCTGTGTCTGTGTGTCTCTCTGCAGAGACTGCACTTGTCTTTGAAAAGCTGTCATTAAGACAAAATGTCTTAAGTTGTTGCAGCCAAAAAAAAAAAAAGTAATTTTCAGCATTTGCTGAGTGCTCTCAAAGTTTATTTTGCTAAAAAGGCCACTGTTTAGAGACATCAATGACTGGAAAATGAAATCTAGATAAACCAGTAATGATTATGTCAGACAGAAGTTATATTTTTGGAAATATGAAGCCAGTCTGCCAGTGCAGCGAGATCATTACTGGAAAATCCCCGACTGATGCCTTACAGAAAATTTTATTCCCAAGCTCGCAATATTTGGCCTTGGGTTGGACTAAAACAGTAGTTAAGTAATTTTGTTTTATCACATCATTTCAATAAATACACTGATCGATGAGGGAGATGGGCCAGACAACTCAAGATAGTCATATCACCATGTAACATTGAGTTTGGGAAGTGAGGATTGAGGAAATACACTGCTCAAAAAAATTAAAGGAACACTTTGAAAATACATCGTATTTCAATACGGGGAAAAAACAAACTGGATCTTAGCATTGATATGGACTGGATAATGTGTTAGGAATGAAAAGTGCCACATTGTTTGATGGGAATGAAAATTATCAACCCCCCAGGAGGGCTAAATTCAAGACACCCTAAAATCAAAGTGACAAACTGATGTGGCAGGCTGGTCCATCTTGCTGAAATTCCTTGGCAGCAACTCAAAATGGTATTCAGTAGTTTGTATGGCCTCCATGTGCTTGTATGCATGACTGACGATGCCGGGACAAACTCTGAATGAGACGATGGATGGTGTCCTGGGGTATCTCCTCCCAGAACTGGACCAGGGCATCACTGAGCTCCTGGACAGTCTGAGGTGCAACCTGATGGTGTTGGATGGAACAAAACATAATGTTCCAAAGGTGCTCTATTGGATTCAGGTCAGGTGAGCATGGGGGCCAGCTAATGGTATCAGTTCCTTCATCCTCCAGGAACTGCATGAGTTCTCTTACCACATAAGACTGGGCATTGTCGTGCACCAGAAGGAATCCAGGACCACTGCACCAATGTAGGGTCTGACAATGGGTCAAAGGATTTCATCCTGATACCTAAAGGCAGTAAAAATGCCATTGTCCAGCCTGTAGAGGTCTGTGCGTCCCTCCATGGGTATGCCTCTCCACACCATCACTGACCCACCACCAAACCGGTCATGCTGAACAATGTTACAGGCACCATAACATTCTCCACGGCTTCTCCAGACCCTTTCATGCCTGTCACATGCATTCAGGGTGAACCTGCTCTCATCTGTGAAAAGCACAGGGCACCAGTGGTGGACTTGCAAATTCCTGTGTTCTATGGCAAATGTCAGCCGAGCTCCACGGTGCCAGTCAGCGAGCACAGCGGGCACTCGAGGACGCTGGGCCCTCAGACCACTCTCATTACATCTCTTTCTGATTGTTTGATCAGAGACATTCACACCAGTGGTCTGCTGGAGGTCATTTTGTAGAGCTTTTGCAGTGCTCATCCTGTTCCTCCATGCACAAGGGAGCAGATAGCTGTCCTGCTGATGGATTGAGGACCTTCGACAGCCCTGTCAAGCTCTCCCAGACTAACTGCCTGTCTCCTGGAATCTCCTCCATGTGCTTGAGAATGTGCTGGGAGACAGCAAACCTTCTGGCAATGGCACGCATTGATGTGCCATCCTGGAGGAGTTGGACTGTCTGTGGAACCTCTGTAGGGTCCAGGTATTGCCTCATGCTACCAGAAGTGACACTTACCCTAGCCAAATGCAAAACTAGTGAAAAACAGTCAGAAAACATCAGGAAGGAAAAAATGTAGGTGGCCTTCACCTGTAAACTCATTCCTTTTTTGGGGGGGTTGTCTCATTGTTACCCCTCTAGTGCACCTGTTGTTAATTTTATGAATACCAAAGCAGCTGAAACTGACTAAAAAGCCCCTCAATTACTTACTTGACCAGATCAGTATCCCACATGTTTGACTGATTTGATGCAATACTTAGATTAAAAAGTGTTCCCTTAATTTTCTTGAGCAGTGTACTTTGCAGTATTGTTTTACTCCCATTTCATTATGGGTTAATTTTACCATCAGTGATATATTTCAGCTTACATGAAGCATTCCTGCTGACTTTGGGAGGGGTTTTGTCTTTTTTGTGTTTTTTTGTTTGTATCTTTGTGTTATTTGGTCTGAAATAGCAGTCTGCGCGAATGGGCACAATTTATTACTGGACCGTGGACCAGTAAACAGTAATTTTTTACTGGACCGAAACAGTTTTTACTGGACCGAATATTTTATGCACAAATGTACCAAAAGTTGATGTATAATTTAATTTTAATAATTGTTATACAAATTTACTACTTTATTAATTATGTCCCAGATACAACACAACGCCATGGGCGAAGAGAAATTACCGTTTTTATATAGAATAAACCATACAAAATTAACTATTGGATAAAGAAAAGCACTCATTTGAGATCAAAACATAAATCATGTACTCAACCATGCTAGAAGTACTATAAATCACAGAGCAATGTGGCTGGGTCAAGCAGAGCGACCTTGTAGAAGCGAAATGAGGTGTGGTTTATTTATTTTCTGTTTATATCATGCGTTTTTATCGCGTGATATCGCTGTTCACACGAGAGCCTCTCTGAGGAGCAGCCCTCCCCATCCGGACGGCGCGCCGCTGCGCTTGCAGTGTGCTTTGACTTTCGGAGCAAGACAGCGGCGCTTCGTTCCGTTGCGCGGCGCGGCGCGATCGCATTATGTGGAACTTCGGGGTTACAGGAAAAAAATTACACCGGACATGAGACCAGTAATGTAAGTTTTACCGGACTTTTGGTACACAAATCGGATTTGACCGATGGTCCGACGTCATTGGCGCACACTGAAATAGTTTCCATAGGTTTCGTAGTTATCACGCGTATGTCAACATTAGCAGTATTCAGAGGTCAGTTCTGCTTGTGTGGGTAGCATGAACATGGTATAAGTACTACAGTAGAAACATTGGTGTGTAGACTCGGGCAGATGTCCTGGTAGTCTGCAGTGTTAAAAAAGCCAAATGAATAACAGGGAGCCATAATTAGTGTAGGCAAGCGTGCAGGGTCTGAACGAGACAACGTTCCAGGAGTCGGGTTTCCACTGCTGCATAGATTCAGCGGATTTCTGTGTTCTTTTCTCCAGATCGAGGACCTCCAGATGAAGCTTCAGCATGCTGAAGCTGACCGTGAGCAGCTCCGAGCTGACCTGCTGCAGGAGCGGGAGGCCAGGGAGCACCTGGAAAGAGTGGTGAAGGAGCTACAGCAGCAACTCTGGCCCAAATCCACCAGCCTCAAAGACGGTACACCCAAGGACATGCCAGCTGACAACTAAGCCAGCAGTCAGCTCCACTACCTAACCATTCCCTCTCATTGCTATGATCCACCCCAACATCCTCTACCCTTTTTCAAACTCTATTCAGGAGACCTGGAACAGACATATGCCACTGTCCCTCACACTCACACCCCCACAACACAAAAGCATACGAAGACTCTCGCTCTCCAACCAGAGACAGAAAAAGAAATGTGGAGCTGTGCCCTCATCCACACCCATGAAAAGTCTAGTGAGTGATTCCCTTGGAGAATGACCAGAAATGGCAACAAGGAAACCCATGTTTCTAAATCAAGCACTGACTCGCACCTTCCAAACTCAGAGAACTGAAAACTGGATCACAGTGAATAACAGAAAAGAGATACACAGCGCGATGTGTGGCTGTCCCTACATTTTCCCTGACAAGGAAATGAGGTGAGACGTGTGGACTGTGCTAAAAACTGCTAAAAGAAGATCATATTCTATTGGATTTACACAGCTGTTAAGAGGTGTTGTAGCGGTGTGGCGAGGAGTGTTGGTCTCATACGTAACCCTCAATTCTGGAGAAAGCCTCCACCACTTTCTCCTGCCACATTGAAGACAGAGGATTTTGAAAACATCATAAGCTATTTAAGGACAACATAGCAATGTGTAAAGAAAAAGAAGAGCATTTCCCTGTTTCTCTGTGCTATTGGAGTTGGAAAATATGAAAGATACAGAAAAATTAGAAGGTGAACAAAACATGCAAATGAACTTTCCACAGTGCCACCGTGGTTTTGTTGGTTTTCAGGAAGTCATCCCAGTCCACTCAGAGGCGACCCATCTTCTCCTCACATTATTTCCATTCAGGTTGAATTTTTCTCTCTCTTGGGATCAAACCTGGATTGAAGATTGAAAATAAAAACATGCCGACTTAGAGGCACCTTTTTTAGTGAGCACTTGTTTTTGGTGATCAGTAACAATATCCAACCGTCTCCACCACGCACACACACAAACACACACACTGGTTGCCATATGTTTTTTAAGCATTTGGGTCAAAACCCTGAAGTCTTTATCTTCTAAAGATAAAATACTCCAGATGTGAGTGTAGCCATGTTTTCTTGTCCTGTAACATTTGCGTGAAAAGCGCCGGCATGTTTTTACTCAAATTGGCATCATCATCTTTGAAGTCACAGTGGACTGGATGGACACTCTTGTCAATAACCACAAAATGTTCATTTTAATTAAATTAAGGTATGTAAATAAAAGTATATGATGTTGTTTTCTTTTTTTACTTTACAATAATGAATCGCACTTTGTCATAACAAAATACTGTTATAATGCATTGTACTCGCACTATTGTCTTCAGTCTTTCTTTGAAAACATCATCTTATACATGAGTGCTAACATATAAATCCAGTAAGCATTTCGTTGATTATATGCATCTTAAAAAAAAACTGTTGTTCTGTTTACTAAGGCAAAGTATTGTAAATAAACAGAAAGAAAAAAGTATAGCTGTTGCTCGCTGATGCAGTCTGGAATTTTTGGAAGGTGTTGGGCAACGCATTCTCCCATCCCTGTAATATAATCGACACTTGAGGACTCGGTTCTAACATACAACAAATCTGACAACACAGAGCTGAATCGCAGGAGCACGAACAAAAAGTAAAGTCAGATTTTATTCAGAAGGTGGAGAGCGTGAACCGGCCATCACACAGGGGGTACAATGCAATCAGAATGTACATTGTGTTAATGCTAATTTTCCTTTGGTTGTTGATGTTGTTTTTAACGTGGAGATATTTTATTGCTTGTCTGTTATGTTCACTTTTTTCAATAGAAAACTCATATTTTCTTTATGCATGAAATTTGACAACGTTTGCCATACATATAGTCAGTTATTGGGCATTGATGCTGTACATGTAAGGGTTTTATTGTGTTATGCAATATAAAGCATTTTTTTTCTTATTTAGAAGAGGAAATTGTTATTGAAAAAAGCAACAAGTCGTGTATTGTTCTTAAGAAAAAAAAACTTCACACTTGCGAAAAAAACAAAACACAACAAAAAAAGAAGAAAAAAAAAATCAATGCAATGCTGGACAACCTCAAGTGCCTGGATGTGGGCGAAAGGTTTCCAGAGAAGGAAAACTGATGATGAAGCTGCTGGCATTGGGGCATCTTATCAATTTACTGTTTGCAGGTTTCAAATTAACAGCCCCTCCTTGTATTGCACTTCTTTTATCAGTATTCCTAAATCCAACCAGTTTACAAATGTTTTTTTTTCTTTTTTCAGTGCTGAGAACAATTGAACAAATGCTAAGATGCTTAAGGCTTTTTTTTTTGTTCTGAATGAGTGCTTTGTTTCTTCATTTGATATCAATGATATGCATGTTCAGACAATTTTTATAGAAGATCATGAAAAGCCACTTGCTTCGGTGAATTGTTACTTTGGGTTGTACATAAAGATTTAACTGTTTATTCCCAGTTTGCTGACTTGTCCTGAGGCGGACACGTCGAGGATAATAGGGCATTATGTTGAAAGCCCGTTTCTTATCCGACATTACTGATGTTGCACGGAGAACAACACTGCATCTGTGACTTTGGCAGAACTAAAATTGGTACATTTTGTAGTTGTTTTTACACTCAAAAGAGTTAATAGCCTATGTGTAGTTTACGTTACTCATGGTTTTCTACAAAAAAGGGAGACAGTAATGACATTTGGCTCTTCGCTCTCCCGCACGAAAAGAAAAAAGCTGTTTAATGACGTCTTGTTTTCTAAAGGAGAATCATTTTGCTAAATAATGGGCAGTAAAGCAGCAATAACAGTCCATATTAATAGACAAATACTAGCCAGTGTGAAGATTTGAATAAGGATTTACAAATGTAAATATTTTTCATTTACAATATTGTATAATATATGTACATGGTGTTTCCTTTTTCAAAAAGAAATCTTTTCTTACAATAGCTGTCTTGTTTTTTTTTTGTTTTTGTTTTTTTGAATTTGTGTTATAACTGAGACATTTCAAAAACAGTTAATGCAGTGCGTAAGAGAATATTCCCTACATGAACATGTTAATCCATTTCTTTTCATTATTTTTTACTGTAGAGTCTTTATATTGAATGACTTTTTTCACCGGTTCATATATATTTTTAACAGTATGTTCAGCATCAGATAGCAGACCTGCAGTACGGGTCGCACACACACGACTACGCCACCTTGCAGATTGTTTCTCCCTCATCCTCGTGTCATTTTAGCCCTGTGCTGCTGCTAATTCTATATACAGTTCTAGAAATATTTTTATGTAAGAGGTAAGCTTTCCCATTTATTAATGCCACATATACAGTATGAAAAAAGCTTGGCTTATTCATCTATCTCCCTTGTTTCATTCATCTTTTCATGCCTTTTTCTTCCTCCAACAACACTGTTCCCTTCTCTAACGACACGGACTATATTGTAAAGTAAAGGACTTTATGAGATTATGTTTGAAAATAGCTATGCTTATATACTACAGTGACTGAATGTACAGTGTATAGATGCATTACCAGAAATAAAGTTGTTTGTCCAGATTGAATGACCCAGTTTCTTATTTTACTGCCTGTTTGGGAAATAATATAAACCTAATTCTTCTGCATGTCTTGCAGACAGAGTGCTTTTGGACTTCTTATTAACTTACTGATATATGCAGTTTAGTACACAAAAATATCAGTTGTTTCTGCTGAAAAAAATACTTGTTTTCTCAGGAGGCGATCTCTGCTTCATACTTGTGAATTATCAGTAGTTATAGGAGAGGAAAGGTGCTCTTTGGTTACACTACTCAGATTCTAGAGCTCCAATTTATTTCAAAGATGAGAAAAGGTCCTATTTACTGATTAACTCCTGTCAGCAACAAGCAGTTTCTCAGATTGCTACTTTAATTCAGCTATTTTGTCGGAAGAATTTCTGAGCTTCATAGAAGCGGTGACTAATTTTCCTATAGGATGTGTATGCGTATCGTATGAGTGACTTTCTGCTTCCTCTTGCAAGCATACAGTAAATGATGTAAGATTTCCTGATACATTCAGATTTGACAAGACAGTAAAAATTGGAGGAAAGTCTAAACGATAAAACCTGTAGGAAGAGTAGATGGCAGAGGATTTATTATAGATTTGTCATCTGACATGTTTCCCTTTTGTTTTGATGAGAGATTTTGGACATTCAAATATGTGTTTACTGTGAGACTATCTGCAGCGGTTCACAGTATTTATAGGCAAAAAAAAAAATTCTGGCAAGCTTTCCAGCCTTCATATAAATAAAAATGAAAAATGTAATGTCAGAATATAGAGGTGATAAAAGAATGAAATACCTGCAGCTCCTTTCAGGTAAAACTAAGTGGAGCTGTTTCAGTGCAGAGTACCAAGCAACACATTCTTTTTGTTTCAACCTCTCATCCGGTTTATGTACACAGATATGGTTTTAAGTCAGCTGCAGGAGAAACCTCCATAATTACTGTGAAAAACTTGAAAAGATAAAGATGAGCTGCAAACACTTAACTAGAAAGGAATGTACGCGAGTCTCCAGTTAACGCCCACTCAGCCTGACAACATTTCACGTAAACATTCATTAGTACGTGCACACACTCGGGTGATATACAGTCTCATGTGCACAGTATAGGTCAGCTGCTAGGTTAGGCTCCTCACCATCCAGTGAATGAGGTTTTAGCTTATGGTCTTAGCCAAGTCATAAATTAGTCTTTACACACACTTTAAGACCTTCTAACACTACTTCATTGTTTTCATCTCCAAAATAAAAACTTAAGAAGTGGACACAGACTCTGCCAGTTTTGAAATTGTTAACTTTAAATTACAGAACCGGAAATGATAGATAACAAAAGATAACAGTGGTGACAAACCCAGAAAACTGTCCTTCTGCTCTTTACTGATGTTAGATTAAGGGATCTGTGTCTGAGCAATATTGCACCTCCTCCCTCTCTGTGAAGGCCACCTTTTTACTCCACTCTTAATTTCCAGGATCAACTGATAAACTATTTGTTTGTTCACCTGTTAAAAAACCTGTGAAAAAATGGTGGAATGCTGTAACTGTTGCTAAAAACAGTAAAACACTCTAATGTTATAGTCACACACTGTGAAAAAAAACAAAAAAACATTTTGACATTAAAGTTCTGGCCTGTTTTTTAGTTTATTCAGTTTTATTTTGTTGAATTTTTGTTAGTTTATTTTTGTTTAGTGTGATTTTACAAGATTTCTATCATTTTAAAAAACAGAAAATCGGTAAAACAACAGTTCAAATTATTTAGTCCTTTTCAACACTTAATATACATATTTTACCTTTCAAATAAAAATAAGTATCTATAAATAATTATATTTTTGCAGATTTTATAATTACACATGAATTAAAGCTTTTGTGACTTTACTAGTTATAACTAACAGAAAAGGGAAACCTGTAAAAGAACACAGAATTTCTCAAAAAATTTAATTCAAAAACTCTTAAATCATTATTTTTTTTACAGTGCAGATAGACTGTGAGAAGCTGGACTTAGGCTCAGCAGAGTTTATTAGCTAAATGCTAACATAGCCACACTGAAAATGTTGCCAAATCTCAGTTTAGCGTGCTAACATGCTTTGCTCATTAGCACTAAATCAAAGCATTGCTGAGGCTAATGGGAATGTCATTAGATAGGTAGTAAACCAATATCATCAGGAGTAAACCAAAGTATTGATCAAATTAGCATTTCAGCCTGAAGATGACACTGCAGGAAAAGTTAGACTTACTACTATTTATATGAACTCTTACCTCTGGACAGGTCAGCGGGATGCAGACTATTCCTATCCCCACGGCTACTAAATAAGTGCTTAATAAACTTCTATAAATCCAGATATAAAAATTCAGATGTACTTTTACTAAATTTGTCAGTACTTTTATTTTACACTAAATCTTTTGCATCATTTTATTTTTCTTGTTTATTACCTGTTCTTTTTCATTTTTTAATGCACTTTAACTTTTTGTTCTGTTATGTTATCTGTTTGTGAATCACTTTGAATTGCAAATGTGTATGTATTGTATTATATAGATAAACTTGCCTTGCCTTGCCTTGCCTTGCCTTGCCTTGCCTAAGGTCACGAGGAGTTTGTCCACGAGGAGTTTGGAAGACATGAACATCTGTATGACACGCATGCAAAGATACAAACGCATGACAAATTCATTTCAATTCAATTCAATTTTATTTATATAGCTTCAATTACAGTCAAATTGTCTCAAGACACTTTACAGAATCCATATGCCTGACCCCCAGAGCAAACCCTGACAAATAAAAGGAAAAACCAACAAATGTGTCTTTGTAAAGTGTTGGGCCACTATGCACTGCCAGAACTGCTCCATTGTCACTTGGCATTGATTCTACAAGTATCTTGAACCCCACTGAAAAGATGAACACCCTTGTCCTCTAATGTGATGTTTTAATAATGGTGGTGATGAGGACGTCCAAAACATCAGTCCAAAATCTCAGTGTTCTTTTCGTGGGTTGAGATCTGGTGACTCTGAAGTCCATAGCACATGATTCACACATTTTTCATCAAACCATTTAGTGAGTCCTTGAGTCCCATACATCCGTTGTCATCCCCATTGAGAGAAATATGTTCCATCATAGACAAAGGTGATCACTCTGAGAAAAGAAAAATTAAAGAAGAAATGGATTGGTCAAATAAAAATGACTATAAATCTAAGTTTGGATAATGAATAATTTTGGGCGCAAGTGTATAAAAGAGCATTATCAGAATCATGACTTGCAGACCTTAAGATGTTTGCAGATACTGTGCTCATATATACACTGCCCAGCCAAGAAAAAGGTTGCACACTCTAATATTTAACATAACGTTGCTGAACCTGACCAACCCCAGATCATAACCCTTAGCTCCACAGGCTTGTAGGCACTAGCCATGATGGGTGCCTCACTTCACCCGCCTCTCTTCTTACCCTGATGCTCCCATCACTTTGAAACAGGGCAAATCTGGACTCATCAGACCACATGACCAACACATTTGGGCCTCAGAGATGATGGTTCACCGCTGTCATTCCAGATTTTAATAATGCATTGGATGATTCTTAACCTGATTTCAGTAGTTTCAGAAATCTCCTTAGTTGTTTTCTTTGCTTGATGCAGGCCAACAATTTGACCCTTCTGAAACAGATTGACATCCTTTCTATGACCACACAATATGCCTTCCAACATGGTTTTTCAAGAAATGCATCAGCTTTTGTTGTGTTATTAATGGATTTTGTTGTTGAATTTTATGCATTTAAAGGCTTTTCTGGGGACGGGTGCTGCATAGTAGCCTATAAATGCTGCGGTGAGTTGCATCCTCTATTTTTGGCAGTGGCGGGCCAAGCATTTCACACCTAGGCCTTCAGTGGTGCTCCGTCTGAATTAATCCGCCCCACAATAACTATTTTATGGCTATAAAAACCTCTTCTTATGCAGAAATGCAGTATTAAGAGGCGTTGAATCACAGACAGATAACTCATGTAGCCACGATAAACGCTTTTACTGAGGAAACAAACCCGGGGTGCGCAAGTCTCCTGCTGCAGCAACAGCTGCCACACACATTTTACTCACCAGAAATTCGCTCCTTGACACCTGTACCCGTTACGTAATGCAGGACCAGTGCGAGTTGTGCTGCGTTACTGGCGTCTGTCGTCTCATCCACCATAACAGAGACAAACGGTGCTTTTTTAAACTTCGCTTCTTATCTCTTCTCCCATCACTTCAGCAACAGCAGTGATCAGGTCGTTTTGTATTTTGCCTGACGTCCCACTAAACACTTTATTAGTGGACAGGTGGAAATGTAAATCCATGTTGCTCTCAGCAATGAGAGAAAGAAGCTCCACATAGTTTCCTCTGTTTTTGGATCCAGCACTTTCATCGTGTCCTCGAAATGAAAGTTCCTGTTTGCCCAAAAAAATGACACAGTCTATCAGTCTTTTTAAGATTTCCCTATTTTTCTTCACCTTTTCGTTGTGGAGCTCCGTTTCCCTGCGCACTTGGTCGCTCAGCTGTAGATCCACTCTCGTTTCCCCAAAAGTTTTGGAAAGCACCGTTGCTTCTAAGTGTCCGGCAGTGCTTTGGTGTCTCATTGCTGCCTTGGTTAGGCAAGCCAAATTTACAAACCCAGTGTGGCTCCAAACACCATGTCGATCAGTGGCAAACAACAAACACTCCCAGCAAAATAACTTGCAGTGTTCCTCGGAGCATGTGAGCCAGGGGTACCGCTCATAGTTAGTGGACTGAAAGTGGCGGACAAATCCTTTTCCCGGTTGTGACAGGCTTGCTAGTTTCGGAATTGCTCGACCTTTCTTTACGACGTCCAGCTTTTCTTGAAAAGTCCGTCTTGAAAATGGATTAGACAATAAATCTGCAACCAAATCTATTTCTTCTCCTCCTTCAGCCATTGTGGGTTGACAAAACCGCTATTACATCGACAGAACTAAATTTCTGTTCACGCAGCTCGCTACAGATGCAGTTCACTAGCTCTGGCAAGTAAACTCTCTGACAATCCAATCAAAGGGTGCAAATACGCTGACGTCACCGTACGCCTGCGAGAGGGCCTTGGTGTCGCCAACTCAAAATCTGATTGATTGAAGCAACAGTTTAATTGACAGTTATTTTCTGCTGGAGGGCCCGCAGAACTGATTCTGAAGGCCTCCAGGCAGATTTCTTTGACTTTGACCCTGCCTAGCAACAAATAATGGATGAAATGTGAATGGCTAAATGCTTTTATATGAGAATACATGTCTGGGAGCATCACAACCAGAGGAAAAGCCATGAAGGGATATGGCAAGGCGTTTTTACATTTAATGCCTAGATTGCACTATCCGGAACTAAGACTGCGGATATCCACAACTCCATTCTGACTAGGCGTTAATGAATTTTGGATATCCAGAATTTTCATTAAAGATATCCATAACGTAATTTTGACTATCCGAAAGGACTGGTAGAGATATCTAAATCTCAGTTTCACCTAGTCAAAACTGAATTACGGATATCTCTAATGACGTAACTGAAACGTCATGAAAGGCGTCACATATTCTAAATGAAAATTACAGATATCCGTAATTCAGTTTCCACTTGGTGAAATGTAAGTTAAAGATATCTTAAACATCACTATGACTCGTCGGAATGACGTTGCTCTATTTTAGATATCCAGGAAAAAGAAAAAAAAAAGATATCCAGAAATGCGTAACTTTCCAACCCTGCCAGAAAAAACAGGAAGCTTATGGCAAATGAAGCTGTTCCATGGCGGTAGCAGTGGTGTAGTCTGCGTGATACACAGGTATACGCCGTACACCCACTAGAAAATTTTCCAAATTTCCGTATACCCACTTAAAATGCGCAAAGATATGTATACCCAGGGGTGTAAACACGCAGGTATACGCCTTATATCCACTAGAAAAGGTCCCGAATTTCCATATAACCACTTAAAAATGCGCAAACATATGTATTAGTATGTTTTTTTTTGACATAACGTTCACTTTCCCGTTCATAAATTCATCTTCTCTGTGTTAGGAAGTGGTGAAGCTTTGTGGGACAGGGGAAGGTGTCTGGCTGAGAACAGGGCTCACTAAAAGGCGGACCGCGGTCCGGATCCAGACCCAGACCCAGACGCCGTCTATTTGGATGTAAATTTGACAGGTCGCTTCTATTTTTACCGTTGCAGCTTTCCAGTGTTTATCATTGGTCTGTCAGCTCAGAAACACACAGACCAATTATGTACGAGTTAAGGCATCCCACGTGACGCTACTCAGCCAATGACGTCTTTGCATGGCAGCTCTGCCTTCAAAAAGCAGTTGAGAGATGAGGGACAGAGAGGAGGACAGTAGTGATGGAAGTTCGGTTCTTTTCAGAGAGCTTTTGGCACGACTTCCAAAGAAGAGCGGTTCTTTTGGCTCCCAAATGGCTCCTAATTTATTGTTCTTTGTAGCCTCATATTTAGCCTAACCTGGCTAATATGATCATTTGTATTTTGACAAACACTTTTTCATTCAGTGTTTTTATGAGAAGCCTTATATAATTGACTCATTTTGTGCATTTGTTCTGTTGCAAAAACAGGTATTCTTACTTTTTTTTTATTATTTCAATCAAACTTTTTTGCACAAAAACAAATGAACAAAACTCTGCACATGAACCCACAGAACCAGAACAGAAACAGAACCAGACTCAGTATTCAAACAGTATAAATGTCCTCAGTGCAGGGTGAGACTCAGACAAATCAGAAGCCTGAGCTTGGATGGGCTGATACCATTTCTTCTTTCAGTGAATATCTGCCGTGTTTTTGAGAAGATTCTCTCAGATGAAGAAGTTGTCTCTTCCTCCATCACCTTCATCAGGTGGGGCAGACTGAGGCCTTGTCCTGCCTCCAGCTCAGTGGGTCGTCTGCTGATTGGATGAGGGGTTCCTCTAGATATGATCCTCCATTACCACATCAGCTGTAGGATTTCTCCTTGCAGCATCTCCTGTAGCTCTTCCATCAAAGAGGCTCCACACAGCAGAAGTTTGAGGTTCCTCCTCCACTTGGTCCTCTAATGGTGGAGGTGTCAGACTGCTGCTGCTGCTCATATTCTCTGAAGTGTCTCATCAACAGCTCTGTTGTCACTGAATTCAAGCTTCTTTAATCTAGGATCCAGTAACGTTTTCTGTGAGGACAGTGTTAAACTCCATACTCCATTAAATAAGTTGGGAGTCGGCTCTTCAGATTCACTACAAAGCATCGGCTCTTAGTCGTATCTTTTCTGCATTACACATCTCTAGAGGACAGACTGTGGTCACATGCTGACCATGTTTGGCTCAACATACAGCTGTAAGCAGCTTTCTCAAGTATAAACAGACATTGCTACGCGTGTGCAGACCAAGCTCCGTGCGCCCAGTGTCTCACGAAACTGTCCTCCTGCGTGCATGGAGCTCTGATCTACCGCACGCGGGGAGAAGACTTTTGACTCTTTGTGGGCGGATACCAGTGCTCGCCACAACCTCCCTATGATTGACTGTCTGCGACAGCAAGAACTCACCCCCCACGTGGGGATGCCACTGTATACAAGAGAGGAAATGGTTGTGGAGCAGAGAATAACACGGGCATCAAGTCTCGTAACACATCTCAACATACACTCAGGAAACGAGGCTAACACCATGAAAGGAGCTTAAGCGCGGTTAGTAACTAACACCACAGTCCGTGGTAGCAGCATTTACCACGATGCTAAGAATCTTCACTATTCTCTGGACGCACACATCTCCGAACACCACACGAACGCGACGAACTCTGCCTTTATGTCGCTCCGCGACCCAGTCTGCCGTCAACATCGGAAGTCGAGCTTGTTGTGTCAGCATAGAGCACAGTTCCTGAAGCGCCCTCCAATGAATGGTAAAACATTAGCACCAACCGCAGCCCTCTCAACTGTGACAGGTGACGTCATTTCCTCTCTTGTATACAGTGGCATCCCACACGCGCAGAGTGTTTTTGCGCCCGTGGAGACTTTTTTTCCCACTCGCGCGGGGTACGTGTTTCACACGCGCAAGAGAGTGTTACGCGTGCGCGTGACTTTTGACCTCATTATGGCACCATATATGCCGCGCGCGCGTGTGTGTGTGTGTGCACGCATGCACGTGTAAGTGCACGCGCACATTTATGAGAACCTGACCTGGCTTTGGTTTATAAGGCTAGAGTATACCCACTAGAAAAAAACTAGACTACACCACTGGAGATAAGTTATGGTAAAGAGACATGCAAGTTTTAAACTACATGAAGATATAGAGTACAATATAAGCAAAATAGAAATACAAAACATACATTGAAGATGTGCATAGTGACAGTGTGCACCATACAGTGGTGCAAAGGACAGTTTGTACAAAATTAAAGACATTATATAGATGAGAATGTAACCCACACAGTAAACCAGCAACTCATAGAACGCATGTTACTGTCCCTTTAAGATGCTTGACGCAGCACCTAGGCAACCGCAGAAACAGAGACCTGAGGGAGAGAGCTGAGATCAGAGATCGGGAACTTTGATTGCTATTTATTGAATCAATTATAGCCAGAAAAATGAACCCTACGCCTTGAAACCACAATCAAACCTGTTTTGAAAACTGCAAAATACTGTTGGAATAAGCCACACCAGTTTTGGTGAGTTTCACGCATTTCACCGCTTTCTGCCTGAAAGTGGGAGGAGTAATAGCACGGACATTACAGATATCTGCAACGTCATTTCGTCTAGTCAAAACTGTCATTCAAGATATCTTTACATCTTTACATTTCGCCTAGGCAGAATTGTAATTACAGATAATCTCCAGTTTAGATATCTCTATCAAAATTCATTAAAGATATCTGTAACATAATTTTAGACATCTCCAATCTAGTTTTGCCTATCCGTAATTCCCATTTGAGATATCTACGACGTCATTTTGACTAGGCGTTACTTTAATTTAAGATATCTACAACGAATTCCGCCTAGTCAAACTGAGTTATGGATATCCATAAAGGAACATGTAGATAGATAGAATTGAGGAGGGGTTGGAGATATCTCGAATTGGAATTTTGACTATCTGTAATTCAGTTTGTAGATATCTGCAACTGGAATTACGGATATCCATAATTCAGTTGCAGATATCCGTAATTCATATTGCGGATATCTACAACTGAATTACGGATAGGCGCAATGACGTAACCCATACACATGAATGGCAAAAGTGACGTCATTTCTCCTAGGAAGATGTATTTGTGGATATCTGAAATGATAATTACGGATAGGAGAAATAAAGTTGTTGATATCTCGAACGTTCTTTCGACTAGCAAGAACTGAATTACAGATATCTGTAGCGAATATCCAGTCTGGGCATTAAATGTTAAAACGGCTTGCCATAGAAGGGAAGCAGACAGACTATTTGGAATTATTTAACAAGTATTTATGGTCAAAATATAATAAACATCAGTCTGTGATTTAGATATTTTTAGGCCAGCAGAGAAGGTCTTGCAGGCCCTGACAGGCCCACCACTGATTTTAGGTACATGTCCAAGTAGAAAGAAACATTGAGTAATTAAATGAATGCAGTCAATGTTTCCCTGACAAACATTTACATACAATAGTGTTCTGACACAGTGCTCATATGGAACATGTGCATGAGTCTTGTAACACCAACTGCTTCCAAGTGGATAAAATTATTGACCCAAAAAAATGTACAGCTAAACAGTTCAAAGAGCAAAACCCAAATGCAGTAAACATTATGGGATAACTCAAACTGTTGTCTCACTCCGAGCAGCCCAAACAGTACTGGCTGGTAGGAGGCAGCTCTCTGGTTACTGCTGCTGCAGCCCACATTGTCAGACAGCTCTCAGCTCCTCTCAACCAGCAGTAGCACCACCACACAGGACTATTGACTGACCCAATTACAGCAGTCACATGATGAAGAACGCCCCACAGTTAGCTCATTAGTCTCTGGAGTCTCCATGCAGCTCTTTCAGTCTTACTCTGCCTCCATGTCTCCTGCTGTGTTATAATGTACAGTCAATTACTAAGTCATGTTTAATTCATTCAGTACAATTTTAATCATTCATTTTTTAAATATTTTTAAAGAACATGATAGACATATTCACAGAAAGTAGATTAGCAAGTCTCCCACCTTCAGAATGTTTTAAAGCTAGAAACATCCATGGTTTACTACATGTAGCACAGCCCATAGTGCAATTAGTGTGTGGTGTATATATATATATATCTATTTATCTATATAGATATAGATATAATAGAAAGTTTGTGGTCATCCAGACAATTTCATGCTTTCCATGACAACTCACGTTTTTATTCATGTACTAACATAATTGCACAAGGGTTTCTAATCATCAATTAACCTTTTAACACCATTAGCTAACACAATGTAGCATTAGAACACAGGAGTGATGGTTGCTGGAAATGTTCCTCTGTACCCCTATCTAGACATTCCTTTGAAAATCAGACATTTCCAGATAGAATAGTCATTTACCACATTAACAATGTCTAGACTGGATTTCTGATTAAATTAATGTTATCTTCATTGAAAAAAGTAACTGTGAGCTTTTTTCAACTCTTAATATACACATTTATATTTCAAATAAAAACAAGTATCTCTAAATAGTGACATTTTTGCAGATTTTAAAAATTACCATTTATAAAAATACAGATTTTTTGTGTTTTTTTAAACACGTGAAATAATGCTTTTTGTGATTTTACTTGTCAGAAATAAAAGAAGAGGGGAAAATCTATAAAATAACACTAAATTGCTCAAAAAATTACATTAAAAACTTTGAAAAACATTCAAAGCTCTTAAAAAATAGATGAAACCGACTTGGAAGGAAGCCCTGCCACAGACTGCCGACCTGTCCAGGGTGTCCCCTGTCTTTGCCCAAGTCAGCTGGGATAGGGTCCAGCACCCCCCGCGACCCTAGTGAGGATAAAGCGGTGTATAGAGAATGGATGGATGGATGGAACTTGGAAGGAGGTAATGCATTTTTTTTATTGTCATTCAAGTACTGATAAATACAAATACAGTAAAAACTGGTGCAGAGATGAGAGGAACAGTTAGTTCAATCTTCCCTCTTGCCATCAACTGTTTATCACATCAAGATTTAGAATGAGGATTCGAAAGATGCATATCATAAACCAGAAATACACTTACCTTTCAAAGTTCTTCATCTCTTTAGTTTGTCACCTTAAAAATTAACTACTGCCCGATAAATTCACGAGGATTTCTTTGTAGGGTTTCTGTCAACAATTGCTCCGGGAGAAAAATTCACCTTATTTTAATGCTTATGAGTTTAACTTTAATTGCAGTAGAAGCCACTCTACTGTTACCTGTGTCAACGCTCTGTTTAATAATTATAGGATTTACCTGACAAATTAAGTTGAAAGTCAGTGCACAAGGTCTGAAAATTTTAAAATACGAGTTCAGTGAAAAGTCTGTCTTATTTTCCTGACTTTTGGAATGAGGACAAAGAGGAAAATACTTATGCTTATGCAGACTATGTCTGAACAAAATACAAAAAGATGATTACACTTGCACTGGCACTGTAGGCTGTTACTGACGGATGTTCGCCACATTACTCAACGAGCCTGTCCTCAAACCAAAAACGACCACATAGGTCGTCTGTACACGCCCGTATTACGACCCAGTGTTACGTTTTGACTATGTGACCTCTGGCGGTTGAGTAAATATCGACACTCTGGAGTCGCAGGTGAAACGTCATCATGAACAAACTTTTATGTAACACTATCCCTGTCCCTATCCCTAACCCTAACCTTAACCATAACCCTAAAAACGTGTTGGGAAAGTGAGAAAAAAAGCTGTTTTGCGACGGAAAAGCCGTTTCCGCGAATTAAATCCCGTAATGCGTTCGTTTTCCCCGTAGGGGCGCAAACGTTCATACGACCGCATAGGTCGTATTCCGGTGCACGGTTGCAAACGACCGATGCGGTCGTATGAATTGGAGGACTTGTTGTACTCACAGGTGCAGACAAGGAAAGAATGAAGTTTAAATATACAATTTCACACTTACAGTTTCAGAATTTATATACATGACAAATACATGTAAAAATATCTTTTATGTTTGTGGGTTTTCGTCCATTTATGATTTGAAAAGTAGAAAAATTTCCCAAATAAATGCATTAAACATGTGTTAGGGTACACACTTGTTGTCAAGAACAGATTTTTATATTGAACTTTCTAATAGTGACATAGACAATTCACATTTTTTCTGCTACTACTTCCTACTTATGACTGTATTGCCTACATTAAAATGCAATGATGGACATTGATGGCTGAGAGAAAGTAGTTATATGCTGTCAATACGCAAGTACTTTTGCACCCTATTTGTATAATATAAAGAGAATGTCAGTGTGAGGCATGTGTTCATACTGTTTATTATTGCATTATTCCACCTACTGTAGAAAACAGCTTACCAAATGCAGCAGACTTGACCTTTCCCCCCTTCTCCTTTTGAATTAGACACTTCCTGCAGCTTAATGGACTCATCCCTCACTAACATTCACACACACACACACACACACGTCTAGTGCCTTGACAGAAAGCCCACAATCAGCCAGTGCAGGTCACTGGCCCTTAGGCAGGTTCAACATTTATGGGTTGTTGCAGCGTTTACTTTCTCTGCTTGACAAAAATGATCAGCATCTCAGGCAGCTCCATACATCACATCAGCTGCCATCGCAGTCAGCCCTGCAGGGTGTCGCTGTGATGAGCCGCCAGGATGGCATGGTACGATGGCCAATAAGCTGGGTTTACCCTAGCAAGGATAGATCACTGTGGAACCAAAATTAAAATTGCTGAAGCTTGACATGGCAGGTGTTGTATAGTGGTCTTTACGGCTTTTTCACTGAACACAGTGCAGCAAAGGCCAATGAGCTAAAAGTCACTATAAAACAAAACACAAAGAACAGCACATTCAACTGATAAGTTTGTCTTTAATAAGACACTCTCATCATCCATCCATC
The DNA here is from genome assembly GCF_021347895.1 of Acanthochromis polyacanthus. Lineage (NCBI taxonomy): Eukaryota > Metazoa > Chordata > Actinopteri > Pomacentridae > Acanthochromis > Acanthochromis polyacanthus. The sequence continues at coordinate 15,342,376 of NC_067118.1, read as the reverse complement.
CTCAATAAATAAGCCAATACTACAAATGGCTCATTAAAAACACTTAATCCTAGAGAAAGATCTTCATCAGAACTGACTTTCTGAAGACAGAAAGTGTTCAGTTCGACTCTTCATTCTTCAAGTTAGAAACAGCATTTGATTAAATAATCCCAACTCTGCATCAAACAGTGTAAATCAGGGGATTTGCTAACATGGGACTGTAGATACTAAAATCCACACGTTGTTTGGAACACTTTATGGATGTGGTCACTATGTATGTATGAGTGCGTTAAAGGGGAACTTCGTTTTTTTTTCAACCTGGGATCTGTTTTCATATGTCTTTTCATACATGTGAGTGATGGAGAAATTAATTTTTGACATAGCTCCAGTATGTATAGCCAAGTAATGTGGAGGTTTTCGTTCACTTCTCATCTCTAGTATGTTGTGGGACACTCGTTGAGACTAATCCGAGCCGGTCAGTGTGGGAAAAAAAGCACGTTGGGTTGCCCCATACTTTTCGCCAGCTGAGCTGCTAGCTGAGCTGCGAAGCTGCCTGCCTGGCTAAATACTGGAGCTATGGCGAAAATTCATTTCTCCATCACTCACATGTATGAAAAGACATATGAAAACAGACCCCAGGTTGAAAAAAAAACGAAGTTCCCCTATAAGGCTAGGTGTCTGAAGCCAATTACTATTTGTCAGTCAGCCCATTCTGTAGCACACAATGCACCACAATCTGAAAACACTGTGGCTGGTTTATAATAAACCAATCACAGTCATTAAGGGTGGGTCTAAGGGACATTTGCAGCTTTGGTGTTCCCTTAAAATACTGATAGCTGGAAGGGAGACAAGTATTATGATTAATAGAATAGAATAGAATAGAATAGAATAGAAATTCTTCACTGACATTGTAAATTTCCAACGAAATTAGTAAATCACGAATAACCAATAATTACAAAGTGCATATATAGGTTTTAGGAATTGCCATGTCCAGCATGAGATTGATCCTTAAGAATACTTGCTTCTCCAGTGAGGCAGCAAGAGCTGAATAAGTCATCCAGAGAGGGCAGTGAACAGCCAATGATCCTCTGGGTGGTGTTGATGATCCTCTGAAGTATTCTCCTGTGTGCTGCCTAAGCAGCTGGTAAACCACACAGTGATACAGTATGACAGCACATTCTCATGGAGCAGCAGTATGGGCAGGTTATGGAAACTGCAGCAAAGGATATGAGCGAAAGGCATAATTACATCTTATTGGATGAGACCAGATAGGGCTTCGTACCAAGGAAATGGATTCCTCAGAAATCATCCAGTTCCAAACAATTTCTCTCCTGAGTGTTGAATGCAAGATATTCTTCTCCATCCTGGCAAGGATACTGCCCATGTTCATGGTGAAGTACAAGTATGTTGACACACCAGTCCAGAACTTGCATTCCAGGCTTCTCCAGGTGTTTGGAGCACACAGGCATCCTCAGTCAGCTGATCCAGGAGAACAAGGAGAGTAAATGGAACCTAGCAGTTGTCTGGCTTGACTTAGCCAATGCATATGGATTAGGGCTGGCCCAAATAGTGCTTTCTGGTCTCCAGATATTCAGGCCCTATTAAAGACGAATATCCAAATATTCGTTCCGCCCGTAAAGTCCGACGTGGAGGGGCGGAGACGGCCCAATATTCGGATCCATTCATCTGGTCTCCCGGACGCAAATTTTGCACACTGCCTTCGTTTGTCTTCAGTTAAACTGAAGAATTCCCAAACAGCGGAGGTCTTCGGAATCTTGTCTTGTGTTTATGCAACGAAGTGAAGCGTGACAACAGATTCAGCAGTCACCCGGCCATTCGGGTGGTGGTAACAAACATGAATGGATGACCCGAGAAGAGCCGAACACGATGGGGTGAGCCGATGTGGGCCAAAGGCGGACAGAAGACAGTAACGCCGAATACTTGTCGCATGGAACGTCCGACCTTGGGGGGGGGGGGGGGGGGGGGGGGGGGGTGGGGGGGAATTCGGATACCAAAATTAATATCCGGATACCGCTTGTAGCGAACAAATATTGGATATTCGGGATATTTGGGTCCAGCCTAATATGGATCAATCCCTATGGCCTCATCAACACAGCAATGGAACACTACCACATCCCTCACCAAGCTACTTTGGAGGACTCAAGTTACGGTTCCAGATGACCCTTTTAATAACTTGGTGGCAGGACCTGGAAAAGGGAATCATTATAACGGGCTGCATTATCTCCCCCATCTTGTTCATAATGGGAATGAAACCTGCTCATACAGCAGCAAGGAAGGAATACAGTGGCCAGTGATGGACTCCAGTGATGACTCCTGTGATGGAGTCTGGCATTCGCCCAACCACACGTAAGAGCTTGATGGATGACCTCACCATAACAACAGCAAGCCATATACAAGCAAGTGGACCCTCATGGCACTCAACAATGTGCCAAAATGGGTTTGAATGAAGTTCAAGCCAAAGAAAGTTGACAAGCATGGTGATCAGGAATGCAAAGTGAAACAAGTTCCGATTCTAAGACCAAGGGGCGGTCATACCATCGATTGGAGAAAACTGGATCAAATGCCTCAGCAAGTGGTACGACACATCACTCAATGACAGGGGCAGTGTTTCCATAATGGAGAAGCAGGCTGAGAAGTGGCTAGGAAGATGAGAGCTCAGACTTACCAGGCAATTTGAAGCCTGGCTCTTCCACATGGTCTTCTACCAAGGCTCTTGTGGCTCCTGACAATCTAAGGGGCTATGACAACAGTGGAAGGAATCGAGGTTGAGTGAACAAACATCTCCCGTAAGTGGCTCAGCATTCACCTAGCTCACATTAGTAGGGCTCTACATCAGGTCTGGCTTGCCCACAACTACCCCCTATCATTGGTGGCTAAAAGAGGTTCAAGGTGGCCAAAATGCAAGGGCAGTGATGATGTATAAAGACTCCACTGATGAAAAGTTCAGCAGTGCACGGCATCACTACAACATCTGGACACAAGTCCACAGCAGTCACATCAGTGATACAAGAAAAAGTCCTTTGAAGTGCCTCGTCGGGACCTGTGCATTGAGCGACAGGCGACACGGTTCCCACCCACTTACAGCAATGTGGGAAAGCAGACCTAAAGAAGAAGCAAGACATGTTCCAAGCAGAGGTCCGACAGCTGGAAAGAGAAAAGGGAGAAGGTCTAGGGCAGTAGAGCTCACTTCACAGGGGCCTGGAGGGGGTGGAACCTGCCAAAGTGAAAGATCATCTGGCCTGAACTCTGGAGACTGGAGCATTTCGGCATCTCTTTCCCTGCTCCGCTCAGTGTACGATGCCCTTCTATCACCCACAAAGCTGCACAGGTGGGGGACACACTGTGTGGGGAAAGAGGAACGCTGGTGCACATAACTGGCTGACTGCAAGATTGCTGAGCCAGAAGCCATACAAAGTCTCAGAGCACTGGCTAACATTCTTAAGCAGGAGAGATGTAAGAAGCGTCAAGTCCACGTTGAGACCAATATATTCCATCCAGTTTCATCAGGGAAGGGGAGAAATGACCATCCTCTAAGAAGACCAAGAAGGCTCCTGCGGACAGCTACATTATAGGAGATGAACGGTCGACCGAGGAAAGAAACTACACTTTACCCAAGGTCGTCCAAACCTCCCTAAATCCAACATGGTCATATAGTCTGAGGAGTCCGAGATCATCCTAACTGAGCTGACAGCCCTGTGGAAAGAAGGATGTGTTGAGGCCTCAGAGAAAAAAGCCACCAAGTACCCGGACCTGGGTCCAACAATGCAGGGACAAAGGGTGGCAAGCCTGGCTATTCACAGTTGAGGTCGGGTGCACAGGCTTCCCAGTCAGTGTTGAATTTGCTCACAGCTCTGGGGATAGTAGGAAGGGAAAGGAAAACAGCTGTTTTGTAGGTTGGGGGAGGCAGCTGAGAAGAGTCTCTTACTGGCTATGGAATAGGAGAGAGGAGATAAGGTGGAGGCCAGTAATAGATGAGTAGCCATCACTCCCGACCCGCTATCTGGAGGGAGTTGTAGTTCAGAGTCGAAACGCCTGGTGATAGTTAGATGCCTCCTGATGACATCTTCTCCTGGATGAAAGCTACAATAACTTCTCAGGTGACTGAGAAAGGTAGCATCTAGATGTTCTTAATAGCTACTTGGTACTGTAAATGAGCATGTAATTAAATCAGTTTGTCCTTTTTAATTTGGCCATCACTTACTCTTAAAACGTTTAGACCCCTAAGGTAAAGTTGTTTTTTTATGAACTTTGTGCATTGATGTTTTTTGTGTGGTAGAAGACATATTATGAACCAAACAAACAGCCAATGACTTAGTGGAGTATTTATTTATTTATTTATTCATTCCTTAAGTCTGGATCTTCCTCAAAAAGACAAAGTCAGACAGCTTGGGGTTTAAGAAGAAAAAAGGTACTTTATGCTCAGCTCAGCAAAAAAAATCTACCACCAGGGATAATGTTAGATCCACAACTCTCTCCAGATATGACATCGTAAATCTTCCAGGGCACAGACTATTGAAAGGAGCCATAGAAGAATACCAGAATTAAGATATAATACCACAGTTAAACTGTTGAAAACCACCAAAAACAGAAACAAAAAATCACAATACTTTATTGATGTAACAGTGTTACAGCAAAAGTTTGGTTAGGTGTAGGTCCTAAACCAACTTGGCTAGGCTCAGAAAAAATAGGCTAAAGGAAATATTTCATAAAGGCAAGAGAACCTCCGTCATCATGGTCTAAACAAACTGAGGGTTTGACATGGGTAACTTTCATAGGAGCAAATTCCATGCTTCTAGCATTCCATTGTGTGCCCCTCTTTGCATGTGCCATGTTTAAAATTGCTGCATTTTTGGATGTAGTCGTTGAAAATCTGAAGCAAGAACAGACTTAGAAAGGACCTGATGTGACCAGTGCAACTTTTTGAATTTCTTTGTATAATGTGTCAGACAAAAGTGTTCATCATTAGCAAACAAGCTCGAGTTAGAATATATGAGAATATGAACTCTACACACACACGCACACACACAAACACACACACACACGCACAATCGATCTTTGGACTTGGAGATCAGGAGGTCATCTCTGTGGCTTGAGAAGTGTGGGAGGTTTATAGAGGAAGAAGAATCCTCACAGCGGCAGTCGGGTCAATGAGCTGTGGTGCTTGAACTTCTTAAAATAATAAAACACATGGCAGCTCTTACACATGTCCATCTTTGAATATGAGATTAACAATCAAATGTCCAGACATACATTCCAGCTGTATCATACCTGATTTCATCCATTCAGCCATTATCATTTGTACATACTGTCAAACTCACACACACATGAACCTGAGAGGTGTCTTCCATTTATGCAGAATTTCAGACCAACTTGGCCAGGTGAGCTGATCTGTGCTGCTTATTGAACACAGAGGCTTGTATAACTAAAATACATGCTTCATAAATATTATCACGCATCACATTAACCATGGTTGTAGGAGGTATGTGCTGTTTCCCAGTAGGTGTACTGGTACCTAATTGTCTACACAAAGCTCACAAATAAAATTTGTGCACACCAGTTTATATCAAGCAACCTGTGCTACAGCTACAGTAGATACCACGAACAGAAGTACTTGGTGGCTAGATACTCTGTTGTTAGTTCAGAGGTGGTTCCACCCAAAACCACAGACTGCATTTTTTTTTTTTTAATTCCTGTTCTGTGTGTGGATAATTAACAAGCTGCAGCAAGTTAAGCCAGTGAGCATTAGAGCATTCCATCAGTCTATGAAGAAACTTTGACTAAACCAGGTTTGTTATCTCCTCCTGTTTCTTGTTGTTATACTAAGCTTGTCTAACCACATCCTGACTCCTGTTCTGTGCTTGAGATGTGAAATTGATACTGCTTTCAAAATGGTTCTTTCTGTTGGTATTCACCCCGATTCTTATTAATGTGTACTGTCTATGTATTATTCTGTGGTTAATTATGCATAAAGATGCATGAAATTAAGTTTCAATGAGACTGTGGGGTGACCACACTTGCAATAAGCTCTAGAGTAATATCTGCAGATGTCTTAGTGTGGCTGTCTTGTGGTTCACCAGCTGTTATTGTTTTCACTGGACCCAAATGAAGAAAACTCAAACAGAAAGCAGTCCAAATCTGAATGAATCACTCAGGACATACAAACTGTGAAGGTCTCTGGCTCAAATCATTACCACAGTAGCTCAAAGCAGTCAAGGATGTGAACTCGTGTTTGAAAGTTCCACAGCTTGCAGCTTATGGATCTGAGCTGGGGTGTGCCCTCATTGAACATGACGGAGCAAACAGGGTGCCTCTAGCAATGGGCAGCTTTCATCAAGGCCTGTGTGGGCACCATTGGGAAAGACTGTGGGCACCTGTTGGTGACTCAAACAGGCATTACCGCTCATCTGGGGAAAACGAACAAGCAAGAACAAAAAAATTAAAAAATTAACTGCAGGGATGAAAAACACAAGGGCCACAATTTCTTACCACACTTAGTCGACTTTACAAGGCAAGAGTGGCTGATGACTGCAGCTACACGATGACAATAGGATTTTCAACAATAAAATAAACAAATGAAAAAACTAAAGGGAAGAGGTAAAAACACTTTTCAGAGTAAGAAAAAAAGCTGTGTGAGCTTCAGCCCCGCTTCACTGTGTTATTACTAAGCAAATGTATAGAGCGTCTTGCAGTCTCTCTTGGGAGGAAGCTAGCCAAGGTGGGGCTCTGCCAAGGTGACATGACTTAGACAGCACCCAGCAAAGGACAGAGGGGATTACTAGCCCTTGGCTAGATGCACATTTCCTTCAGTGCATGCAGAGTGGGAGTTGTAATTGACAGTAGTTAAGGGAGGGTGCTAGACATCAGTGCCACTCTGATAAAGCTGAGCTGGCGTGACGTGCCCAACAGCGGCATGCTGCACAGCGGGGATGCCTTCACGTGTACATACAGTACAGTTCCTATAATGCACTTTGGATGTGTGCGTTTGTTTACATGCAGAGACAGAGGAACGTGTGCAGGAAGAGACAGCACACTGCCGGCGTAGGCGTAAGACACAGGGAGGGAAGGAAAACAGAAGGATGGGGGGGAAGGGTGACGAAAGGAGAAGTAGGACGAGTGGGACGAGATGAGCCGGCTGCCTCCTCCTCCTACTCCGTCTCTGTTGTCTCAGGGGAGATGAAGGAAAACGAGTGCAGGCTGGCGCCTTCGTCTCACCCGCAAATCAAGCTGTCGTGGCACCACTGCGACTCCTGCCAATACTTTACTGAGCCCTGGTCATTTGCACACTACATTTTCAGCAAGGCCTGCAAGCTCAAAACACACATGAACAAGACTTTGGAGGACATTATTCAGTTTGAAATGAATGTATCACACATGGGCTCAATGCTCTGCTCAGGCTGCCACAGAGTACATGTCAGTTTAGATGCAGTAAAAAGGAAGAGGAGCTGTAAATGTATTGACTTAAAAAAAAAACACTTCAGTGAAGAGAGGCAGAGAAAACAGAGAGAAAATGTAAAAATAATGGAAAAAAACAGACAGAGAAATAGGCAGTGTGATGCTCAAGCTGCAGGGGTCTATTAAAAATGAATCAAAGGCACATTGGATTTCCCAGTGAAACACGCAGAGAAGGCTGCTCTCAGCTCTCCTAGTGAGGTGCAGAAACATTTCTGGAGACCAAGTCAAAGCATGCCAGTCACTCAGTGCCCTCACACACTCAGACACACACACACACACACACACACACACACACACACACACACACACACACACACACACACACGCACACGCACACGCACACGCACACATGCACAGTTCTTGTATGTGTACTGTTGTGACTGCATTAATATCTGACGATATAAAACATACATATTTTTCTTCTCATCGTTAGGAGAAGTCAGACATTTCAAATTGTGTGTCAGTGAGCTCTAAAAAGAGCAGAACAGAACACAGTGTCTGTGTTTACAAAGACTTTCATTTCCTGGGTATGATTGGTGTTTTAAAATATCCAGTTTTTGTGTTTGTGCATGTAGACATTATATCCTAATTTCAGAAACCTGACAAGCCTTTACCTTTTCTTTTTTTTTTAGAAACACGGTTTTGTAAGCTGGAGTACTTGAAAAGAAACCAGGTCTCTTATTGCTGTTGACTATCTGTAAGCTTTGTTCATCACGGTTTTTTTTTTTATTTATTTATTTTTTTACTATCCCTTTGTTAACCCTAAACTGGTTAGTGACCAAGGGTATTCTCCATAACTGCCCAGTTTGTACAATGCTATTGTCAGTCTTATCATTAATGGAACTGGTGCTCACACTTCTGTTTCCTCTGTTCTATTAACAATTCTGTCATACAACTAGTAACAGGAATGTCTTTTCACTCAAAGTTTCTGAATTCTGTCATGACGGCTGTCCCACCAGTCATAGCTGTGTGTCATCATCCACCTTGTCTTACATAGTGGTTGTGACAACCTGACATCAGTCTAAGTGGAAGACATCTTGCTCTTTGTCTTTCATTGCACAAGGTGGAATAAACAGAAATTGAACAGAATAACCATTTTACTGATGCCATGCACAATGAATTTAAATGGTAAATGGTCTGTATTATATAGTGCTTTACTATACCTGAAAGGTACCCAAAGCGCTTTACATGATACATCACATTCACCCATTCACACACTGATGGCACTGATGTCTTGCTCAGGGACACCTTGACGCGACGGACCAAGGATCGAACGGCAACCCTCTGGTTGCAAGACAGCCACTCTACCCACTGAGCCATGCTGCCCCCCATATCAAAGCAGTTCAACACATACTCACACAATTTATGACAGAATGTGGTAGTGTGTAAGAAGGGCTTTGATTCCATCATCAGCACTGTGAGACACAAACACAGATTTGCAACTCAAGGCATTTGAAGAAGATAAACACCTGTTGTGAGTTCAGAAGATTCAGGTTTGAAGATTCATTCTGGAAACCAAACGGAAAAGATCCCATTGAAATGATGATGTGCTGATTGAACTGCCTTCACACATTAGCATCACTTCATAATATTTGTCTCCATTTCTGGAAGCCACTGTCTCTATTCCTACCCATCACAAATCAGCACGTTTGTGTAATGTAATATGGAACTAGATATCTATTGTTTGACAATGTTAAGAAACACCTAACATTAAACCCCACAAAGCGGAACAGTGTTAGTGTAAGTTAGGGGCTCTGATGAAAGCCGTTTTTGAGGTAGCATCAACCAACCAAACCTTTCTGTACTCAGATGTTACAGCCGTTGTAGCGCTGTGCACAGATGCAGGATTGAACTTTTACACTCTTCTGCATGTATTGTCCAAACGCAGCCCATGGCTCGAGGGTGCCTTCAGCTTTCTGAATCAATATTCAGCGCGCCGAGGCGTCGCCTCAAGCCTCCATCTACCTGGAGCGCAGCCAACATCCAGTTCAGTAGTACCATCAGCCTACAGTGCAAGGCTTCTGCCCACACACACACACACACACACACACACACACACGCACACACGCACACACGCACACACACAGACGCACGCACAAACAGGACATTAGCAGAAACACAGCTATCACTGCTGCTCGTTTTGTCTTGCCAGCGTGGACACATACATATTACTAAGCCTGGCTGATAGGCTTGCAAGGTAAATACTTTTAATATGCATTAAAGGCCCAGTAAAGGTCCTGTGCCAGATTGTGTAGTGCTTGGTAGGTGGTGGTGTGTGTTTTAAATCATTATGTTCTCAAGCTGCAGTTGTGATCTTTCCCTCTTTAGATGGAAAATCCTGTAGATTTCTCTTTAACCATGATTTTTGCAATACTTTCGAGACACACTGCTTACTTAGCTACCAAATCCTGTCAGCTCTCATGTTGAAAAGAGTAAGATACGGGAAAATGTATGCAGTCTATTATCTGACATGAGATTTTAAGGAGCAAGACTAATGTCAGTGGTTTAATCAAAGAGGACTGAAGAGCTGAAACACTATTTCATTTTGATGGTGTTTAAAATTTAGAACATGCCAGAACTTAGGTTTAAGCACCCCAACACAGTAATTAGACCATAACACACTTTTCACAGAAAGCTGGGATACTTCAACAAAAATATAACTTCTAAAAAAAATCGCAAACAAAAAAACTCAAAACAAAGCAAAATAATAAAACAATTTCTTATTTTATGATGGTTGACTTGGTTGAGTACCATTTTCGTTAATATCCAACTAATGTGAAGTAACCCCTCTTGATTTTCTTTCTTTCAGTTTAACTTATATTCTGCTCAATAATGTGGAAAAAGTTTGACCGGGGAGAATGATGTCACTGTTTAGGGACACTAAATTACTTTCCTAACTTAACAAGTTAAAAATTTAGGCAAAACAAAAACAGCAAATACCAAAAGCAAAATCTACTCATAACCTCCTTTGGAAGAGATTGTGTGAGTAAAGAAATTTGTACAGCCTTGATGCAGCATCGAGATTCAGAAAAGTCACACTCTGCGAATACAATTTCTCTATTCAACAACAGGTCTCAATATGAAATACTTTTTTTACAGTCTTTCGATTGCTAACACGCATTGGTCGAACTGAAGTCCCATGCTCAAAACTCTTAACACAGTCTGCAAAACAGAGTCCATGTGGACCGAATGCTGAATCACTTCCATTGCTTCACACAAAGTGACCACACTCACCAAAATCATGAACTCTTTTCTCAGTTTCTAGTTCACCACTTGCAAAACACTAGCCTTTACAGCACATTTTTCAAATGCTAACACGCTGTGTTCAAAACAGCTAAAAACCCACAATCAAAGCAGAATGATGGAGGAAAAACATGAATAATTTCTGCTGCAGCCACATTGAAATCTATGTAAAATCATATCAAATATTGACAATAAAAATACATTAAAAAAATTATGAATTCCAAACACAGCTGAGTGTAGTTGTCAAGCTGAAAACCGATTCAGGTGATCTGTGTTTGGCCTCATCAGAAACCGTATAGAAGGAGACACTCAAAAAGGTTCTACCGCACAGTTGCATCGCGAGAGAAGACATCAGATGTGACGTGATGGAAATATGAGGTCCAAATGCAAGACGACAGGTTGTGAATGTTACAGTATACATGTACATGTTGTTGGTTTTTGAATTTTATCTCTTGATTTTCTATTCTACCCCCTGAATTCTGAGATTCTGCATTTTTTTTGTTTACAGTAAACTTTCTATTTTTTGTAAGGTCCTAAAGTACCGATGCAAAGGCACAGAGAAAATACGTCAATGTTGTCGAAGTAAACTGCTGCATTCCCGATTCATTCTTGTTGCAAAATATTACAATAATTTAGAAACTCAAAGTGCAAAATCTTATTTATAATAAAACTGATTTATCTAAAAAGAAATCATTCAAACTTGAAAGATCTCAATTAATTTCATGTAATGCTCTCTGTTGGTATTTGTAGTTCAGTGTGCTCAGAGCGACAGTGTTGTTTCCAAAGTGAGACCATTTGCTAATGTGGTTGAATGAGCTTATTTTGAGACATGAATGAAGTGTTTTGTTGGTGAGAAAACAGTTTTGGGGACAAGATTTACTGTTTAGCTGAGATGCATGATGGAAATGCAGGCTGTGTTAAGAGTTTTGAACATGTGACTTCAGTTTGGACCAATGCGTGTTAGCAATTGAAAAAAACTGTAAACTAGGTGAGGCTAAACTCAGAGCCTACAGGTGAAGACTGAGCGTAGCTTTTAAATGCTGACAGCAGCAGCAGCAAGCAGCAGTGCAGCATTCAGGCAAATGCTGCCGGCCGTAAAAATCAGGGTCCTGTAGAGTCTCAGACAGTGAAGACTGAATACTGTCTTGTTCCCTCAGGCGAAAACACAAACAAAGTTTTAGGACAAATTTCCAACTCGAGGAGACATTCCGCAAGCTGAGTGACTGGAACATTCCAAGTCAGGCAAGTCAATTGATGGCATGTCCACAGAGGACACACAGCACATGAGCACCAGTGTCACCAGTAGTTTGATTCCTGTTCAGCTTGCTGGATGTCATTCTCCTGCTCTCTTTCTTCAAATTTCATGTTTTTCTACTGTCACTGCAACATGTAAAAATAGAAAAACCTACAGTTGTTCACGCAAGCACACACTCTCCTGGCAAACACTGGCCTTCAGCCACTGTGGGCTATGGCTGTGGAAAAAAGGAAACATGACTATAATAGAACTCTTTAGTTTGTCCAGAATCAGAACCACTTTAGCAGAAAAGCTCCCACAAAAATATGGGGGATGCCTCATCTGTTCATATGCTCAACAGTGGAGTTTTGCAGCTTTGTCAAATAGTCAGGCTGCAATAAGCACAAGGACAGGACTGTGATGAGTGATTACTGAGCTGATGGATTCAAGTTTGGTAGGTATGACTCTACAAGAAGGTACCGCAGCTATGTGCAGCATATGACCATAGAACCATGAAATATGTGAGTTCATCCAGTTAGAGAAAACATAATTTTACTGACATCTATAATGATTGTATTATTCCATAAATGGCAAAACATGTTTTGTTTGTTACACTTCAAGATATACAGTGCCCTCCATAATTATTGGCACCCCTGGTTAAGATGTGTTCTTTAGCTTCTAATAAATTCTTTTTTTTTTTTTTCAAAATAATATAGGACCACAATGAAAAAAAGAGGAAAATCCAACCTTTAATTCAAGTGCATTTATTCAGTGGGGAAAAAAAAAAATCACACAAGAAGACATAATTCTTCTACAGCAAATCATGTGTGCCACAATTGTTAGCACCACTGATGCTAATACTTTGTACAACCCCTTTTTACCAACAAAACAGCACCTAATCTTCTCCTGTAATACATTTTTCAACAATTTTCAGTGTAAGAGTATACTTCTGCAATAAAAATTGAATTTATTTAAGGCTTTAAACACATCTTAACCAGGGGTGCCAATAATTATGGAGGGCGCTGTACATGATGAATTTAGTGTCAGGTTTTTGTTTGTTTTTTTTAAATCCAAAATGTAGATTTTGTCTTTGTAATTCATTTTTAATTGAGGACCTCAAGGTTTCTGCTTGTGAAAGTTACCAAACAATTCATGGTAGAACACATTGCATTGGAGGAAGGTGTGGCAGGGTATAGGGTGTACTAGGCTCTGTCGAAACATTTTGAATGATGAGAATGATCTCCTCAATGACAATGTATTTTACCTTAAAATATGTATGTTTTCACCGAAGCCTGTTTGTCATCACAGTGTGCTGTAATCTCATTCTGAAGATGGTCACACTAAGCCATACCATGAAAACACTTTGATGTTACTGTCACAAAGTCTTTGTGTCTGTATTTGTGTTTACGCTTCCACAATAGAAGTCAACAGTTCTTCATAAATATTTCCTCACCTCTGTCTGTTGTTCAGTATGTAGTAACATGTGTGCAGCATGTGTTGCTACTGAAAAATACTGCATAACAGCCTGGTAAACTGGTGTGTTTCTTTCTGTGTCAGCTGCTGTAGAGACACAAGTGCAAAACATCTGCCGTCATCAGAATGAAGTTATTTAAGTACATTAAGTGGACGCTTGTCCAACTACAGTGGAATAACCAGTTAAAGTTTCAACTACATTGCAATAAGACATATTTCTCCACTTCACTCCAGATATGTTTGGCCATACAGATATGACATTGTCACAGCAACTGGCCCGAATTACTGAAGTAGCATTAAACCTCGAGTGCTGTCACTAGAGACAGAGTCAAAGGCACAAATCAGAGCTGTACCAAATTGAAATTTCCTTAGTTGTTTCAGTTGGAAAATAAACAGTATAGTTTCCAGTCTGCAATAGAAGATCCAGAGACTGTGGACCCGCTGCCATTCAAAGAAGTAAAGAAGTACGAAGAGCCCGACATCGACAATATCTTCTGCACTCCTTCTGACACTGAGTTGCCAGTTTGGTTCATCTCAATCCTCTCATTCAACAAATTTGGTTCTCATTCTGGCACTAAGATAACAATTTCACTACGTGCTTTACCTTGTCAACACTTTACTTCTTACACTTCTGATGCTGGGTAACCAGTTTTTCCCACCATCATACACCCATTAACCTCCTGTTTAAATTCCCAGCAAAAGATAGCAATGACACTTACCTCCATTGGCCATGTCAACAACTCTCCAAGAGGCATGCAATTCAGACATCTGAACCACCTCAACTGGCTTCTTTTGATGCCAAGGAGCAGCAACTCTACAGCAAGCTCCCTCCAGATGGCAAACTTTAAACCCTAGCTCAGTACTGAAGCACTGAGTCATTTACATTTAGCATACTGCATTGCATTATATTACATTTAGCAACTATGCTATCATGCTGAGGATAAAAGGTTTAAAGAATGAGGACAGTTATCAAAACTGTGTAACAAGCGTTTATGGACCAGGACCTTTTCTTTTGATGGTTAACTGTTACAAACCTCACGTAAAATCTACACACACACACACACACACACACACACACACACACACACACACACACACACACACACACACACACACACACACACACACACACACACACACACACACACACACACACACGTTTCTTTAGCAATTTGTACAGAAAAGCTATATTAGTAAATTAACTGTCAATTGACTTTGTTATGCAGAGCAGCACATTATACCTGGAAATTTTTTTGAACCAACAGTGACCCAAAGATGAGAACAAAATCTTTCATTTTACACATCACATGTCCATATTCATGTAAATGTTCATAGAAGAAATTGCTTGTGGAAGTTCCATATTATGTGGTGGTATCTCACGGGCTGAACAGTAGGTAGTAAAAGGTTAATGTCATTAACAAAGAGCATTAGAGGTAAACGAGTAAATCCCAGAATCTCTGATCTTTTCTATTTCACAAATTGCATATAAATCTGAAACACGCAGGTGGAAAGTGGAAAATAGTGGAAAAGTGTGGAACCACCTTATTCCAAAAGCCTGTGTTGTCTTATGTGCTGGTAAAGCACCAATATAATAAACTTACTATAACCCCGAGCTCCATTCTCTGTGCAGTTCTGGACACGTTGAGAGACAAATCACTGAGTGAATGGCTGCATATTTAAAGTGACAAGAGGATTCATCAGATACACCCTGGGAATTGGTGAAGGCAGGCCAGTCTAGGGTGCAGAGGGTCCCCGGTCCTTCAAAGAGCATTTGAAGGACAAGGACCAGCTGCCTCCGATCTAGTGTGGGAGGAATCGAGGAGTCTCAATGAAACAGTCGCTAGCTGTTGCTGCTAAGATAGAGAACGATCACATGACTATACTTAGATCTGACTGGAGACACAGAGTAGTGGGGACAATACAATAATATATAGCTAACAAGTACCATTGAATTGTGCTCAGAAGAACACTCTTGCAGACTTCGAACATTATTACTCCGCCAAGTAACGGTGGAGTTATGTGACGATACGTTTTCTGTTTGTCTGTTAGCAACATTACTCACCAACGGACTTGGATGAAATTTTCAGGGAAGGCCAGAAATGACACAGCGACCAAGTGGTTAGATTTTGGCTCATAGTCTGGATCCACGGATATGTTCATGATTTCTGTATCATTGCAAGATAGCAGCACGATGTGACTATAACTATTATTACAAGTGAACGCTTGTGAGTCCTCTGGTCATCCAAACATTGCTGGATGCTGCTGGATGTTCCCAGGTCCCGGTACAAGCAGTGGGGTGATTGTTCATTTGCTGTTGCCACTCTGGAACACACTTCCATTGGAACTTTGTGTTCTCACCGACTTTTCGCTATTCAAGTCCAGACTAAAAATTCATTTATTCAGACATGCCCTTGACTTCTTGCACTGTTTTGTTTTAATGTCGTTTCAAAATGTCTTATTTAAATGTTACTGATTCATCTGTGCTGCATTATGGTTTTATAGTTTTGTAGTAACCAAATTGTATTGTCATGCTGAAAGAAAGCACTCTAATCTTCTTTTGTGTTGTTGTAAAATACTCTATAAATAAATTTGATTGACTGATTGATTGATTAATTGATAATTTGGCTCAAGCATTAATGCAGTGCTCAGATGAGAGAGACCAGCATTTGTATACAGTTATACTGCAAGATATAGAAACAATGCAGAAGGAGAGCTGGAAGTCAGGCACCAGGATGAGGTGGTTGCCAGAGTGATGGTCGGGCTTAACAGGGTGATGGCAATGCAGGTAAGGGAATGCTGTGGCGAGAGTTTGGAGTGGTAGCTGGCATGTTACAAGTCAAGGCTGAACTGAGCGAGCACGGGAGGACTTGTGCAGAGTTAGCAGGCAGGTTACACAGAATGACTGGAATCATGAAACAGAGAGAGTCAGCTCAGGCGGCAAACTATGAGGAGCAACAGGTTAGTGAAACTGAACTGGCTTCAGCATTGGTACCATATGATAAACTAAGTGATCTGGTGTATGCTAACATGCAGGACTAGAGTTTAGGTACCAGTCCCATCAACTTGAGAAGTGGGGTTTCTGTGTTTAAGGGGAAGAGACGCTGCAAGGGAGACATTATGAGCCTGTACATTATAGAGATAATGAATAAATAAATAAATATTATGATACATGGACTTGTATGTGATCCTGTACAATTCGCTCTTCTCCTTAGGAATATAAATGGCATGCCACTGCACGTGTCATCTGAGCTTTTCAGGAAATCAGTTAGATGTGGCCCAGTTGGGAGAAGGGCTTTGATTTATTGCTGAATTTTAACCAACACACTACACTATGATGTGGTATTTTCATTGTATATCATATCCTTAATTTCAACTGATATGGAAACATGGGAGTTTCCAAGATATTTTAGCTATCTGATAATGTTGCAGCGATGTTTCAAACTGAGTCATTCAACACATTCCTTTCAAAACAGTCTCAGTAATTTTCTGAGACAGCTGGTCACTGTTGTTTTTAGCAAGCCACACTTAAAGAGACAGAACTGGTGGATTAGCTAGGGACTATTTTCAGTTGCGCATTAAAGCATAATTCCAGCTGCAGTGAGTATTTGGGTCAACAGGACGGTGTATGTGCAACTTAATTAAAATAAACTAGTGTGGGTGTTCATGGTAATGAAGGAACATGTGAAACAGTGCAGCAGCGTGGCTCATTGATGAATTTTAATTTCTTTGTCTAAACAATGGCACAGAGGAATACATGCCCAGCTTTGGAAAGCCCTGTACTTGTTCCTTGTTATGAGTTAGAGTCTTAACTCAAACTCTAGATGATTGAGCCCTCCTGCCTGCAAGTACTTTGCCCTTGTAAGAAAAATACCTCTATATTACTAATGCAACTCATGTCCAATAAATTCTTTCTTACTAACCCAATAATGTGTCATATGGTATTCTCAGTTTAAAAAGAAAAAAAAAGAAAGAAAAAAGACAGACTTGGAAGCTAATAATGCTCAAACAACTCAGAGAAACTGAGATGCTTTAAGTGTGGAAAGTTCATCTTTGGGGTTATCACCAAGTATAGCATTGATGATTAACCAGGCAAACAAACAGAAAAGAAAATCTGCTAAAGTCACATTGATATGAAGCTCACCTGTCCAGCGTGTACAGTACAGTAATGATCTTATTTAATAAATAATTCTTATTGATACCTGCTCAATCTGAATCACAAGCTACCCCTCTGAGATGATGTTTTTATACATTGTGTTATGAGGCATTAACTGAGACCTCTTAGGATCAGTAACAGGTCATATGCCTCACTGAATAATTGAGAGATACACATGCAATCAGGCCATCTTTTCTAATCCCGGGAGTTCATGCAAATAGTAGAGAGAAACACGCGTGCAGGTCGTAGTCCATTAAGTTAATTTGACTTTAACATGGGATGGATGAATAGATGGCTCATATTTTCACATTCTACTTCCTGTATTTTTGCGCTGATGATTCATGCTGAAACGAATGGGATTAAATTGAATTAGCTCCACTCTCATTATACCCACAACTGCTTTTAGAGCAGATGGGATGAAGCTAATTTGAAGATTGCATTGATTTTGTTTTCTGTTGAAGAAAGCGTCCTCGAAAGCAGAAGCTTCATTCCACCTGCTCAGCAAACTACAACCATGTTTCTTCAGTTCCAAATACTATAAATTGACAGTTCAGTCAATGAGCAGCATGAATGGGCAGCTGATGGCCTTTGTCCTCCACAGCCAACCTGCAGTATTTGTCAGTGGGGACATTCATTTCGATAGCATGTTGCTCTTCACCATTGTCCAGCTTATCATATTAGCTCTTTACTAGAATCTCACAGGGTTCTTTGCAGAAGCCTAAAATACTGGGATAATTGTAAGCATAACGAAAGAAGCAACACTGATTTTCATATGTTTACTTTAAAAGAGGTTTTGCCGTGTTTTTGTTTGTTGTCCGACAATGTATTGGACAACATGATCATTCATTGTCTTTCTCTTTTCATCTGTTTAATTAAACACAATGTGTATGACTCCTTGAATGTACAGCATTGCACTGACTTTTAAGCAAAAAAGATTTTATAATTCTACATTTTACTGTGTGAAATTTTTAAAAATATGTTTGCTCTTCTTGATTCAGCAAAAATTTTGTCTTTAAATTAAAAAAAGTTTAATTTGAACAGTGAAACAACACTGCAGAAATTTTTAAATGTGCAGGTTGTGAAATGGATGAGGTTAAAGGGTTTTGTAGCACTGGAGAGAGAAGACCTGCAGAGTTAGGCTTTTATTATTTCCCTTGTGAATGTGCACACAGATAGTTCCAAACCTGATTGAGGTCCACAGGATAGACTTTGGATATGTGCTCCTGCCATTGTATGGCAGTCACTGCACGAACAAAAAATTATAGGCTGCATAGGAGTCTGAGCGCTCTCAGTGAGACATTGAAATTTACGTTACATGCACCTTAGCTGACCGTCTACTTGTTTACCTGCCGAAAATCTTACACTGCCCTTAGAAACAACATATTTTTAGCTAATGTTGTAGTTGCTTACTGTGACATGTAGCAGGAACAAAACAACACAGAATTAGGATTCATTACAATTTCCTTGTAGCTCTGTTTTTGGGCTTGGCATGCTCCTCAGAAAAATGTCAGTCTCTTTTGCTGCTAACTACTCTGCTATGCTAACCTGTCTGTCCGCTGTGTGGAGCAGGTAGTTTGCCTGCTGGAAAATATTTCTAAAAATTGTTTATACGCACAACTTTTCAGCGTATGAGGTCGATTTACGGTTAATGACCGTTAGAGTAACGTGAGCCTAGCATACCATCAGCGTATGAGTACCGTACGCATAGTGTATGTCAGCGTATGTGAGCGTATGTGATGTGATGTGTATTTGAGTTGGTCGTATACCGACGTATGAGTAACGTATATCAGCATACCTCCGATATATGAGAAACGTATGCGGAACGTCTTCCTAACGTATGATGAGCGTACACAGCTGGTGATGTTGGGACCAACATTGTCCAGCAGTTCATCATACATTTCTGGAGGCATGTGTAGGAAGTTCCTGAAGGCTCTCTGATCTTCATTTCTCAATCCAACCATAAGCTGGTCATAAAGGCCAAATTGACGCCGCCTTCCAATCCAAGGTTTCACCCAGATTGCACGTCTCATTCTATGCCTTCTTCTTCTGTGTCTAGCATACTCAACTGCCAACTGTAACAAATCTTGGTGATGTTGCAGCACAGCAACCTCCATCTCTGAACTGCTGGTACAAACTGATACAGATTTGGAAATGTGAGACTTTATATACCCCCCATACGCTGGAAATACGCATGTAATGCACATGGGATAAGTTGGCTGTACGTTCAGAACACGTTAGGCATAAGTTGAGTACGTTAGACTGTCGTTAGAACTACCATCATAACGTTAGCCATTCATTAGACACACGTCAGACACACGTTGATCATACGCTCCTCTAACGCTAGGTTTCCTGACCCACTCAATTTCAACGTATGAGAAGTGTACTTGACGTATGAGTAACGTACCTTCAGCGTACCTCTAGCGTGTTTAGCATATGAGGAACGTATGAAGAGCGTAAAATTAATACGTCGGCGTATGCTGAAAATTTTTGTGCATGTTCAAAAAAATTTTTGGCCGTCAGCGTACATCAGCGTACACCGACGTACCTCGGCGTACTAGAAACGTATTCCAGCGTACCCCTAGCGTGTTTCAGGGTATGTCAGCGTATGCCCAAAAAGTCCATACGTTCTTAATATGCTGGCTCTATATGCTAGAGTGTGACAGGGCCTTAAAGGAGACAAAATGCTTCAAAAGCTACAGGTTTATTCAACCTCTGTGGAACTGTTACTACATGTCATGCCTTTCACTGTTCTAGAAAGCAGGCTGATAAGAGCTTTCAGGTAGCAGACTATGTAGGCAGAAAAATCAATACAACCAGTTTAAAGATGCAGAAAAAATCTTTGTAGAATAGAGAGCAAGTACAGAGTTAGTGTTAACTGTCTTTCATGACAACAAGTGATCCATTTTACACTGCACATAGTAAAGTCATAAAATAATCCTGACTGTTCAGCCCGATCTCACGAGGATTCGTGAAACTGTCACGTAAGTTTTTGTTTCGGTTTCGTGCGCACCAACACGATTTCGTCATGTTTTTCGTGCCGCTCACCACGAAATGCGCACCAATGTATTTTAAACGGCGGACTTTTCGTGCCACCCAGAACGTATTTCAAACGAATGTGTGTATTATATTTTTAATGTAAAACCATGGCGAATCCAACGCTATATTTTGCATGACATCGTCCCTAACCATAACCCTAACCATAACCATAACCCGGTGGTACACTTACCTTTTTTTTTTTTTTTTTTTTTTTTTTTTTTTTTTTCCCAATTTGCATAGGAATTTCAAGAATGTCCGGCGGCCGGCGGCCGCAAACGCGATCACACAAGCAGTATACGCCGATGGACAGCTTAGATCGTCATGAATCCGCCGGTATAAACCACTTTCAGCTGTGATTACCACAGCGGGTTTCGTTGTGAGCAACACGAAAAACATGTCGTGGTGAGCGGCACGAAAAACATGACGAAATCGTGTTGGTGCGCACGAAAAAGAAACAAAAAATTTACGTAACAGTTTCACGAATCCCCGTGAGACCGTGTTGGACTGTTACAGTGAGATATATTATATTGTATATCAGGTGATATTCTTTATACATTTATACATATATACACCATGCTATAAATATACTAAGTAAAATAATGGGTAATGGTAACTGTTTATTAAAGTCTCTCTCCAGTAATGTTGGAGTAATTCAGCCATGCTTGCTGGAACAGAAAACCAATACTGAAGTAGAACAGTGATACAAAAAATTAAAGCCTGCAATGGGTGTCCCCTGCCTTCACTCTTAATTAGTTGGGATAGACTCCAGCACCCCACGACCCTAATGAGGATTAAGCAGTGTATCAGTAATGGATGGATGGACCCTGCTGCCCTACAGGAGGAGCAATAGGAGGAGGTGTGGGATGAGAATATCCTGGATGGCCCTGATTCCTCTGATCAAGAGGCTGACTGAAGCCTGTTGTTCTGGTTTGGTCATTGTAGGGTGAAATTGAATTAATGTTATTATTTTGTATTAATAAAAGCACACTGATCAAAATCTTTATTTATTTTCTTTCTTTTTGATTTTTGTATTAAAGAAAAAATATTCTTACTGACAAAGTATAAAGTTTAGCATCCATCCATTCACTCATTCATTATCTATACATCACTTAATCCTCTGAAGAGTTACAGGGTGCTGGAGTCTATCCCAGCTGACTCAGGGTGAAGGCAGAGGACACCTGCAAAGATCACCAGTCTTTGAAGTTTATTATTTACCAAATAACTCCTTCAATACTGTGAAGGTTTCTGTAGCAGAAGACTGTTCATAGAATGTTGTGGAGTACATATTTTTGCTATACTGAAGAGTGGAATTCTCTACACATCTTCAGAAGCATGACTTGCTTCCTGTCAGTGCTAGTCTCCCCTAATTCAAAAAGCAAACAGCATCAAAAACATATTTGACAAAGTGTTTTGAGAAGGTTGAATAAATCTGACACGGTGAACTTTGTGACCTTGGTTTTTAAGAAGGAGGATGTCATTTCAATGTAGACACACTTAGCGTCGATATTCTGTCTGATCTCCAGAGTACAGTTTTTATATTCACATTAGGGCAGAGCTACACACGTGGACAAAATTGTTGGTACCCCTCAGTTAAAGAAGGAAAAATCCACAATTCTCACTGAAATCACTTGAAACTCACAAAAGTAACAATAAATAAAAAAATTTGAAAATTAAATAATCAAAATCAGCCATCACTTTTGAATTGTTGATTAACATAATTATTTAAAAAAACAAACTAATGAAATAGGGCTGGACAAAAATGATGGTACCCATAACTTAATATTTTGTTGCACAACCTTTTGAGGCAATCACTGCAATTAAACGATTTCTGTATTTGTCAATGAGCGTTCTGCAGCTGTCAACAGGTATTTTGGCCCACTCCTCATGAGCAAACAGCTCCAGTTGTCTCAGGTTTGATGGGCGTCTTCTCCAAATGGCATGTTTCAGCTCCTTCCACATATGTTCAATGGGATTCAGATCTGGGCTCATAGAAGGCCACTTTAGAATAGTCCAACGCTTTTCTCTCAGCCATTCTTGGGTGTTTTTGGCTGTGTGTTTTGGATCATTGTCCTGTTGGAAGACCCATGACCTGCGACTGAGAC
Organism: Acanthochromis polyacanthus; assembly: GCF_021347895.1. Lineage (NCBI taxonomy): Eukaryota > Metazoa > Chordata > Actinopteri > Pomacentridae > Acanthochromis > Acanthochromis polyacanthus. The sequence goes on along the minus strand of NC_067118.1, from coordinate 15,319,683 downwards.
CAAGCTTTCTGACACTAGGCAGCACATTTCTCTCCAGAATGCCTTGATAGTCTTCAGATTTCATCGTACCTTGCACACTTTCAAGACACCCTGTGCCAGATGCAGCAAAGCAGCCCCAAAACATTACTGAGCCTCCTCCATGTTTCACCGTAGGGACAGTGTTCTTTTCTTCGTATGCTTGGTTTTTGAGTCTATGAACATAGAGTTGATGTGCCTTACCAAAAAGCTCCAGTTTGGTCTCATCTGTCCAAAGGACATTCTCCCAGAAGCTTTGTGGCTTGTCAACATGCATTTTTGCAAATTCCAGTCTGGCTTTTTTATGAGTTTTTTTCAGCAGTGGTGTCCTCCTTGGTCGTCTCCCATGAAGTCCACTTTGGCTCAAACAACGACGAATGGTGCGATCTGACACTGATGTACCTTGGCCTTGGAGTTCACCTTTAATTTCTTTGGAGGTTGCTCTGGGCTCTTTGGATACAATTCCAACGATCCGTCTCTTCAATTTGTCATCAATTTTCCTCTTGCGGCCACGTCCAGGGAGGTTGGCTACTGTCCCGTGGGTCTTGAACTTCTGAATAATATGAGCCACTGTTGTCACAGGAACTTCAAGCTGTTTAGAGATGGTCTTATAGCCTTTACCTTTAAGATGTTTGTCTATCATTTTTTTTTCGGATGTCCTGGGACAATTCTCTCCTTCGCTTTCTGTTGTCCATGTTCAGTGTGGTACACACCTTTTCACCAAACAGCAGGGTGACTACTTGTCTCCCTTTAAATAGGCAGACTGACTGATTATGAGTTTGGAAACACCTGTGATGTCAATTAAATGACACACCTGAGTTAATCATGTCACTCTGGTCAAATAGTTTTCAATCTTTTATAGAGGTACCATCATTTTTGTCCAGGCCTGTTTCATTACTTTGTTTTTTTAAATAATTATGTTAATCAACAATTCAAAAGTAATGGCTGTTTTTGATGATTCAATTTTCAATAAATTTTTATTTATTGTTACTTTTGTGAGTTTCAAGTGATTTCAGTGAGAATTGTGGGTTTTTCCTTCTTTAACTGAGGGGTACCAACAATTTTGTCCACGTGTGTACATTTTAATTGGCTAAAAAGCGATGGAGAAAGCTGAGCCAAGTTACACATTTTCTGTTCTACATGAAAACCTTCCCAGCTAGCAACATGCATGGCATACTGCCAGAGCAGGTGGTAAGCAGTAAAATGCTGCACTCACAAACTCTCAGAAATCTAAACCATGCTGCCATGTAGCTGGAATGAAAAGAGCCTCCACTAGGCTACTGCTAAGGGTCCATCCGGTTGACAACAGTGTTAAAGTATGAATGGCATGACAGGGAAAAACTATAATGAATGTTGAGTAAACACTCATTCCAGTTTTCTGGTTTCATGTCACACTTATTATTCAGTATATTTAGTCAAGCAAGAAATGTTAACATCACCATTCCAGGGAAAGGAAACACAGCCCATATCACTGTCAGAATAAAACACTGTGCAGGCCAGTTATTATTAACGCACACTGAGGTTTTTGTCCTGATGTTTTCAATGAGATTACAAAGGAGGACATTTATTTTCCTGTCCTTTATTGTGAATATTGAACAGAAGACAGTAAATGCCTGTGCTGTATCCACAAAAATATCATTGGAACTTGCATTTAAAAAATGGGGACCATTTTGGAAACTACAAATACTCACAGCAACGGCAGACGGTTGCTCAAATAGCTCAGAAAAATATACACAATGAATCCATTAATTAAAATGAGCTACCAAGACAAACAACAAAAGCAGAATAGATCACCAGGCAAGCATTAGCTCCGAAACAATACTCATCCATGATAATATAATATAATATAATATAATATAATATAATAGAGCAATACTCATCAAATTATTAACAGCTCTGTGTGTGGCTTTAGAAAAAGCAAGAAAATGAACGGCAAGAATATGTTGATTAAAAACAAACTTATAATATGTTACAGACAAACATAAACCAGAACAAATTATGTTTCTGCTGCAACATATTTGAGAATGCAGTTTAGCTGTATGAGAATGTATTTTTATGGAGACAGAGCTGGTGCTGCTGAAAGTGTTCAGTATATTACACAATGAGGTTGTCCCAAGCATCTTTTTCTGCACTCTGTGCTGTAAAAAAAAAAAGTTTACTGTATATTGCATATCAGACAACATATACAACAGTACCATTATATCTGTGATAGGCCAGTATTGGTCAACCAGTATAGCAGTCAAGCTGTAGTGCAGCACTCAGTTAGTCACATGGCTAAAGAACCTTGAAAACCTGGGTTGAATGCAAACAAATTCTAGCATATTTTTTGCTCTCAATTACATACAAACATTACTTAAATACATTTTTCTTCAGTATGTGGAGGTAGTACATGTAAGGTTCTTGTTCTGCCATTTTTGTTTCAGACTGCTTGATTAGCTTATCACACAGTCAAACACAAGACCGAATGTAACACTACAGTGTGCATAGGACTTGTTTTGTTCACCTTATGACTAATTATATGGTTCAGAAAGGTCAGTCAAACCATTGATAAGTAGCTCACGTGTCTTGGACAAAGTATTTGTGTGGCAGATACAGATACTGCAACGATGTAAAGCAGGCTATAGCACATAATCAGTGTAGCATACAGCAAAGTCCTGCCTGCGCACACACTCACAAACACTGGACTCTGACCTTGGGGTCTGTTATAGGGGCCCCTCTGCCTTTGTTGTGTGGAGAATTATTTATGTGCAGAGTGGTGTGGTCCCTTAGTTATCTCATTATTGATGTGTGCTGTGTGTTGCCCTGTTGTCCTGCTTTCCTCCAGTCCTTTGTGGATGACTCCTGTGTGTGTGTGTGTGTGTGTGTGTGTGTGTGTGTGTGTGTGTGTGTGTGTGTGTGTGTGTGTGTGTGTGTGTGTGTGTGTGTGTGTGTGTGTGTGTGTGTGCTGAAGCAAATTATGTATGTGTGTTGTTGAAGGGCGCAGGCTGAACTGTGAATGTTTCAGTTTGAGTTGAGTTGATTGTATCTGTGTGTAGGCGATGTAGTGCAGTATCAGTGTTGGAGAGAGTGAGTAGTAAGTAGGCTTGGAGAGTGGCTGTGGTAAGTTGACCAGCTTTAACAGTGGTGGACCGGTGTTGGCTCACCCACTCACTGCTCCTCTGATGTCTTTCAACAGACACTTGACGAGTGAATGAGGAAAGTTACGGACAGGAGGACAGTCTCACTACACCCACACACAGACACTGAGGCTAGGGCTAAGGGCGGTGGAATCAAATCTTCGTCAAAGTGTCAGCGACAAGACACACTCTGCACACATACATTTCATAAACTGCCATAACTTCACACAAATCTATGACACAGTGTATTTTGCTACTTTCTGCAGCTTAAGCCTAAATTAAAATAGTCAAGAAAGCTATCAGAAAAGCTTGCACTTTTGTTGTCCTAAATTACACTCTGTTTGAGCTTAACAACAAAAATCCATAACAATTTGCATCAATTTTTTTGAGTAATGAAAGCTTCTAATGAAATTATGTTCAGTCAACAAAGTACAGTTATTGGAATGAGGTTTTTCTCCACAATTAAAGGTATTATTAATTACCACTTACTGTGACTCACTGGATGTAGGATGCTGGTATAAATCCCTGCTAATTTCAGTTGGCACTGTCTTTTCTTCTGCCATCTGTGTGTTACCATTTTCATCACAATGGGAAACAACAACCTTTACACAGCAACCTATCACATATTAAATTTTAAGTTTTGCTGAGGATATGCACTGTGCAGTCAGCCAGCACTGCTAGTTTGTTGACATGGATTATCCAAATCAAACACAATGCTTAGCTAGCTCCATGCAAATGTTCCACCACAAATACTCCTAAACACCAAGGCCACATCCTTGTCTTAGCACCACCTACAGCAGCTTTGATTGGCTGAAAGAAACGCAAACAAATCAGGGCGTTGTTTTCCCTCCTATAGCAGAATGATAGTGTGGTGCAGCCACACTATTTTGTACTACAGAATGGGTGGACAAAGCAAGACCAACTAGCAAAATGACTTGTTTAGTATAAACATGCATTTTTTTTAGGCTTTATAGTGCACAGTGGAGAGAGACAGGAAACATAGGGAGAAGACAGGTCGCTCGCTCAACATGTTGAGCTACAGGAGCCCATTAACATACATTTTTTAGGTTGATTATTTATCAAAATTAAGGCTTTTCAACTGCTATGGTATATAAATAAATATGGTAATTTAGTACTTAAAAACTTGTGTCAATAATTACGATAATTAATTTTAAAAAATGATGTTACTGCAGTGTTAATTAGGGCAAGACACTTGAAATCCTGTCCTCAAGCTGATAAAAAGATAAGTTACCAATCCAATTTTATTAGGTTAGACACTTTAATTGATAACTAATGTAGAAATTAGAGTTCAAAATTAAAAATAATAGAACTGCAATGCATAGAATGCTTTGTGGAAAGTTATTTCCTCCTCTGGTCACTTAAAACCTCAGAAAGACCTTTTTCAGCAGACAGGGCCAATGTTAGGGTTCCACCACCACATGAATGCCATTGGCCTTTTACTCATTCATCCATGATCTTGGAAGGTCATCAGCCAAGTCACTGCTAGCATAGCTGTAGGTTAGTATGACTGGGTTGAACTTGGAGGGTCAGTTAGGCTAACTAGCAGACTAGCCACAAGCCAGACAACACGATGCATTGCATTTTTCAGTCAGCGTTAGCACATCACAGCTTCATCTCTGCTCTTGCCCCTTGTCTTCTGACTTTGGCCTTGCAAACTGACTTTGAACCTGTTTCCACCCACAGCCATACAGGTGTGCTCTAGCTGCGACTGAAAGAGGCTCCTCTGTCGCAATCTGTTTTGGGGCCTAAATGCAGGGGGAGGGGGGGCACTATCATATTGCACATGATTAATGCAGGGCCCTTGTCTGTTAGAAGCAGTGGTGAAGGAGACTGTATGCCTCAGGGCATCAACAGACCTGCTCCCAACCTGGGATTTGGCCCTCTCTCTTCATGCTTGACCGGAGGAGTTGTGGGTGTTTGGAACTTGAGCAAACCTACTGCAGTGGCTCAATACAGAGATGAAAGGATTTGACCTTGAAAAGTTCAAAGGCAGAGTTCCCCACTCTGTCAACCCCCACCTATTTTTTTTCTTCATCATTTTCCCTGCCTGTCAACCTCTCCTTATTTTTCACCCTAAATTCTCCATTCCTTCTCCATTCTTCCCTTCTTTGTTCCCACATTTCATATCAGCCCCCCACTAAAAATGTGACTTGTTCATTCCAGTTCTCTGTGTCTTGCTTTCTGCTGCAGGTCAGCTCCAGGTCAGTTGGCTCAACAGCACTAGAGGATAAGAAACATCAAACCCTGCTACAAGATTGTCTTCTTTCTTCACATATTGCAACTAGGTGGGGACTTGACGGCGTGAATACAAGTGATATGAGAGAAAATCATACTGTAAGCTGTGAGTGCTGCATGTGTCTGGTCCTATTGATTCTCCAGGGTTTGGACAATAATTAAACACATTAAAATGAGAAAAAAAGATGATTGTATCACCAAACAAGAAGCCAACTGAATTCTGTATATAAACATACATAAATGCACAAATACCAATAGTTTTTGATCTCTTTTCCTGTGTGTTCATCCTCCGAGCAACATTGAGTGAGCCTGGAATGATCTGCATATAGTTGTATGCACACTAACCAACCTCACTGTTAGGACACCTGTGAAATCCAATGAGATTTACTCCAAAACTTTGCTATAAATCCTACTTTGACAAGCCTCTACATTTAAAGTTTTTGATGATGTTGTAAAAATTCTGGGTAATGGTGGTGAACTGGACAGCATTACTTTAATATGTGTTGTGAATATTTTGACATACATTGGGGGACCAAACTATTAACAACCACTAAAGATTGTCGGAAAAGAAACAAACAAGCAAACAAACACACAAACCAAAACCAAAAGCAACTGGCAGACAAACATGGAAGGCAAGTACAGGACTCTACGTTGGCTTTATTTCAAATTTGTGGAATTTTCTGCTGACTGGTCCAAAGCAGAACTGTCACTTTTTTTTTAAATAGTGTTTTTTTTATTTTACAAGTCATTACTCTGTGTGTCATGTGTTGCTATTGTCCTGAAGTAAATTTAAGTGTGCCTTGGTCGAATAGTGTAATTAGATGAAGAACTGCAGCATATGGAACAGTTGGCTGCTTGGTGATGAGCACACTCTCCAGACAATGCTATTCTTTTTATTTCCCTCAAAAAAAAGAAGAAAAAAAGAACAAGATGAAGTCAAACATGGGGTCAGCTAAAAAGAGAAGTTTAATTTGACATTCCCAAATATGATTATTCTGGGGCCTCTTCAAGCTGTCACTTGTTCACAAAGCTGACTCTTCCTCCATATTAAATGTTGGTGGATTAGAATTTCATTTTGAAAGGAATCTCTTTGCAGAGAGGAACACATAGAATAGAACAGAAATGAACAGAAACACTCCCCATGCAGTGTTTTTCCTATTGCAATGTATGCATCAGCAGCACTCTTGCTTTTCTTAGAGGTGACACACAGACTTGATTTTGGTTATATGTTTGATGAAATACATGCAAACACAAGCTGTCCCTAAGCATTGTCTTTGAACATTGTTCTGTTTTATAGGTTGGACAGCTGACAACCCAAGCTTCTTGATGTTCATCACAAACAAAAAGGCCATGGGACACACATTGGTGTTCCATTTTGTGGGCTTTTGGGGCAAAGATAGTTGCTGTGGTTTTTATCTGTATGCACCATATCTGCAGTGAAAGACTAATAACTCCTAGCCCAATTCCTGGACAGTTTGCCCACAACTAGATGAATATAACCAAGAGCAATGTTCTAATGTGTCCCATTCAGTATGCTCCCTACACTTCTTACAGCAGGCACCCTCTCATAATTCTGAAAAGACCAAGGAGAACATGTCTACTCCCTGGCAACCTAAATTATATAAAGCATCATCATCACAAGAGGACTAAAGAAGCCAATAAAGCACATGCAGAGAAAAAGATGGGAATTTTACTCTTAGTGTCTCACACCCAAACTTAAAAACACAAAATAACACTTATATTTGATATTATATATTGTCTGTTTGGCCCTTACTCAGAGTTTTGACCTAAATTCTCAGATGCGTTAATCTGATTTTGTGCTTTTATATTTATATTCATTCTCAGTTGTGCTCTAACATACGGCATAGAAAATGAACACTGAATAAGCTTGGAAAGATAGCCTAAGAACATAAAAACCCCTTTGTAAAGCAAGAGCTGCATATTGTTCACCATTATCAGAGGAAAACAGGAACAACTGTAGGTTTATTTTCAACATTGTAGGCAAGCTCACTAACAGCCACAGCTCTGTGGAGCCTTGCATTTCTTTACTTCTTAATAGCGATGATTTCATGATCTTCTTTACAAATAAAAAAATGACTGTTAGAAAAAAAGATCTCATCCTTACCACTACTGTCACAAACGTACTGTCAAGTATAGTAGCTGTAGAAATGTCTTATTTTTATTCATATTTATATTCAGACTGACTATGTACTGACTATGTACTACAGGCTTTTAAGGCCAGTGCAATTACTCCTCCACTTTGGAAGCCTCCTTTTCTGCTATTTAAGCCAACAAATGACCTATAGTATATATCCATCTCCCCTTTTTTTCTAAAATGTTGCATTTGGACGCACTCAAAAAGTTGCATAAGAATTAAAACAAGTAAAGGGCTTACATAATGGTTAGTGCTTCTGATGTTACAAAACATGATAGGATGGTATCATCCAAACCCAACGCTATGAAGATGAGGGAGAAGGTGGTATTCAACCAACCAACAAGCAATTCAGTGTCAGTGTTTGGCCACATGCAGTGAATACATATTCAGGGGTTATAGTTGAGTTGTGTTGAACTGTGCTACACTGCAAAACTTTGTGGAAAATTGTGTCATTGTGTGCAGTTACAGCCAATGCCACTGCAGTGTCCTTTGGAAATATTGACCTTGCTCTGTTCAGTGTTGCATTTGTGAACAGAGAATGTTCCATGTGAAAGTATTGTTACAGTCTGTGGATAAATACTCTATGGCTATTGGAACTCACCAGAGTAGTAGAAGAGGATGAAACAATGTAACATGGTCCCTTGTTCTGAAAGCTGGATGTGCAAATGTAACTTTCCTTTTTAATAGCCTGGAAAGAAAGTTTTATCACATAGAAAAAAGTGATCCATAGGACAAGAACTGCTTATTATTCATCATTAATAGAGGAGAACAAGAACAACCCCAGGTTTCTTTTCAGCACTGTAACCAGGCAGACAAAGAGTCACAGCTCTTGTACTCCTTTAGCTCTTCATACTGATGACTTTGGGACCTTTTTCAATAATAAAGTTTCGAATATTAGACAAGAGGATCATATTTAGAATTGGACTGCTTCTCTGCTGGAAAACTTTCATAGAGCTCACGTTGACAGCAAATTCTTCTAAATCAGCCACATGTCTGTTAGACCCAACCCTCAAAGATGTCCAAGAACATCTTTCCTTTAATGAACACTCCAGTATTGGACATGATCAACCTCTCTTTACTAACAGGCTACATACCTCTGGCTTTTAAGGTTTCTATAACAAAAGCATTACTCAAAAAGTCTTCTTTGGATCAAGTTATTTTAACCAAATACAGACCCATATACAACCTCTCTTTAATTTCTAAAATTCTTGCAAAAAGTTGTTACAAACCAATTGTATGATCATCTGAACAGAAACAGATTGTTTGAAGAGTTTCAGTTAGGATGTAGTACAGAGACAGCACTGGTGAAAGTCACCAATTATCTTAAAAACATAGAAGATACAAAATGCAGCAGCCAGAGTTTTGACAGGAACCAGTAAGAGAGGTAGTATTTGTCCCATATTTTAATTTCTCTTCATTTCCTCCCTGTTAAATCCAGGACAGAATTTAAAATCCTGCTTCTCACATGTAAAACTCTTAATGACCAAGTTCCATCTTATCTTAAAGACCTCATTGCACCACATCCTCCTCATAGAGCCCTTCACACCCAGAGTTTCCAGAAGTAGAATGGGAGGCAGAGCCTTCAGTTATCAGTTCCTCTGTTGTGGAATCAGCTCTCAGTTTGGGTTCAAGAGACAGACACCCTACTTTTAAGATTAGGGTGAAAACTTTCCTCTTTGACAAAGCTTATAGTTAGAACAGGATCACCTGGGCTGTCCCTTAGTTATGCTGCTATAGGTTTTGACTGCAGGGTGACTCCCATGATGCACTGGGCACCCCTCTCCTGCCCTTTCTCTCTTTTCCCTTCATACAGTTGTATTCTATTTTTTTTCTTACCTGTTAAAGTTTTTTTCTGTGTTCCTTCTCACCATCACCGATTGATATTTATTCCTGTAATACAGCATCTTCTTCTTGTCTGTGAGGTACTGAAATTATACCTTGCAAAAGTGTCCCAGTCTCAGTATCCTGGAATATCAACTAATAAAAGCTTTGGCCTTGATTTTACCTAGGATGAAAGTCCCTCTTACAAACCTTTTCGTGTGAAACCAACAGACCAGTTCTGAAGCTCATCTGCTCATCTGCATGCTCCTCGTCCTCATCGGGATCTCGACCTGACTCCAGTTCGTCGTCGTAACCGACTTGAGCGGGCAAATGCTCACATTTGATAGCGTCTGGCACGTTGGAGAGGTGTTCTCTTCACGGATGAATCCCGGTTTACACTGTTCAGGGCAGATGGCAGACAGCATGTGTGGCGTCATGTGGGTGAGGAGTTTTCTGATGTCAATGATGTGGATGGAGTGGCCCATGATGGCGGTGGGGTTATGGCATGGGCAGGTGTCTGTTATGGACGAAGAGCACAGGTGCATTTTATTGATGGCATTTTGAATGCACAGAGATACCGTGACGAGATCCTGAGGCCCATTGTTGTGCCATACATCCAAGAACATCACCTCATGTTGCAGCAGGATAATGCACGGCCCCATGTTGCAAGGATCTGTACACAATTCTTGGAAACTGAAAACGTCCCAGGTCTTGCATGGCCAGCATACTCACCCTGTGTCCTCACAAGACATGGCAATGTACAGCTGTGTATCATCAGCGTAGCTATGGAAACTGATACTGTGTCTCCTGATGACGTCCCCAAGAGGAAGCATGTAAACACTAAAAAAGAATGGGACTTAAAACGAAGGTTACGCATGTAACCACGGTTTTATGAACCCAGTTCTTCTAACTGGATGTCTCCATCTCGCGCAAGCGCAGGTCGAGTATTAATATCAACAAAGTCATGTGTGACCCCGGATGACCCGTGGCAGGTATAACTACCGGTGTCATCCGGGCACTCATTCCCACAGAGTCTCCTCGCGACTTGGGGATTCTGAATGACTGAGAACTCTGGCAGTCATCCAGGGTTCATAAAACCGTGGTTACATGCGTAACCTTCGTTTTATTGCCTGAGGCAGTTCTTCTCACTGGATGACTTATACCAACAGTGTTGCGAGGAATCCTGGGTACCCACCTCCCTAAGATGAGGCAGAGGAACCCGGCTGGAGGACCACCCCAAGTGGATGGGAGTGGCCACGTTGACTCTGTAGTACTTCATGAACGTGCTCGGCACTGCCCATGAGGCCGCTGCACATATATCCTCCACAGGTACCCCTCTAAACAGTGCCCATGAAGTGGATACGCCTCGAGTGGAATGGCACTTCACCCCAGATGGGAAGGTCTCGCCTGCCAACTCGTATGCACATGAAATGGCCTCGATGATCCAGTTGGATAGGCGCTGTTTGGAGAGAGCACTACCCTTCTTAGCACCACTATGACACACAAAGAGATGCTCTGACCTCCATATGTGGGCAGTGGCACCTATATATGCCCTTAAGGCCCGCACTGGACAAAGCAGTTCATCCCCCTCCTCCGGCTGGGGGTCAAACTTAGCCAGCCGAATGGGTCTATTGAGGTGTGAGTACGCCAGCACCTTCGACAGGAATGCCGTATTCGACCACAGAGTTACACCTGAACCATCTGAGTTCCACCTCAGACAGGAGTCGCTCACTGACAAGGCATGTAGCTCCTCTACCCGCTTTGCCGTTGTCATGGCAAGGAGAAAAGCTGTCTTCACAGACAGCCATTTAAGCTCTGCCCGGTCAAGTGGCTCAGAAGGAGGCCCGCATAGGGCATTCAACACTATGGGCAGATCCCAGATTGGAGTCCTCCGTGGCTTTGGTGGCCGCAGCCTCCAGGCTCCCCTCAAGAAGAGGGACACAAGCCTGTAACTCCCTATTGTGTGGCCGTCCACTGCCACATACCTGGAGGAAATAGCTGCAGTATACACCCTCAGGGTCGAGGGAGAGTGACCCTTGTCTAATAGGGACTGAAGAAACTCCAGAACCACTGGGACAGAGCAGCTAACTGGGTCAAGATCACGACCCCAACACCAGTTCGAGAACAACTTCCACCTGTTTGCATACTGCAGCCGCGTTGACAGGGTTCTGGCCGGCAGGATTGTTGCTCTGACAGGCTCTATGCAGCAGCTCAGCATTGGGTCCGGCCCCTCAGCAGCTACACCCACAGTTGAAGGCGGCTGGGGCAGGGATGCCAGATCCGACCTTCCAGTTGGGACAGAAGATCCTTCCTGTTGGGAAGGTGCCAGCGTATCCCACGACAGAGTCTGTGCAGCATCGGAAACCAAGTCCTGGCTGGCCAGAACGGGGCCACTAGGAGGAGTTGGTGCCCGTGATGGAGCACCCTGAGTAGTGTTGGCCATATCAGGGGAAAAGGTGGAAAGGCATAGAGAAGTCCTCCCGGCCACTCGTGAGCCAGAGCGTCCTGTCCCAAAGGACTGCTTTCCTCTCTCAGTGAGAACCAGAGGGGGCATTGGGCTGTCTCGCATGAGGCAAAGTGGTCCACCGCCACCTCTCTGGATATGGTCTGTACCACCTCTGGATGAAGTTGTCATTCTCCCGGAAGGGGCCTCTGGCGGGAGAGGAAATCTGCGACCTGGTTCTGCTCACCCGGCAGATACATGGCTCGGAGGCTGCCCATCGCAGCAGATCCTGTGACACCTGCAGCATACGAGCTGACCTGGTACCCCCCTGGTGGTTTATGTGAAACACTGCAGAGATGTTGTCCAACCGTATCAGCACATGCTTCCCTCTGAGGTACAGCATGAGAGTCCTGAGCGCTAGGTGCACGGCTCGCAGCTCCAGCACGTTGACATGCTCCTGGCTCTCCCAAGCTGACCACTGTCCCTGAGCTATCCTGCCCTGCCAGACAGCCCCCCCAACCTGAAAGGCAGGCATCGGTAGTTACCGTCTCCCGACGAAATGGGATGGCACCCTGGGATACACCCTTTACCAGATAGGCCCTGCTTCTCCATGGTGACAGGGCCTTCAGGCAGTCCCATGACACCCTGAGCTTCTTGCTTCTGTGCCACCTGGCATCTGGGTGAAAGCTGTTCAGCCACCTTTGCAGGGGGCATACCGACAGTAGGCCCAGAGGCACGACAGCAGATGCAGCTCTCAGTTTGCCCGAAGCAAACTGACAGCTGGAGGCCGAAACCGAAGCAGGAGGCCCAAGATGTCATCCACCCGTTGCTGTGATAGGCGTGCCTTCATAATGACAGAATCCAGAGCCAGCCCGATGAAGGTCGTACTCTGGGAAGGAGACAGAGAGCTCTTCTCCCTGTTCACCCTGTCAGGGACCAAGCAGCTAGGCAGGGACACAAGAGGAGTCTTTAAATTCTTTAAGGCTTTATTATGCCAAAAATAACTGTCTGCAGAGTACTCAAAACTACAAAAGGGATTAAAATACATCAAAGAAAAAGTATCAACAGAAATTTTAATTCTGGGCCCTTAAAATAAACTGAGGTCAACCAAACAAGAAGATCAACATAAGTGTGAACTAAACAAACCTGACCTAGTGAATGACACAAAAGGAGGTGTATATATACACATAGGCTAGCCTACCAACACGCAACAGGGGGGAAAACCTATTCTTTACACCATAAAACTCCCAAAATAAACCCACCTACCACTTAAAAACATAATACAAATACCTATACATATTAACCAAGAATACCCCCCCAAAACTCAAACAAATACGCATATGCTGCTTTTCTTGAGGCCTCTGCACTTCAGATCTCCCCTTCGCGGCATTGGGGGTTGGCGCCTTCCAATTCCTTCCTTCCAGCATAAAAGAGTGCCTTAAACGCCGCCTCCCCTTTTGCCAGGACCTCAGCAGCATGTGGAGCAGCAGAAGCAGAAACAAAGGTACAATGACTTAATTGTTTAAGCTAATTTGATAAACTCATGACTATATGCAACCAAAATGCATGCACTCAAATTGGTAACACCAGCACATTGTAACTCAAAGAAGCTAAATAAACATTTTTTTTAACCAAACTGTGTGGATAATTATTTGTTTGAAATGACATAAAACAATACTAACACTGCGTGGTCTCAGTTGTTGATGGATCCATGACACACCCTGAGTCCCAACTGTGCTACGTGCGAGAGGAGGACGGCTGTGTCCTGGACTGCCCGAGAACGGGATGGTGCACAGATCAGCCAGCCGTCCAGATATGCCATGATCTTCATGCCCTGGGACTGCAGGGGTGAAAGAGCTGCAACGATGCAGCGCGTGAATACCCGTGGGGACAAAGAGAGCCTGAACGGAAGTACTGTGAACTGGAAGTGGTGGCCCCCAAATGCTAAACGCAAGAACTGCCTGTGGTAAGGTGCGATCGAAATGTGGAAATAAGCATCCTTCAAGTCCACTGAAGTGAACCACTCCCCCTTGGCAACAGCACGAAGAACATCCTTTGTGCTCAACATGTGGAATGGCAGTGTCTTTAAAAACCAGTTCAGTCCCCTGAGATCTAGGACAGGGCGAAATCCACCACTTTTCTTGTTTACCAGAAAGTAAGTTGAGTAGAACCCCCTGGGCTGGGAGAGGGGGTCTACTGGCTCGATGGCACCCTTGGACAGGAGGGTGGATAACTCCTCGATCAGGGCTTGAGTCTTTGCCGGGTCCGTGATGACAGTCATCCTGACCCGACCGGAGGTTGGGGGCCGGCATCAGAATTGAAGCCTGTAACCCTGAGCTACAGTAGTGTGGACAACACCCAGGGGTCTAAAGTACAGGCTGCCCAACAGTGGAGTTGCTGCTGGGAGAAAAGACTGACCGCCAGCCCCAAGGCCTCAGTTCCTGCGCCCCCAGCCTCCTGAGGCCCTGGAGGGGGCGCTGTGAGGGTTCTGAGGGGGGCCCTGCCGAAACCGGGCTCGCCCCCCAGTGGGGCATTGAGGCCCTCTATAATGGGAAGGTTGAGACAGTGGTTCGGAGCGCTCCCGGAAAACACCTGCTGAACCCCTGGTTCTGCAGGAAAGTGGCATGTCTCTGCCTAGATTGGCCTGGCTGAGAAAGAGATGGTACCACTGACTGAGGGGGGCCTGTCCCCCCCACTAAGCATTCCACCTCCGACAGTGTGGCAGCCCTCAATGCGCGTGGCATGAAGCTACAGTTCTTACACTGGTCCTCTGATAAACCCTCCCTCAGATGTTCGATACCCAGACACGAGGGGCAGAGATTGTGGCCGTCCTCAGGGTGAAGGGGGGCCATACAGGTAGCACAGAAATGTGAGCTTAGCATGACGCAGCTATAGGAAGTCACAAGCCAGGACACAAACAGCTAGCACCAGTGAGAGCACTATGTCAGCTGTGTAATGCTTATGCGCTTCAGTGAGAGGGCAGCGAGAGCACGGCCGTCACCAGCACTACAGCAGAGGGAGCCGACAGCGAGCGTGCATGCTCCTGTCGGAGCACTAACAGTTCGAACGAGGGAGAGCACTATGTTACTGCGCAATAGTCACAAGCTTCAGTGAGAGGGCAGCGAGAGCACGGCCATCACTGGTATCTGTACAACAACAATTAGCACTCGTGAGAGCACTACGCTAGCTGTGTAATACTCACAAGCGTCAGTGAGAGGGCAGCGAGAGCACGGCCATCACTGGCATCGGCGCAACAACAGTCAACACTAGCGAAAGCACTGTTAACCGTGTAATATTCACAAGCTTCAGTGAGAGGGCAGCGAGAGCACGGCCATTAAGGGTATCAGCACAATGACAGTCAACACTAGCGAAAGCACTATGTTAACCATGTAATACTCACAAGCTTCAGTGAGAGGGCAGCGAGAGCACAGCCATCACGGGTATCAGCACAACGACAGTCAACACTAGCGAAAGCACTATGTTAACTCTGTAATACTCACAAGCTTCAGTGAGAGGGCAGCGAGAGCACGGCCGTCACTGGTCTCGGTTAGGGGCAGCGAGCTAACTCTTGTCGACACACCAAGAGTTAGCTCCCAATTGAGGCAGCTACACGGAGCAAACGCGCTCTTGGTAGCACCTAGCCCCTGCTAACTAAGTAGAAGTTGTACTTATGCAATATCGTAGAAAGGGCAGCAAGAGCACTACCTTCGCTGACCTCTTAAGACAGTCGATGCCGAGCTTGCACACTCTTATCGGTCGTCCACGATAGGCTAACGCTGTTCCTTCCTGAAACGGGAAACTTGTTGCAGCCTCTGGAGGATGAAGAGCTCGGGACTCCGACTAGCAGTCTCGAGGCTACCGGCGACAATCCTTTCATCAAATGCTATTATTAGCTCTTGCTATCAGCATGTGACCTGCGTAAGCGAGAAGATTCAAGGGAATGAGTGCCCGGATGACACCGATAGTTATACCTGCCAAGGGTCATCTGGGGTCACACGTGACTTTGTTGATATTAATACTCGACTTGCGCTGGAGACATCCAGTGAGAAGAACTGCCTCTGGCAGTCAGGAAGGGTGAAATAAAACAGAGTTTTGGGGAGCCTCACACCTAATTTCATAGGTTTCTGAGCAACATGTATCCAAACAAACACAGGTCTGTGAGATAAGAGCTGAACCAGTAAAGAACAATGCCGGAGAGGCTGACCAGATGTCTGAGTCTGTTTAATAAAATGTGATGGTCTACTGTATCAAAAGCAGTGCTTAGATCCAGTAGAACCAACACTGTGAACTTTTTGTTATCCAAATTCCATCTGATGTCGTTTAAAAGTGCTGTCTCTATACTGTGGTTCATCCTAAAACCATATTGATGTTTTCCTAAAATGTTATTTCTGTTTAAAAAGTCATTGACTTTGTTAAAAAACTGTTAAAATTTCTAAAATAAAAGTTCTAAAATTTTACTTAAAATTGGTAAGTTGGACACAGGTCAGTAGTTATTAAAAATGTTGGTGTCTAAATTGCTCGCCTTCAGATGGGGCTTCACCACCACCATTTTAAAGACAGCGTAGAAGACGCCCATCTGAACAATACAATTCTCTTTAGAACCTGGCATCATGTGCTGCTTTTTGAGACCCTTCACAATGCCAGACAAGTTATATTTATTGATGTTTAGATTCAACAAGCCTCGCAGCAATCATATGTGGGTGTGGCTGGTGAAATTGAACCCAATTACCAAATGAATTTGGTCATTTGGTAGATTGGTAGCTAAGGGGGCAATTACTTTTTCAGATGGGGCAAGATGGGCTGGAAAGCATTTTCCTTTCAATAAGGTAGTGTCTACAGATACGGACCCGTACCCGTAGCCTGTGGCCTACGGATACGGCACTTTCCCTTAACATAAATATTAATGAGCCGGACATAAATATTAATGAGCCGGCTGATGAACACGCTTCGTGATTGGCTGGTAATCCGACGGACATGAATATTAATGAGCCGGCGATGCTGATGAAGGCGCTTCCGTGATTCGAGGTGAATCTGCGGAATGAATGGCGGAACTAACAGCCAGCAAACTATAAGTATTTTTTTACCTTCAAAAGTAGCGACAGACTATTACATATTAACAACCTAAACAAAACCCTGACGTATTTTCTGCGTCTGTCAACACAGACCCTGTCACAGTCACTTTAATGTTAGCGGACTCTGTTGAATGGCTAAGTTACATAACCACAAACAAATCTCACAATATCACAGTAAATCGAGTTTGTGGTTTTTTTTTAATTCATGCCAAATTAAAGAGCTGCTCCTCACCATTCACGAGTGTTTGTTTCATATTCGACATCCTTAATTTTATCTTGTAAATTAGCGTCCGAAATTAAATGGGAACATTTGCAATGGAGTTTGTCAGCCGCTTCCACCACTGAACGCGGTAAACTAATTAATAGGAACTGGACTTCAAACAATTTAGACACGGCGTCGAAAAGCGTAAAAACTACATTGTCTACGTAAAGTGTGAGAGGAGACGGTGTATTTTTAGTTAAATTATTCAATGTTCGCCGTCAAAGTCATTCATATAAACTGCCTGTAATGTGCAGCAAATAGTAGTTAACCATCGCCAGCTCTTCAGTGACCTTAACACGTCCGTACCTCTAGTACAGATGCTACAGGTACGGGTCCGTACCTCTAGCATCAACCTTTCAATAAATGAAATCATCTTTTAAAAATCCTGCATTTTGTGTTGCCTTTGTCTATATTTAATATTTGTTCGATGATTTGAAACATTTAAGTGTGACAAATAAGCAAAAATAGAAGGTATATGAAGGGGGGCAAATACTTTTGCATGGCACTGTATATGGCTCTGTAGCTGTAGCTGATGAATTGCCATGACATTTTGTATATCCAGTGAACAGTTTGTCCAATTTTTTACTTAGGACCAAATACTTGCAAAACCAATGAGTCATCAGCCTCAGCCATAGTTTTGTTTACCACTAATTAACAAGTGTCAGGATGCTGACATGGTATATCTTCCTTTATAAACAGGAGACTGTTAGTCAGTTTGCCAACATTGACATCCAGCTCAAACACTGCAGTAACAAATTACATTTTCATAGACATGCTAGTGATGATTTAAAATCAAGAATCACAAATGAAACAGTAAAAATGTAAAGAAAAAAAAAGATAGTAGATAGGCAGGTCAGATGTCACTCTGATCCTGAATGATTATGCAACAGCCTAGACTGTGGTCACTGTGTTTGATCTATTTTTTGCTCTTGTCGTGGTTTCTCTTAGACACAGAAGATGTGCAGATGTTAAAGAAAACGTCCGTTGACACTGTTGCTTTTAAGATATAATTTATTATATAAAAAAAGACAGCATCTGATCAGGCACCATGGAGACTTCAAGAAGCCACATGTGTTCACATTCCCTTTGTGGTAAACAACTCCTGTCAGAACTCATATCAGAACTCAGATCAGATACTACACTCTGACTTTAGATGAAACCTACACTGTGTTTGTGGTATATTAAAGAAGTGACTATAGCAAATAAATTATGGTTAACAGTTTCCACCCTGCTGTGTGCTGTGTGTTGTTAAAACAGGATGAAAAGTTTGCCAAGTTTAGCAAAACTCAGTGGACAGGTTTCATATTATGGCTATGAATAAAATGGATGCAGTATCACTGTGTTTCATTTCTTTTGTGTAAAATGTGGTAGATCTGCAACTAAGAATTTTTAGAGCAGGTGTAGTTACATCAGTGTTTAATTACTCATTGTTATAAGACCAGTGGTGTAGTGGTCCCTGGAGAAGTGGGTATACTCTTAATTTTCACCTTTTATTTTTATTAGTCCAGAAAAACGCCCTGTTTTAGAAACAGTGACATAGAAGACTACTCAATTTATTCAGTCATTTCTACTTGCCCACTATTATAAAATTATCATGACTTGATTAGGAGCAGCTTGTAGTTATTACTGGTCACACAAGCAAACTGGATTAATGTAACATGTATTTATCATGAGGCAAACATGGTGTTTCAGTTACTTTTGAACATTTATTTAAATAAAACACTTCAAATATGAAGTTGACAGTGCATCCTTGTTCATATTTCATCATGAATAAAGCCTCAATATTGTTTTAGGTCGAATCTTAAACTACCTGTCCCCCATTCTTGTGTTTTTACTTACTTTAAAATCAACTACCAGCCTAGAGGTTTTCCCACATTATCCCAATCTAGCTCGCTTCAGACTTACGTTAGAATAACGTTAGCCTTTCAAACCGTTAGTCAGACTCGGCCCGACACTCAGTTTAACCCATTGCGCTTCAGTTGCGCTTCAGTGTTCCGCCCGCGGTACACTTTGAGATCTGCATAAGCAATTTGCTAAATGTGCGAAACTGCAAACGCGATTATACAAACACTATACGCCGATGGAAAGCTTAGATTCTCAGGAATCCGCCGGTATAAACCACTTTTAGATGTGATTACCACAGCGGGTAATATAAACACATTTGTCCGACAAACAACGAATATCCATCCATTCGTTCTCTATACACGGCTTCAACGTACACAGCGCAACTCGCATTTCCGGGTTCATTATTACACACAGATGAAAATATTCCACAAAAAACGGCCATAATCTAACCTTGGACATCCAGACGACACAAGCCAGTAAACTATTTTGTCCAAAACATGTCTTGAAGACGGTATATGATCCACGAATAGGTCGTTTTCGAGGAAATGCACCTCGCGATGCGCGTCCAATATTCCCTGTATTTCTCGTCATATTTTTATTTACAAATAGAATATTAGCGATTTTTTTGTACTGAAAATGGCTGGAATTGACTGCAGCTTTAACCACTGGCGACAAAATATCCTCTCCTTGAAATGTGCAGTCATGTTGCCAGTAGTTTAAAACAATGATTCATTTGGAAACCACCTTAAAACTTACCTGAGAATTATATCGTCCATGAAAGTAGGTTCGCTCGATACGTGTCACTCACTTGAAAGGTGTTTATTCTGACTTTCTCGCATTTCCGCGCATCTTTCAAGCAGACCTGTCAATCAACTGGAGTGCCACAGAGGTGTTAGCAAAATTTTCCTCTGTATGACCCGCCCGACTCTGCCTCTGATTGGCTCATCCCTAAAGTTAACCAATTGAATCAGTGAAGGTAGCATGTACCAACCAATTACAGGCAGAGGAGGGTTGTTCATGGCTTCATCAACCTTAAGGAAAAGAGGGCTACCTGGCACACAGATATTACTGAATGATGCGCACCAGAAGTGGGTATACGCAATGCTAACTGAAAAATAAGTGGGTATACGCCGTATACCGCCGTATACCCTGGACTACACCACTGTATAAGACTGTTTC
Source organism: Acanthochromis polyacanthus (assembly GCF_021347895.1). Taxonomy (NCBI): domain Eukaryota; kingdom Metazoa; phylum Chordata; class Actinopteri; family Pomacentridae; genus Acanthochromis; species Acanthochromis polyacanthus. The sequence continues at coordinate 15,299,519 of NC_067118.1, read as the reverse complement.
ACTTCCTAAGTGGAGGAAACAAAAGTCCAAAGTTCTTTCCCAGTCTTGCTTTGGTGTGATTTTGTCATACAGCTATTCAGAGAACATTATTTTAAAAGGCTTGCTCTTGCCCTAAATATACAACAGCAAATTATAGTTTTGCTCTAATGTTATTTTTGGACAGAAAATATTACTTGAATGTACACACATGTACCAAACAGATGTAAGAGTTATCTGTGAATCGCATCATAAAATTTGGAGCTTTTAGGAAACTTGAGGTCAGCCTGCCGTTGGGCTGAAAGTGGTGTGGCAGTCAGTGATAGTAGATACAAGAAAAAAAGACACAATTTCAATTGGATGTAGGCTACTTATTTTTTCACATGACTACAGATTTGTTTTCTGAATTAGCAAATAATAACAGGAAAAATAGCATGGATATTTTGAAGAGAGGAACTGACATCTATTTATTTTGTCCTACAACAAATAGAAACTCCTATGACTACCCTCTCTGTTTTAAACAGTGTTTGACAGTTTATTTGATTTGTGTCAAGCTAGCTGAGTCCTTCGTGTTAAAAGTGAGGTGAAGATAAGCATCCCTTTCTCTTTAGCCTGGGCTGCAGCAGATAGAGCTCAGGATGCTCTGATAAACACTGAATGGGCCTCTCTGTGTTTTATCTAAGCAACCACAAGGCCTGGTTCGACCTGGGAGAGTCCATGTTATGGTAGCAACAGATAGGGAAATGGAGAGATGGACAGAAGAGGAGGTGAATAATATGTAGAAAAATAAGGTAAAGAAAAACAAATGATAAAAGGAATCTAAAAGTTAGCTCACTCATCATAAGGAGAATTGTGTCCTTAGTGGCTGTGGAGTTTACATGTAACAATTTATTACTGGCTGTATTATGGAAAATCTAAGATCCATTGTTTGTGAAATTAAAATTAGGATATTTTATTTATTATTTAATCTCCTTCTTGTGTCTCCTGACAATAATTACATTAATACTATTGGAGTATGTGCATGCAATTATCTGTATGTTTGTGCGTATTCAGGCATGCTGGTCTAGGTTTGTGTATTCATGTGCACAAGTGTACACAGCTGTCACATACTGGGCAACAGCACAGATATGTATTGTTTGTGCAGCCATACCGCTCTTTGGCAATGAAAGACAGTGCGATTTCAGTCATTCGTGCAGTTGGATTACTGCACCAAAGCAGCAAGAAAAGATTTCCTCATAGTCAAACAATCATGTCATCATTAGGCGTTTGTCATTAGGGCTAATTGCAAACAAATTGCGTCTTGAAATGTAGCCATGTCAAAATCAATTATTGCCTTTCCTGCTGATGAAAAGGACCACAAGACAATCAGCGGCCATGTGACCACATTAAAGCCTAATTTCACTGAATTTTTTTGAATAAAGGCATATTTGGGTGACTTTGGGTTGAGCAACAGATGAGCTTGATGGTCTCCTATGACAGGGTGGAGAGGGAAAAGGGAGATAGAGAAGAAGAGAGAATGGGGAAGAGCCTACGAGAACTCAAGGCCGAAAAACATTGGCTAATTAGACAGCACTGCGCTGCAGAGAAAATACTATTTTCATGTAATCGAAGAAAACACAAAAGGAAACTACTAATATCACAATGTCTTGTAATGTAATAGACTCCCACTAAGACACACAATCAAGAAACTCCAGAGACCAGTAATCGTTTAGTTGTTGAATCGGCACTGAATGGTTGAGGTTGAGGCAATGAAGACAACCAGAGAAACACACTCAGAAAAATCATTCAAGTGGACCTAATCCCATCACTTAATTAAATGTACGTTACAACCTCTCAAGTTTTGATTGGTTGGGTTGACAAAATTGTTTTGGTAATTGCTTAAACTTAATATTGTGTCACTTAAACTCAAATTCCTTGATTTGAAACTTAATTTAAGTTGAGATAGAGAAAAATAAAATTGACTAGGAAACTATTATTTTTTTTCACCCTGAGGTCAGGTTTTTACATCCCTTTCCTTACCTACTAACACTGGAGCAACTTGTTGAAAATATTGTACATAAGTAAACAATGGTATAATATTCATTTTAAATCACATGAAAATGCTGTTTGAAACAACCATATTTAATTTAAAACTAGTGTTTTTGGTACCAGTCTTCAAGTTTGCGATAATTACCAATTACTTGACCACATTGAAAATTGTAATCCCCCAAACTCAGTGTAGTCTGCTAGTTGAACATAATTTTCTTAGATGTTGTCATGAGTCAAAACAATGGATGCAGAGTGCAGACTGTTCACAATAAACTGAAGTGTAAACATGGCGACATAAGGTAACATACCACCACATCTCTGCACCTATATCAGGAAGTTCAGTAAGTTGTAAACTGTAACGCCTGCCTCTCTTTAGTGACAGTAATTTGGGGGTAACAGGGTGACGGGAATCCTTAAGACCAGGACAACTCCCAAGAACACTGTGATGAGCCATGCTGCTTTCAAGCAGCAGTGATGGCTGCTTTGGTTGTCATCTGGCAACATCAGCTGGATGCAGCACTGTCACTGTTGCTTCCTTGTTTCCTGCAATACTTCCAGTCTGTACACCACATGATGTTGCTATCTAGTTTTTTTCTAATCTCAACATACAGCTGAACAAAGCAGATTCTATCTTAAAATAGAGGAAATTATTTGCAATATGACACAATTAACACAACACATTTTTCTAACGAGTATGAATATGTTCTTGTCTCCGACTAGTTCATGAGACTTTACAACTGATTGCACAGCCCTTTGTGCCTACTACTACCAGGGTTGTTGTCCTTCCACCTGTGACTTGTGGCTTCTTCATATGTTACAAACTGAATGCTGAAAAACCATCTACTTACTAATCAGTAGCTAAAATCTGTCAAAATAATTCCTGAGAAAACAACTGATCTACTCTTCTGTCTTTCATGTAGTCATAAATGGAAGATGACAAACAAAAACGATAAATGAGTACAGAACTAAAAAACAAATGTTCCTGTGAAGAGCAAAACCTTCACAAACTCCCTAAGACGATTGACTCATTTAGCAAATTCAGATGAAAGAGAAAAACAAAACAAAAAAAAAAAAAAACAAGCCATGTGGTCTTAATGCTGTGCTACACAGCTCCCCTTGACGTAATAACCAGCTAATTAACAACCAGGGCTGTCTAATTGATGTGACTTTGCTCTGACTCCCCTGGGAGGGTTTGACTCTGTGAAGGTTAGGCCTCACACTCAGAGGTCAGAGTTCATGGAGAAAACAGAGGTAACTGACTCCAAGGTTTCCACCCTCTGGATGTGAAACATAGCATAATGAATGGAAATGTGACATCAGTGAAGATCACTTGTAGAGTTTGACAGAAACAGATCATGACAGATTTGGACTGAACACTCAAATGATGAGGATAAAGCCACTTCATGCCTAAATCCTAGTAGGATACAAAAGCTGGTTTCTACTGACAGTGTGTCACAGCAGCATGGAGAGGAGACACAGTCAGAACAGTTCACAAGCAAAGAACGGAAAAGTCAATAACAAGAAGAAACAGAATGGATAAATGAGGGTCGAGACGCATATCAGACTCAAAAGGCAGATTGAAAAAGAAAAGGCAGACAATAAACCACAAGCGCTTGAAGCACCAAAAGAAACTAGAGAGTAATGGTGAAAGGGGGTAAACAGCTTGTGAATGAAACCACAGTCGACAGTCACACATGCATAATGGGCAAGATAACAGTGAGCTAAGTGAAATTACAGACACGCGATGCTGTATGCAAACCCTTCCCCCATTCTAACTAGTGAATTTACTACCCAGAATCCCCATTCCTATATGTTGTATAAAGCGGCAGAGTCCAGTGACAGAGTTAGTTATTGCATTCTTCTGTTTAACTCACAGTAATAGCCACCTATGTGAAATCTGTTGTTCACACAGGAGGGATAGTGTTAGCAATACACTAAACTTACAGTTGTAAACAAAAATTTACATGCACTTATAAAGATCATGTAAATGATTGCAGTTTTTAGTTTCCAATGACTTTTACTTGTCTGTGTTGAAATGATTGAAACACATGGGTTTTTGTCACACAAAAAAAAAACATTCATGCCCTTCGATTCTGACATAAATTCATTACAGATCTTTTGCAAATACGACAAAATCTGCTGGATCAAAAATATATATACAGCAATGTCAATATTTGATGAAACATCCCTTGGTCATTTTCACCTCAATGAAGCACTTAGGTAGCCATCCACAAGCTTCTGGCAAGTGTCTGGTAACACACTGCAGTCCAAAAGTATTTGCCTCCCTACAGATAGCTTTTATTTTTGCATATTTTAATACATGACTCTAACAAATTTTAATATCAGACAAAGACAACACAAGAAAACACAAAATGCATATTTTAAGTGGTGATTTCATCTATTGCAGGAAAAATGCTGTCCAGCTCAGCTTGCCCTATGTGAAAAGTAATACATATCAGTCTACCAAATTAACAAATTCTGACCAAATTGGGTTCAGATGATTACTGCCAGGCTTGTTGAATCTAAACATCACTAAATAGAACCTATCTGGCATTGTGAAGTAGCTAAAGGGTCTCAAAAAGCAGCATATGATGCCACGTTTAAAGAGATTCAAGACCAGATGAGAAAAAAAATCACTAACATTCATCAGTCTGAAAAGTGTTTCAAAGCCATGACTTAGGCTCTGGGACTCCAGAGAACCACAGTGAGAGATATTATCCACAAATAGAGAAAGTATGGAGCAGTGGTGAACCTTCCCAGGAGTGGCCAGCCTACCAACATTTCTCCAAGAGCACAGTGATATCTCATCCAAGAGGCCACAAAAGAACACAGATATACATCAAAAGATCTGCAGACCTCACTGGCCTCAGTTATGATCAGTCCACATGATTCCAGAATAAGGAAGACTCTAACAAAATGGTTTTCATGAGAGTTACAAGGCGCAAACCGCTACTGACCAAAATGAACATAAAAGTTTGTTTGGCTTTCATAAAAAATATCTGGATGATACGCAAGACTTTTGGGATAACATCCTGTGGACGGGACTGGTGGAACTCTTTGGAAGACATGGGTCCTGTTAGAGACTGCATTCCACCCATCAGTTTGTGACCTAAAGCTCCAGTACAAATGAGTTTTGCAACATGACAATGACCCAAAGCACACAGGAAAGTCCACCTAAAATAACTAAATTAAGGTTTTGGAGTGGTCGTGTCAAAGTCAGGACTTGAATCTGATTGAGGTGCTGTGGCAAGACTTTACAATGGCCGTTCATGCTCAAAAACCATCTCATGTGTAGCGTGTGAGCAGTGGGTCAAAATTCCTCCATGGTGATGTAAAAGACTAAACACAAGCTGTAACAAGCATTCGACTGCAGTTGTTGCTGCCAAGGGACTAATCAGTTAAGTTTAGAGGGGCAATTACTTTTTCACAGGGATGATACAGATTTTTAATAAATTTTCAATACAACATCATTTTGGAGTTATTTTTTGACCAGCACGTCTTTCAACTCACACACTAAAAAAGTCTGTAGGACTTCTTTTTTCACCTGAGAAATATTGCAAAAATCAGGAACATCCTGTCTCAGATTGATGTAGAAAACCTAGTCCATGCATTTGTTACTTCCAGGCTTGACTATTGCAATTCTTTACTATCAGGATGTCCCAAAAACTCTCACCTACAGATGATCCAAAATGAGAGTACTGACGGGAGTTAGCAAGAGAGATCATAGTTCTCCTATACTGGCTTCTCTACATTGGCTTCCTGTGAAATCCAGAATACAATTTAAAATCCTTCTACGGACGTATAAAGCTCTTAATGACTAATCTCAATTGGATCTTAAAGACCTTATAGTACCATATCATCCTAGCAAAACTCTTCACACTCAGACTGCAAGGTTATTTGTTGTTCCCAGAATTTCTAAAAATAGAATGGGAGGCAGAACCTTCTGGTATCAGGCACCTCTCTTGTGGATCCAGTTCCCAACTTGGGTTTGAGAGATGGACAACCTCTCTATTTTTAAGACCAGGCTTAAAAACTTCCTCTTTGACAAAGTTTATAGTTAGGCTTGACTCGAGTAACCCCGAGGAGGTCAACTGGAGTCTGCATATGCAATTCACAATTGACTTTTTCTTTGACATCCCTTAGTTCTGCCCCTAATTATGCTGCTATAGGCCTAGGCTGTTGGGGGACCTCTCTTGATGCTCTGAGGCCTTTTATACTTACAACCAATTGTTCTCACAGTTGATTTTGGGATGTGTATCAGCTTTGAAAGGTGACTTTCCTGACTTGTCCAAATCCCTGATGTGCTTTATCAGATCTTTGCAGAGCCTCTTTAACAGTAGTGTTTGTAGCTGAATCTAATGAGTGTATCAAATATGCCCTGTTTACACTGGCTCAGTGAAGTCATCAGCTGTAGTCAATTGCAATCGTTCACAAGAATTTAAGAAGCCTTGCCATTAATAAAATGTACTTACCAACACAGCTGTATACATGGCCAAAATTAGTAGTTCAAGATCTACAATAAATCCGTTAAAGACCATTATAGCCTTTCATGCACCATTGTCACTACTGGAGGTCAGAGTGGTTGGACTGGCCTGCAGTTTAAACCATAGAGACAATAAAAAAGTGGTGATATTTGAACTTTTTCCAGTAAGAACATAAAAAAATTAGATAACATGATAGGCAGAAGAATAAGAGACAGAGAATTAGAAATGTATTTTTAAGGGTTCCCCAACCTACCACCATACTCTGCTAACCTTTAATCACACCACAAAAGATCTTCTACATCTATCACTAATTCTTCTGAATATTAGCTGTGTGTGCTGTGAAATTATTCACAACATTTGACATTTTCAAATAATAAATAATAATAAATGCAATATTGTGATATTGCAGCGAGCCTGTGATGGGAAAATATTTAACGGGACACCATCACTCTTCATTTAATTTTTACTGGTCATATGCATTTCCATTCTATTTTTTCTATATGAACTATAACTTTTCGTACAAGATGCCATCACACAGACTGCAAGAACACAAAATGCCTCAAAATGCAGGAACCTACAACAACAAACTGTGTTACAGAGGCTGCAAAAACAGCTGTTTACCTACACTGCAAAAGAAGGAGGTATGAACTATATTGATACATGTTAAGATAAAGGACTGTGAAAAATGATTGGAACGCTACTTTGTAATTGCATGTTACATTGTATATTAGCGAGCAGAATGCAGCATTTTGAAATGTGGTCACAGACATTTCCCTTGACTGTTGAACTAGATACCCCGATGTGTGTGTACGTGTGTGTGTGTGTGTATGTGAATTCTTTGTGGGCGTGTAGACCAGCTTCTGAGCTACATTAGATTGAGGGTGAGAGGAACTGGATTAAGGACAAGAGCAGATTAGTGTGGGGTAAGGGAAGAAGGTTGCAAAGGGTGGATGAGACCAAATAGTTATGGTGCACTTAAGTCAGCACAATAAACATTGTCATTTTCAATTAAAAAAACATTTATAAAATCTTCTACCATTTACTTCCTGGGAGATGTTTTTATTCTTTTGCAGAGTAGATTAGTTAACAGCTTGGTATATCTTTATACATACCATGATTCCTGTCAAGCTAAAATGTGGTAAACTCAATTTTGCCAGTTTAAAGAAAATGCACTCAGCACGAGAGAAAGAAGAGAGAGGCAGGCACTGAGAGGAGCAGATAAGAGGATATAAACAGACAAAGTGATGGGTAGACAGACAGGGAGACAGAAAGAGATGAGATAGTGTGCGAAAGACAGACTGTTTTGATTCAGTGATACACAGCTGGCCAGCTCACAGGGGAGAGCTTTTCTTCAAAGCCTGGTGGTCTGTCTGCACTGTTTGTACTCGGACTGCTGCTGCCGCTCTCACACACAGTCAACAAACAGCTATTATCTGTGGTTTCACATGCTGTATACTACAGTATCTCCAGTGGTGTATGAACTTAGCGAAATGGATAAATAGCAAAAACAGTCCACTGGAAGAGCTGAAATTAGAAAATATATGGATCAAACATCTAGCTCTGCATCTGCACACCCCACTACAGTAAACTTCACATGAGGACTTTGGTTAAATTTCTTCAACTTGTTATGCACCTATTGTAGAAAGGGGCATTTTTAAAAGATGGCATAAGGTGTTAAAACCTTTAGCTTTGGATGTAATGTGGGCCATTTGTCTTGGATGTCTAGTTGGCACATTATAAGGATCGTATTCAATCATCAAGTCTTAGAGAGTGACATACTTCACCTTTAGATTCTACTTTCACTCAACATGTTGATAAAAGAAATTTTGTATGTTGATTTAAGAGTTTTTGTGTCTGTAAAATAAGACATACACATTGCCACTTTTACCATTTGTGTGTTAGTCTTTTTGTCACTTTTGTGGCTCCAGGACATGAATGTTGTCATTTTAAATCCCACATATAAAGCTCTGATTGACATGGTTATTTTTCCAGCCAGGAAACAACATTAAATCTTATTTTCGTTCAGTAATGAATAACACTAGTGTGCTATCTTTCAGTCATCTGTACACAACATTAACCCTCAAGCGACCGAGTGGGGTCATTTATGACCCCAGCCGGATAATTATATTTGCCATTTTTATGTATTTTATCCGAAAAATGTTTCCCACCATGAATTTGTCAATCTACTTCTCCTACAGCCGCTCATAGTTTTTTGTAGGGATCGGCCAACTGGTGTGACGAGGATATTGGAAACTTGTCTGGGGTCACGTATGACCTTTTGATCATTGGACAAACCGCTCTACCACCTGAGCCCCTAATCTAAATACTTCTCTGCATGTTACATTGCACACATACAGACAAGATGTTTGTGTAGATTTTGTTTTTATGTACTTTTGATTTACTATTGAGGAAACAAAAGGAAAAAAGTTTTAAAAGAAGTGGCAGACAAAGCGTGTCTAAATAAATGTTATTGCGTTCTTACAATGCATCATATTGTTCATATGGTTTTACTTTAGCTCTGAGTCAAAAATGATTAAGTCCATGAGTAATTATAGAAGGATATTTTAGAATATCCGTCCTCAAATCCAGTGGAGTGGAATAGGTAAGAAAGCACAAAAAGAGGCACTAAAGTAGACGTATTCCTGTGTTTTCATAAATGACCCCAGTCGGTCATTTTAGTCTCTAAAATAGCTTGGTCGCTTGAAGGTTAAGGCATTTATGAGGAGCTTAGTTACTAACAGGCCCACAGCTGTGCAAATCCTCCATCTTTCTACATATTGTCAAAATGCACTGAATGAATATGTTATTTCCTCAGGGAGCTGGCAATGCTTGGAATGTAATAAGGAATAGTGAGTGGAGGCCATAACTGGTGCCTACGTGTGGAAATGGTTCATACTGCATGTCTATTTCTTTTAAGACATCTATTCCAGGAAGCATTTGTGTGGTTTCAGCTATTTTTTCTTGCACTACTGGTTCACATGGCTGTCTGTCCTCTTGATACAATTCTATGTCTCCTTCATGTGGTGCACATGGTTTAGCCTGTTGTTTTTTTATGCTCTCTGGCAAGGATAGTCACTGTCTCTAGGGCTGTCCTAGTGAATTGTGGGTCAGACAAAACAGGACTGGGCCACTTCTGTTTCAAAGGCCTGCTGGGCAAGGCCCAATGCCATTGGATAGCTCCCCAGTTAGTTTCTCTTGCAGTGCTCAGAGGGGCCAGATGGACACCCTGCAAAAAGTTTTCAAACCTAGCAAGTTATTTTATTTCATGTTTGCGTTCATTTTCAGTGAATTACTTTATCCTCATTTTGACCACCTGACATGACCACAGGTTTTCTGTAGGAACTCATAGGCTCCATCATCAGTGTCAGCTGCATCTCCTGTACCCAAATCTTGAGCTATTTTAAGAAGTTCCTTTGAAGATGGTTCCAGCATATTTAAATCTTGTATACTTGCTTGTCCGGAACTAGAAACCAAGTGATTTACAGGATGAGGTAATGTCTGCATTAGTTGTCTCCATTCAAAGCAACTTGCTTTTTGCCCTCATATATGCCCTGAGTTTTGTGTGACTTGTTGCTTCCCCAAATCTCTAGAACAGAGGTAAAGAGTACAAAGATAAAACCATGACCCATAGACACACAATAGACACATTAATGGGGAAATACACATTGACTGTATATGAAGATGGACAAACCCACTGTGACATTACCTAAAGATTTCCTGAACAGTGGTTTTGAGGTTCATTGCGGTGGCTCTGGCTGTCACCACCTTGACAGTGTCTGTCTTTTCCCAACTCCTGGCTAATCTAAAACTGTCCTATGTGGCACCCACCTGTGCCTGTAGCCACAATGGTATTTGTGCTGAATTCTAAGCCCTATTACAGTTAAAAAGAGTGAGCTAAATACTTTTTATTCAGAGGTTGAAATAAACTACAATTATCCTGTACATTAGGCTTATCAGGTCAAGGTTATATACTCAGGCTACATCCTTCATTTAGCTCTTAAATCCCAGCAAATGAATGGCCAGTCCACAAAAAATTACTTCTGCCCTCAGCACGAAGTCAGTGGAAAACCCCAAAATGATTATCTGGCCCGCTGATTAAGGATTTTGGCAATTATATATTTCCAAAATCCTCTACAAGCTGGAAAGATTTACAAAAATTAATGTGGTATGTGTGTGTGTGTGTGTGGGGGGGGGGGGGGGGGGGGGGATTCCTCAGTTTTCCGAGGAATCTTCAATACATGGTGTTTAAATTTACATTTTCCAACTACTGCTATTTTCTATTCTATTATATTCCAACTATTTAATCATAAGTACTGTACGCCATAAACAGACAGCTACCTCGTGTAGCTTAAGTTCAAAATCTTGACATTGAATTCTTTGTCTTATAACTACTTCTCAAAAGCAGTTATACTCATACAATCTAAGAAAATGTAAAATGTTCCAGTAAAGTGAAATTCCCGCAGTAAACCTATCCAAATGAGAGGTTAAATCACTTGCATTTCTTGTAGTGCATCAAGCGATGGCCTACACATTTCCTCTCAGCTCCCTTGGGTTTTACTGGGGGTCATTCTAAAAGCTGTGTCTTCTCCTGACAAACTTTTGCAGCAACTGTGTCTGGACACCATGAACAGAGCCATCAGTGAGCCAACAGTCCCTCAGGCTTTGGGACGGCTAAGGGTCATTCCTTCTGCCCTGCAATGCTCAGAGCTTCTGCTCTTCTCTGTCACAAGCGACCACCCACTCCCTCCCTCCCTCCTTCTCTCCCTCCCTTCCTCCCTCCTCACTGCATCTTGGACTGCCTCCAGCCTTCAGGCAAGGAGACTGTGATGAGAGGAGGAAAGTAGGGGGGAGGAAAAAGAGGGAGGTGGATGGATAAACTGGCTCTGGTCCAAATGTTAGCACTGAAGGAAGAGGAGTAAAGCTGTGTTTGCTTCAGTCTCTTTGTTCAGAGAGAGACTGTGGCACTGTGAATGGATGGAAAGTCTATAGAAGACAATCAGCAATGCTAGGCCATCAACTAGGCAAAGTGGGAAACTGCAGAGGCACTCCACGGCCTAAAAGTTCGTCCCTAGCCCCAGGTATAATCTAAGCTCTTATGTATGCATAATTTGATTAATTGTACATTTGTTACAAATTAGTGACTCTAAAATAGAAAATGCAGTCAGTAGTAAAGTGGCATGTTATTGTAAGAGAGGGTAAGTGTGCCCATTTACTTCTGTGATTACTGTTATGTAATACAATTACGCTTTTAGTAATTTTGGCATTTCTTTAGTAATGCCAAAAAAATTGTTAGAGCAATTATTGTACTTCCCACAGTATCTTCTATTTTGGATATCACAACATATATGAAAATAAGAAAGGCAAAAACTAAAAAAAGCACACATTCAGAATTTCAAGTCAAGTTCCATTTTCTGTTTCTTTCAGTTTTGACCCAATTTAGATCTCAGTCTCAGAGCGCAAAGTTTCCTCATTCCAGTTTCTACCATCAATGGTAACATTTTAAAATCACTATATTTTCATTTTATACTTGTATCAATGTCTAGGTGCAAATATCATCATTCTAAATGTATCTGTTATCTTCACTGACAACTGAAATATCCACACTTGCAGTGAGACAGCTACCTGTAGCGACCACATTATTATTCATCTTTTACGTGATTTTCGTTAGATTGTTGCAGCACTTTTTTAACATTAGAGACAGACTGTAGGCTAAACTTCGCGTTCTCTTTGAGAAATGCAGCAGTACTACACTATTTAATATGTGCTACAAAGGTACAAGTAATTCCTCTCAACTACAGATATGAATGTGTTGTTTCTTGAAGGCTGTACTGCAAACAAACAGTCATGCATGTGCTTTCAGCCAACTTCATTTTATGTTCAAATCCAAGATTTGTGCAGTGTTTGAAAAACGAAGCAGAAGCTTCTAGTATGTGTTTTTCAGATTTCTAAAGGGCCATTACTAAGGAGCATGTGAAGCAGGACGAAAATGGAATAGAATTGCTGTGTTGCTCTTGACGCTTGAGAAACATCAACAAAAAAAATGTCCATGGTCTTAAAACGAAGAATAAATCAGTATGATGGCAAAATGGCTGAGCTGCATTGCTCTCATTTTCTTGTTTTATTCACCCTCTGTCTGTCTCTGCTGGTGAACTCCACCTACGTACTGCAGAGACATATGAAAAGAAGAGAGGGAGAAAGAGATAGAGAGACATCTGTTGGCTTCTATTGTGTCTAGATGATTACTGCATCTGTCCTTCCCCCAACTACCACCAACACATACACACAGCATACACACAACATATACTGAACATGTAGAGGCGCCTGGAAAGCTGGTTTGGCAAAAGAGAAAGAGGGGACTGCTACAGTCATACGCAGTGTTTATAAAGACACTCCCATAATAAAACTCTCATATCAAAACCAAAGCCAGGAAAACAAAGTAATAAATTCTGGTTTGTAGTAGATTTCCTATGATCATGCCCATATGCATTTATACAATATTTAATGTACTGAATATTTTCAGACATTCTTGGACACTATAAAGCCCATACTAGACTGTTTATCTCACCTGTGCAAGATGGTCGAGGATCCTCTTGCTTTTTATTTCAGCACTCGTATTAACAGGTGAGAGCATCCATACAGCCTGTGTGTGATGCACATGTAAGGGATGCCCTGAAATGTTCTCCAGCTGCATGTCATTGAGTTTCAGCCTGGAGCTGATTTTTTACACTGGAGCCACGTGGTTCTCAGCAAAAATGGACATTGAAAAGAGCTGTTGATAGATATATTGACATTATATCCACAATATAACATAGCTGACATCTTACACTGTAGTTTGAATGTCTACTATCTGAATACATTGAACTCTATTAAAAGAGAAAGCAAAGGCTAAATGTTTACCATAGTCAAAGAGAAACCTCATGTAAGCTACAATTATATGCAACTTGGCCTTAACTTGTTAAATACGGCATAGACACAAAAGGCTCAGCATATAGCCCTGTGGCCCTCCCTCAGGTCGTGTTTTTATAGGTCTTATAGTGGGTTGAGCTTTTCTTCTGAGAGGGGTGTATGCTTGGGTTAAAAGCATGGACAAGGGATCTGACTGGTTTAAGTGTGGAAGTGGTGTTGATTTAAAGCCTTTCTTGATGTTAGAATAAGCTTTTTCCAGTGCATTTTCCCCTAACGTGGAACAACTGACGTGCTGCTCAAATTTGGAGAGAACTGTCTTTAAAGCTGCATGGTTGAAATTCTCAGCTATGATGTGAGCTGCCTCTGGATTTGTGCTCTGCTGTAAGGTTATGGCACTGTTCATGTAACACAGGTCTATGCTAGCACTAACATCTGATGGAAACAGCTGCAACTATAACAAGAGTAAATTCACATGGAAAGTGAATGGTCCTGCCTTTAACTGTCAGGTACTCCAAATCACGAGAACAGTCGGTGTCTAGGATTTTGGTAATGGCGCACCAGTTGTTGGACTCTTTGTTTCTGTACTAGTGAAATACTGTGCATCCTGCTAGCTCCATGGCAACATTGAGAATGAATAGCTGAAGCCAAATATCCATTATAAGCAGAATGTGACAGTCTGGTATGAGTTTGTTCACAGAGATTTGAAGTTTCAGTTCATCCATTTTGTTGGTGATGGAGCTGACGTCCATGACAACGATGCTCAGTGGCAGCTGTTTGAATGGTTGTTTCCTTAGCCTGGTGCATAGACCCAGGCATGACTTCTTCTCTCTATGTAACACTATGTAAAAATCAATTTTGCTGTTCCAGTTGCCCCACACACACAGGCGAAACAAGAAAAGAAGAATCAAACTTCAACAAAATGGGTCCAGCTGTAAAGAGGCAAAGAGAGTACAAAAAACAAACACAAATAGAACAATGTCACAACTCAAGAACTCTGAGGTATGCCTGTTTTACAATTTCAATACTTTGATACAACCTGACATCTGAGAGTAGATACAGCACGAGGTAAGCAGGCGGGGTAGCACTAGGGACCTTGCCTAAGGATCCTCACTGGACAACTGCACTTTGACCAGGATTTGAACCACTAATCTCTCATGCCAAAGTCAGGGTTGTTTAGTCACTGAGCTGTCCAGCCTTTATATTTATTCAGTCACCACTAGTTGGCCATTTTAGTCTTACAAACACAGAACTGACTTAAAAAATTGTGCTACAAAAATCACTACAATATGGCTTCAATCATTGGAAAGACCTATAACTGCCCCAATGAATCTTGAAATGCCTGCTAAGGCTGAATATTTCAATGTCACTGACAGCTATGTTATCAACTTTGCTCACTGGTATACATCACTAAGAATTAAAAGTAAAAGTAGTTTACCTTGAATTAGTAATATATTATTTAACATATACTGCAGAAGACCTGCAAAGGTTAGGATGAGGTGCCTGCTGGTTCATGCTGGTCGGCTGAAAAGCAGAACTGCCACTGAGTGACAAAAATCATGCATATTTTGTGAGTAAAATTACACTACTGACAAATGAATATTAATAAGGCAATGACAGCATTACAATTAGAGACACCACAACATTTACTTTGAGTATGAACACTTCAAACAACAGAAAAAAAATAGGTGAAATCTCTAATTACATTGCCTTTGGAGAAAATGCACTGGCAAAATGGTGAGTAAGGTAGTAGAAGATGAGTATAGTTGATGTGTTTGGAGGGTGTGTAACTAATTTGGAGAGTACAGCATCATTATGCTGTGCTCTTGGGCAACAAAGAGGTTGACATTTGCACATCACTGTGCCATATGGTGGCAGTGGCACTGATGAAGACCAAATACTGGCATTGGTCCCTTTCTTGTGGCATAACCTCTGCCTGCTTTAGTATCATTTGCTGTTGCTAGCAGCTGTCTCCCCTTTCCTCCCTCTCCTCTGTAGAGCAGAAACCACCAGATAGGTCCTGATATTGTGTATTTCACACTCTATTGAACAATCCCTCTTTGAAATCTGTTAGCTGAATCTTTTCTTAACAAGGCAGGCGTCCTGACTGACAATTGTTGCACATTTGGTGTAATGTAGTGTTTGATCTGCAGACATTTTCAATGATAAAAAAACAAAAACAATTACTATTTTCAAATTTGGTGAAGAAGTAGACTAGATTTGGAATAAATATGAGTCTCAGAATTTCTGTGATCCTCAATTGTCAGGTTTTCATAATCAGAAGTCATTCATATCTACGTGATAACTGCCATAAGAGTATTCTGAAATCTTGTGTTTAACATACAGTATATTTCCAAAAGTATTCACTCACCCATCCAAATAATCAGAATCAGGTATTCCAATCACTTCCATGGCCACAGGTGTATAAAATCAAGCACCTAGGCATGCAGACTGCTTTCACAAACATTTGTGAAAGAATAGGTCGCTCTCAGGAGCTCAGTGAATTCCAGCGTGATAGGATGCCACCTGTGCAACAAATCCAGTCTTGACATTTCCTCGCTCCTAAATATTCCACAGTCAACTGTCAACTGCAATATAAGAAAGTGGAAGTGTGTGGGAACAACAGCAACCAAGTGGTAGGCCACGTAAACTGATGGAGCGGGGTCAGCGGATGCTGAGGCACGTCGTGCTAAGAGGTCGCCAACTTTCTGCAGAGTCAGTTGCTACAGACCTTCAAACTTCATGTGGCCTTCAGATTAGCTAAAGAACAGTGTGCAGAGAGCTTCATAGAATGGGTTTCCATGGCCGAGTAGCTGCATCCAAGCCATAGATCACCATGTGCAATGCAAAGCGTGAGATGCAGTGGTGTAAAGCACGCCGCCACCGGACTCTAGAGCAGTGGAGACGTGTTCTCTGGAGTGACCAATCGCGCTTCTCCATCTGATGGATGAGTCTGGGTTTGGCGGTTGCCAGGAGAACGATACTTGTCGGACTGCATTGTGCCAAGTATAAAGTTTGGTGGAGGGGGGATTATGGTGTGGGGTTGTTTTTCAGGAGCTGGTCTTGGTCCCTTAGTTCCAGCGAAAGGAACTCTGAATGCTTCAGCATACCAAGACAGTTTGGACAATTCCATGCTCCCACCTTTGTGGGAACAGTTTGGAGCTGGCCTCTTCCTTTTCCAACATGACTGTGCACCAGTGCACAAAGCAAGGTCCATAAAGACATGGATGACAGAGTCTGGTGTGGATGAACTTGACTGGCCTGCACAGAGTCCTGAACTCAACTTGACAGAACACCTTTGGGATGAATTAGAGCAGAGACTGAGAGCCAGGCCTTCTGGTCCAACATCAGTGTGTGACCTCACAAATGCACTTCTGGAAGAATGGTCAAAAATTCCCATAAACACACTTCTAAACCTTTTGGACAGCCTTCCCAGAAGAGTTGAAGCTGTTCTAGCTGCAAAGGGTGGACCGACGTAATATTGAACCCTATGGATTAGGAATGGGATGTCATTTACGTTCATATGCGAGTCAAGGCAGGTAAGCAAATACTTTTGGCAATATAGTGTATTTGAAAATTGTTACACTGAAAAAATAGTCATGTTTCAAAGTAGTGGTCAAGATATCAGGCAAACGTATAAACTGCTGTTAAGAAATTAAGAAAATTAACTGTTTTGAAGCAAATAGTCTAGCACTATATAGTGCTGTCAGAACATGGTGGTCTAGGATGGGTTACGCATGGGTGTAACAAACATAGTAGATGAAATTGGACCTAAAACCAGTTTCTTCAACTGTTAAAAAACCTTGAGGAAGAAACAAACTAAACTTTGACTTTGGCTAAACTTTTTAATCTTCTACAGAAAAACAAAACCAAACAAAACCAAACAGAGAGAAGTCTTCAGGCATTGTTTTCAGTTGGGTAAGTTGTATTTATTGTTTCATGTTTGCTATTGGTTACTTGGAAAAGATGTTTTTATAATTCATGATGCCCTTTAATTCTTTTTTCAAAAAAGTCTAAAACAATCCCAACCAAGCATAGATTTTTTTTTAAAATTTTATTTTTTTACAAAATCAAATAGGCTTTTTTGAATTTTGCATTTCCATTCATCCTTTCCAATGTGATACTTAAAAAATAAGGTATGGAAATGTGGCTATCATGACTTTGTGTTAAACTTTTTTGTGGACCACATGGTCAACAAATTGCTTCAATACTCATAACTTCATGATCAAGGCTCATAAGCAATGAGTACCACAAGGGCAAGGGCTTTAGGTGGCTTTTCTCTGTATGCTATCAGAAACCACTGAAGTATTCAAATCAAAGCATAAAGCAGGTCCAGATTATCATTACATTTTTACAGTACAACAGTCCGGGTTTCAAATGGCTACAAACAAGACATTTATTTAAAAAACGCCTGCTCTACAAGACAAATCACCCACTTACCGAGCTCGATGGTATAAATGTTATTCTCAGCAGGTGATTCACCTGTCTCAGCAATCCATTGGGTATGTAACTGACTCTGCATGTAAGTAGCATTCCTTGTTCACTTCACCTGCAAAATATGAACAGTGTCTATTTAAATGTTTCTTAGTGTTAATTAGATGTGCAAAAGACCAGTATAGGAATGTTTGTTGCTGGTCTAGGGATGCTACTGACTACTTGCTATGTACTGAGATAGTCATGTGATTTACCTACTGCTAAATGCTGGTTACAAGCCAAGGTCTTTAAATGATCAATGAGTTGTAGAGGTAGATGTGAATTACTTGACTCACCAAGTGAATAGCTGAGCTTTGTGAGCTCATTACTGGTCTCAATTAATCTGAATGATGAGAGAAAGGTCTGGCCAGCTGGTGAAGTGTAACTTTGGACTTAGCTTACCATTATCATGCTACCTATTTATTTAAGAGCTTTATTCAAAAAACAATGATGTCTGCCTTTTGATGTCTGCCAAGCAATGCAAGTGACTAGTCCAGAAATATTTGTAGCTAGCCTTGAGATACTGGTAATCACCAAAGTCAGTTACATATCCAATGGTTTGCCAAGGTAGGCATATGATTTTCCTGCTGCACTGGTTACAGTGCCAAGCTCAGTGAGTGGCTGACTGGTCTCATAGAGTGAGTAGGAGGAGACCCTGCCAGTCTCTCATTTACCCTGTTATCCTCGTCTTATTAGCACAATATCAAATTCATTAAAGGTATCCAGACAATTTTATAGGAGAAAAAGAGAAAACTTGCAGGGAAAGAGACATTGCTTTATTTCTTGATTAAAAAAAGGGAATTGAATAAACTCCCCAGTTAAAATGTATTACTAATGTAACACCACTTCTATCACTTCACCTATCCCATACTTAATGTGCAAGTTTTCTCTTCCCCTCTGTGTACCTAGCTGAAATCTTTTTTGAAGCTCTTTTGAAAAACTTTGGAATTGGCTTAAACTTTATTATTTATATATATATATATTTTCTTACACAGTGCAACCATTTTTACATGGAGAAGGAAGTGTACTTTTGGCTGTTTTGGACAAACACTTTAACAGAGAAAGACTAAAGGAAACCCCAGTCTAGTTGGAAAAAGAGGCGTGAAAATGAGCATGCTGGCTTAGTGGCGAGTTACATGCATCGCTCTCAAGGTCGACTCAGCTTGGCTTATCATAAAAGACTTCCTCTGAGACATCCTCTTGGAGAATATCAAAGACCTTCTGTGGTGGAGATCCAACTTGAGATATATCAAATGGAAAAAAAAAGAACCTTCACCTTCTCTTTAGTCCTGCAGTATTTGGCTTAGCCAGTCTGGATGATGAATACAACAGTACACTGTTGACAAAAGAAGCCTTTTTCCTAAGAAAGGTAAAGAGATTGGAAATGTAGTTTCTTTTATAATTTTTTTCCCCCACCTAAACAGCTCCAGTCATTCTGTGCAAAACTGTGCAATAACACAGAGTGGGCAGCATAGCTCAGTGGGTAGAGTGGCCATCTTGCAACCGAAGGGTTGCGGTTTGAGCCCCTGGCCCGTCGTGCTCATGTCGAGGTGTCCCTGAGCAAGACACCTAACCCCTAATTGCTCTTGATGGGTCATGGTTAGCACCTTGCATGGCAGCTCCCGCCATCAGTGTGTGAATGAATGGGTGAATGTGATGTATAATGTAAAGCGCTTTGGATAAAAGTGCTATATAAATACAACCATTTACATCTACCATACCTTTACAAAAAATCTGCTTATTTGCAGAGTACTCTGTTCTCATTGTACACCATAATCATTTATAACATTGACTGTGTGTGTGTGTGTGTCTGTTTGCTGTTTCTGGTCTGTTCTTGCAAGTATGTTTTGTTCCATTTGTGTGTTGTCTTTGTTTTTTGTCTCACTTTGTAGATTTTAAGTGTGTGTTTTTTTTTAATCAAAGCTATTTACTTCCTATTTAATGTTGGTCTCTATTGCACAGATAAAACAGAACGACGAGTAAAAAGTAAAGTAAATTTAATATATTCACTTATTAATAGCATTGTGTGCTGTGGAAACCATAAGGTTCCATTAATCAGTCAATTTGACACAGATGTGGGTTAATTAGCATCTTGGTTTTGTAAAGATGAAGTAGATTTTTTTGTTTTAATTTTATTTTTTTTTCTTTATTTAATGAGGACTGACACACATACAGACTTTTACACACTGATACTCAAAAAGATGCTGTTATTTCTGCCCTGTATTAACATGTGCATTTGAAAGAAAAACTTCTCTCTCTCTCTCTCTCTCTCTCTCTCTCTCTCTCTCTCTCTCTCTCTCTCTCTCTCTCTCCATATAGATATAGATATAGATATATAGATATATACCGGATGTTGTCATCTGTAGACCTACTGTATGTACACAGCATTGCTATTAACGTTAGTATTTGTGTTGAACCACAGCAGGTGGTCTCTTAGCCAGCAGTGGAGGATACAAATGACATGAGCATGTACTGAACAAACACTTGCTAGTCTACTAATGCAAAGGACACAAGGCACTTGCATTCTGGTGGAGGCAAGGCTTCTTTTAAGAACCCTCCAGACTTGTGGGCTACCGATAACAGTGCACGTCCATGCATAAACTGCCACCCACAGACTTTGGTACGTCTGATACCACAGGGCAGCTTGCTGTAGGCTTTGCCGTGGGTGGAGGAGAGAAAAGTGTGATACTGCTTATCCTAGAATTATAGCTGTAATTAGGTTTGCATATTGCAAATGACTTATCTCATCAAAACAATATTTACATACGCTCTTCAAAATATCTTTAAACATTTGCAGCATCTACAGCAAGGCAGCTGGCATGTTTTGTAGCTCTGCAAAGAACCAACAAAGCTGCTGTTAGGCTTTATATGATCTCTAATGACTGAGAAGCAACATCTTTCTGCAGACCCCTCACAGCATGGTGAGCAGGAGATGTTTTCCAATACAATGACAGAAATTATTGTCTTCTCAGAACTTTTAACAAACTGTGCTTGCTTAAATTAGAGGATATGCTTTTCAGTAACTCTGGTGTGTATGTTTTAGTGGGATCTATTGGCAGTAATTGAACAGAATGACATAATATTAATTATATCTCTGTGAACATAAACCTATCATGCCAAAAGCTGACTTAGATCAGGGGTGTCAAACTCATTTTCATATCGGGTCACAATAGCATTCTGTTTGTCCTCAGAGGGCCGATTTTAACTGTAATACAATATAAATGTAATTGTTGCTTAACATGTTAATTAATTTTATCTGCAATTGATTATTATTTATCCAATGTACAAATACTGTGCATGCATTTTCATGAAAGTAAAATATATGTAGGCACATTGCTGTACAATTACAACATATTATTATACTATATTTATTATATTTATTATATCATTTCATGTCATGCCATATTTAAGGCTTTGTGAATTAATGCACTATTAATGCATTAAGGCATTAATTAATTACCACCCACAATTATTTTATTGCACATTAAAGCAGTTTTTTTCTTCTTGTTATTGTGAAAGTCCGTTGCTCACTGGCTCTGAATACAGACAGACAATCCATGGGCCACAGGTGGGTTGGCTATTGATCAGTACTTGGGATGTGCCTTATCATGTCTCCACTGGAGGGAGATTTCAGCAGACTGGTTGGATGCAGCATGTGGCAGAAACGGAGATGAACTAAAACAAGACGAGCTAACAAATGCCACAATGAAGTAGTTAGCTATAGACTGCCTTCCGATTAGTTTTGTGGAAGATGTTGATTGAAGGAACGTTCTTAGAATTGCAACGAATGACTACACTTATGAGCCTCAACCTGCATCACTGGAAGGTTTTTGTGTGTGACAATATAAACCAGAACTATAGTGCCCGACGCAGTGGTCATGGGTTCAAGTGTTCAAGTCCGTCCCACAGTCATTTGTTCTTCTCCCCACATTTCCTGTCACTTTCCACTGTTCTATATATTATAGCCTAAAATGGCCCACAACTAAAATACAGACGTGGACAAATAAAAAGTCTTCTGCACAGTCACTCCCAGTTGTGTACTCCTTTGTATTTGACAACTTCACTCTAACAGGGACAGCTGCTACTGAATATAGACTGTTTCTGCTCCTCCCTAACAAAGGAAAAATGTTTCTGCTTTTACCTTTTCAGAGAAAAATAAGAATACAGATGTATAAATGTTAACTTCCCATTGCTGGGAAGGTTCCCAATTACAATGTTTTGATCATGTCTTTGGATTCTGAGGGTAACTTGTTTTTCCATAACAAACCAGATAAAACATTAATGCCCTTGCAGTGGCAAATAGCTTTGGTTTTATTTTATTTGATCACATTAATGTTTAGGTTGAGATTTCCAAGAAATATGTTAACTGCTATCGTGTAAAGGGAAGACTGCAGTTAAAAAGCATTTTTAAAAGTGTTTGCAAACCAAATGTGACTGCATTTTTGTTCATATAGCAGTACTTTAAAAATAAAAGTACAGAATACACTACTTTTAAATTCCTTATTTTATTTTATGCATAACAGTATGATTAATCATGATGAATCACAAGATTAATGTAATTAATCACAATTCATAATTTTAATTATTGCCCAGCATGAATAGTATACCAGTGTAGCCACAAGGGGACACAAGCCAGTGTCTTATTGTGCCGGTCCCAAGCCCGGATAAATACAGAGGGTTGTGGCAGGAAGGGCATCCGACGTAAAACTTTGGCCAAATCAAACATGCAAATCAAATGTATGACTTCCATACCGGATCGGTCGAGGCCCGGGTTAACAACGACCGCCATCGGTGCTGTCGATCTACAGGGTGCCGGTGGAAAATGGACTACTGTTGGTCGAAGAAGGAGGGGAGGAAGGTGTGTTCGTAGGAAGAGCGAGAAGAGGAACACCAAGAGTCTAGGACTGAGAGTAGGGACTTTGAATGTTGGAACTATGACAGGAAAAGGTAGAGAGCTGGTTGACATGATGCAGAGGAGGAAGGTGGGCATACTGTGTGTCCAGGAGATCAGGGGGAAAGGTAGTAAAGCTAGAAGTTTAGGAGCAGGGTTCAAGTTGTTCTACCATGGTGTAGATAGGAAGAGAAATGGAGTAGGAGTTATCTTGAAGGAGGAGTTTGTTAGGAATGTCCTGGAGGTAAAAAGAGTGTCAGATCGAGTGATGAGCCTGAAGCTAGAAATCGAAGGTGTGATGTTCAATGTTGTTAGTGGGTATGCTCCACAGGTAGGATGTGAGCTGGAGGAGAAGGAGAAATTCTGGTTGGACGTTGATGAAGTGATGCAGAGCATCCCTAGAAGTGAGAGAGTTGTCACTGGTGCAGACTTCAATGGACATGTTGGTGCCAGCCTGTCCTCAAAAGAAAAATGACTATGTAGGTCGTCTGTACACGCCCGTATTACGACCGCATGTTACGTTTTAACATTTGCGACCTCTAGCGGTTGAGTAAATATCGACACTCCGGTGTGTCAGCTGAAACGTCACCATGAATAAACTTTGAACTAACACTATCCCTGTCCCTATCCCTAACCCTCACCTTAACCATAACCATAACCCTAAACCCATGTTGCAAAAGTGAGAAAAAAGCCGTTTCGCGACGGAAAAGCCGTTTCGCAAATTACTTTGAAGAGTTGATGAATGAGGAAAATGAGAGAGAACGAAGAGTAGAAGAGGTGACTGTTGTGGACCAGGAAGTAGCAAAGATTAGTAAGGATGAAGTGAGGAGGGCACTGAAGAGGATGAAGAGTGGAAAGGCACTTGGTCCTGATGATATACCTGTGGAGGTATGGAAGTGTCTCGGAGAGGTAGCAGTAGAGTTTCTGACTGGGTTGTTCAACAGGATCTTAGATAGTGAGAAGATGCCCGAGGAATGGAGGAGAAGTGTGCTGGTGCCCATCTTTAAGAACAAGGGCAGAGTTGTGGCAACTACAGAGGAATAAAGCTGATGAGCCACACAATGAAGCTATGGGAAAGAGCAGCTGAAGCTAGGCTAAGGGCAGAGGTGAACATCTGTGAGCTGCAGTATGGTTTCATGCCAAGAAAGAGTACAACAGATGCAATATTTGCTTTGAGGATGTTGATAGAGAAGTACAGAGAAGGTTAGAAGGAGCTCCATTGTGTCTTTGTAGATCTGGAGAAAGCTTATGACAGGGTGCCCAGAGAGGAACTGTGGTTTTGTATGAGGAAGTCTGGAGTGGCAGAAAAATATGTTAGAGTGGTGCAGGACATGTATGAGGACTGTAAGACAGTGGTGAGGCGTGCTGTAGGTGTGACAGAGGAGTTCAAGGTGGAGGTGGGACTACATCAGGGATCAGCTCTGAGCCCCTTTGTGTTTGCTATGGTGATGGACAGGATGACAGACGAGGTTAGACAGGAGTCTCCATGGACTATGATGTTTGCAGATGACATTGTGATCTGTAGTGAGAGCAGGGAACAGGTGGAGGAGAAGCTAGAGGCATGGAGGTTTGCCCTGGAAAGGAGAGGAATGAAGGTTACCCGCAGCAAGACGGAGTATCTGTGTGTGAATGAGAGGGACCCAAGTGGAAGAGTGAGGTTACAGGGAGAAGAGATCAAGAAGGTGGAGGATTTTAAGTACTTAGGGTCAACAGTCCAGAGCAATGGAGAGTGTGGAAAAGAGGTGAAGAAGCGTGTACAGGCAGGCTGGAACGGCTGGAGAAAAGTGTCAGGTGCGATGTGTGATAGAAGAGTTTCAGCTAAAATGAAAGGATAGGTTTACAAAACTGTGGTGAGACCAGCCATGTTGTTTGGTCTGGAGACAGTGTCCCTGAGGAAAAGACAAGAGGCAGAGCTAGAGGTAGCAGAACTGAAGATGCTGAGGTTCTCTTTGGGAGTAACCAGGATGGATAGGATCAGGAATGAGTACATCAGAGGGACAGCACATGTTAGAGGCATTGGAGATAAAGTCAGATAAAGTCATGTCCAGAGGAGAGAGAGTGAATATATTGGTAGAAGGATACGGAGTTTCCAACTGCCAGGCAGGAGGCCTAGAGGAAAACCAAAGAGGAGGTTTATGGATGGATGTGGTTAAAGAGGACATGAAGGTAGTTGGAGTGAGAGAAGAGGATGCAGCAGACAGGGTTAGATGGAGGCAATTGATTTGCTGTGGAGACCCCTGAAGGGAAAAGCCGAAAGGAAAAGAAGAAGCATGAATAGTATACCATTACAGGACTCTGTCATTGACAATTTCTATTCCATAAAATAAGAAAATGAAATAGTTGTAATTGAAGTAGCAAATCATGGATGTTGGAGGAGCTTTGATTATTATATGCTGGCCATCAGTGGAGCCCAAAGACAGTTTAAAGTCCTTATTTCTCTTTAAATCCTGTGCTATATTCACCCATTGTGGCTGAGACACCTAAGAAACACTCACTAACACTGTGCTATGGTCCAGTCTGTCAGCAACTGCTTTTCCTCGTTGGTTTTTCTACATTTGATTTCAGGAAAAAATGTCTGTAATTCTCTTGTTGACCTGTGCACATTGATGTGAAAAGCATACATTGGCCAAAGGATTCTGGGTTCAAAATCATTTTTAAATGGAAAAGTCTTCCTTTTGAAATGTATCAGTTCAATCTTCATAAAATTATGAAAATGGCAGGATATGTAGTCAGCCAAAATTAAACTCACATGAAAAAAAAAATTGCTCCTTTGCTAACTATTCATGTGTGTGTTTTACAGCGTGTGTCTGTGTGTGTTCTTCTGGAGTTGCTAAGTGTGTCGCCTCACAGGGACCTGACTGGCATTTAGACAGAATATTCCCACAAGCCAATGTGTAATTAATTAGCCTGCTGTTCACAACTGCAGCATCTCACCACCACCTCAACCCTGCTTCCTGCCGACCCACCCCCAGTCTCATAAGTTAAAATAGGGATAATCAGTTCCACTGGGAAGTCTTCACACCCACCAACACATGCGCGCGCACACACACATTTGTAGGCTACCCAATTATTACCATTTCTTCCCTGTGCCTTTGCCAACTGACGTGGCATGTTATGACAGTTTTGCCACACCTCTGCTCATCAGTGTCATCCCCATCTGGACTCTGACAACAGTCAGCCAAATTCTCACATTGCCCTGCTGGAACATCAAACACTGAGACATATCAGTCTGGCTGAGGCACACATTGTGTTAAGATGTTTCTAGGGTCATTATGGTTCAGATTTAACTAGTTCAAAGTGAATAGCTTGATGTCGTCTCTGGAAGAGCTCTGGGTAGAGAGGATGGAGCGTTGCAGGCAGCTGGTTCCCCTGCCTTTCTCATTAACCTTATCATGTAACGCAGTATGTGGAGGCCTGGGAGTTGGCTTTTTTTTTTCTCTCAAGGTGATGTGTGAGGATTGCTGACTCCAAATCCCAGTTACCTGAGAAGGAATTAGCAATGGTCTCACAGAAGGGGTTCTGACCCGAACTTGTTCTGCAGGACAGATTAAAGTGAACAAACACTGAGACTAGAGGAGGATAAAGGCCAAAGCTTTTTGCACAACCTGACAGCTCTATCCTTCTGCACCACAGGATAGCAGTGCATCCTCAGCATTGCTGCAGGTTCACAGGGCAGTTCTGTGACATTATGAATGTTATTTGGATGGGAGTATGATTGACGAAAGTTAAGAGCTGTATAAGAGAAGTAATATACGCTTTTAGAGTTAGTTGCCCGCGAGGCTTCGTATTTTATCAGTTCACGTTTTTTGTATACATTGAAAAAGGGATGAAAATTCTGGTCAGAGGAGGAGTCATTTTAAGAGAAGCTTTGCATTGTTTCCTTGCAGTCACTTTCTTCAGTGCATCTTCTGAATTCTGATATATAATTACACCACAAGTGTCATGTCTCAGACATTTTCTACCAACTACATTTACACAGATTTTAAAAATGGCCTTTCAATGTAACTAAGCAAATATTTAAAATGATTCATGTAAAAAATAAATAAATAAATCACATATTTGAAAACCTGTACAAGGTTTAAAGCTTTTGCCTTGCTTCCCTCCATCTCTACAACAGAGCTGAGATGTTACAAGGCTCCAAATCTTACAGCGACTACTGGTGGCCGGGAACTACAATAACAATAACTAAGCACAAAATAATAAATCCAACTCACGATAGATAACACCTAGGCAAGAAAGACCAAAATAATAAGCTAGACAAGAAATTTCAACTACGAGGTTCTAGGGAAATTACTATGAATAAGGCATATTCTGAATGTTGCTCTTAACGAGAGCGATAACTACAATAAAACAACTAACTCACGAATACAACTAGTGATACTCAGGACAGGTTCACAGCAGTGGGAGCCAGGGTTTGAAGCAGCATGCTTGGGGCCAGATGGAGGATGGTGTTAAGCAGCAACAGGTGAGTGGGGAAGGATGACAGAAGGAGGGAGTTGGCGCAAGTGAGCATTTCCTCTTCTTTGGAGCGATAACCAGGGTCCAGTGATGACGGCGAAATGGCAGGCACAAGGCACGAGCAGGTGGATGTGGATCTGGAACTGGAACAAAGGAGGACAACGGAGGTTAACAGGTTTGTTGAGTGACAAACAGTCTGGCTGGTGAAACAGGCTGTGAACCATAGGAGCTGTGTCACGATCCAGCACCGAGAGGTGAGTGGTGTCTGGTTATATTGAAGAGAGAGTGAGTCTTGAGTGGCTGCATTCCACCAGCTCCTGAGTCGGCTGATTATTGCAGATGAGGAACACCTGTCGCTGCTTCTGCACTGCTGGACTGAACTAAAAGGAAAGGTGGAGAGAGAGAGGGAGGGCACTATCTAGGCCTGACATGAGAAATGTAGAATTATCATAACACATTGAACCATTTTGGACACACTAATGGAAGACATGCTATAAAACAAAATTAGGTTCCATATAGGACCAGTTTGGATCGCACAATACACATTTCACTAGCTAGGACCATACCATCAAATTGAAGGGTGATTGCTTATTGGATGCAAATGAGCGTTATGGTGGTGATGACAGAGTTGAACTGATGCGGTGTGGGGAAAAGATTTGCCAGCAACCAGCAGTGTCTTCCAGGCCATGGGACCCCCAAAAAGCTTCATACAGTGCCCTCTGTAATTATTGGCACCCCTGGTTAAGATGTGTTAAAAGCATGAAACTAAATTCAATTTTTATTGCAGAAGCATACTCTCACACTGAAAATTGTACAAAAATGTATTATAGGAGAAGATTAGGTGCTGTTTTGTTGGCAAAAGGGGGTTATACAAAATAATAACATCAGGGTTGCTAATAATTGTGGCACACATGATTTGATGTAAAAGAATTATTTCTTAAAGCTCGTGTCCGGAGTTTCCATTTGTTTTCAATTTATGTATCATTGTTTAACAAAGCTTAAATGTGTTAGTCTAGTTCGATACTATAATCAGGGGTGCACATAACTGGTACGCAGGTATGCGTGCGCGACAAAAATCACTAAGACGCAACGTCACTTGCGCCACCACGCGGCTTTGCGTACCTGACAGTCAGGTTACAAATGACACACTCTCATCTGCATGTGCCAAGCACAACGGAGGAGTCAACTGTGAGAGATGGCAAAAAAAACAACAGACTTTAAGCAGCTTCTTTGGTGTCTCACCACCAACAACAACAACAAAGAAAAGGCAAACTGAGCCGGAGCCCAACAAAAGAGTTTTTTCTGAAAAGTGGTTAAAAGATGTGCCGTGGCTTGAAGCTAATGATGAGTGGACTGAAATGTGGTGCAAGATTTGCCGGTCACATCCACATCTAGCAGACAAAACAGGTGCGTTTTATAAAGGCTCAAAGAATTTCAGTCATCCTTTATTTGACAAACATGAAAAGAGCAAACAGCACGTTAATGTGGCGCAAGCTATTGCTAATGAACAAGCTAGCCGAGAAGAAATATCCAATCGCCCGCTTGCCAGATTGCGAGACAGGCTGAATGAAGAACAACGGCAAGCTCTGTGTAATATTTTTCTCCTCGCCTTTCATAAAGCTAAACACGCACGTCCCATGTCTTCCTATTCTGAGGATATTCCTTTACTGAAGCGGCTGGGAGTGAATGTCGGAGGTGCATATCATTCACGTGAAGGCGGCTCACGGATAATGCAGAACATCGTGCACACCATCAGCCAGGAGTTAAGAGCCAAGTTGCAGTCTGCTGAATTTTGGGGGCTGCTTTTTGATGGATCTGAAGACATCACAAAAACCGAGCAGGAAATCGTGTATGTTGTGTCTGTGTCCAGCGACGGAGAGTTTACCTCAGACTTCCTTGGACTGATTGAACTGGGTGCAGATCGGACCGCGCAGGCCATAACTGACGGACTTGTGAGGCTTTTCCAGGACGCAGGCTTGGATGACTGGACCGCTAAGTTGGTCGCTGTGTGTACAGACGGTGCTGCTGTTAACATCGGTGCGTACAACGGCATTGTGCCGAAACTAAGGCAACTCGCTGCAGTTGGAGACTCTCTCGTGCACATTTTGTGCACCGCACACACACTGGAGAACTGCACAAAGTCAGCTGATCGCAGTGTTCCTTACTGTGAGACATTTAATCGCTCTGTGATCAAGCTGCTGCAGTTTTATTTACAGAGAGGTGGAGCAAAAAACACTGCTGCACTGAAGAAATTGTGTGAAGAAAATGGGATCTCCTTTGTGAAACTGGGTAAGTTTCATAATATCAGATGGTCTGCATGGAGGCATGAAACACTGTTAAAAATATCAAGACTATTGCCAGCCATTAAAATACAGCTGGCTACGAGTGATAACAGTGAACTGCAGTATATCTGCACAGAACATTTTCAGTGTTTTCTGACCAACATGCTTGACATTGGCAACATTTTGAAGACCACAGCCTTGAAGTTTCAGAAGGAAAATCTGACCATTGGAGAATGTAAAGATGAACTCATGGTGGCCATTGGACAGTTTACCCTTCTGCTTGATGATGAAGCACCAGCCTCTGGCAAGATGAAGGCCAGACAAGACAGGATACAAACTGTTTCTTCAATTCAATTCAATTCAATTCAAAAAACTTTATTTGTCCCCAAGGGGCAATTCAAAGGCACGTAGAGCAGTCAGTGCAATGGAATAATAATAAAGGCAAAATACTATGTACAGAAATAAAAACTAAAAAATTAAAATGACAATACGGAAAACAATTTCTAGTGCTGATGCTGACAGAGACAAGGCAAACCTACTCAGGAGGTTAATTGAAGAGTTTGAAATCAGATATGACTCCCTCAAGTCATGTGATCATTTCTCAGTATTTGATCCCTCAACATGGCCTCTGGAAATGCAAGACCTCCACCGTTTTGGTAACACAACGGTCTGCAGCATTCTTCAGAAATATGAGGTCATCTTGCAACTTGACAGAGACACCACTGTGAGGGAATGGATGCACTTAAAGCAGGTAGGAAAACGCCTGGGAGCCTCCTCTGTGCATGAATAGTAAATACAAGTAACCCTGACATGTACACCAGCATCAACAAGGTGGTTAAACTGTCTCTTACACTGCCTTTAAGCAGTGCAGCTTGTGAGAGGGGATTCTCACATCTCAACATAATAAAAAAACAAGTACAGATCTCGTCTGTCACATGCTCGTCTCTCAGCCCTAATGCACATTCACCTGTCAAAAAAGACCACAGAGACATTTGACCAAAAGCCAGCTGTTGACCTGTGGATGGAGACAGCTAATCGGAGGCTCATCCAGAGACAGGGAGATGCATCTGCAGCATCTTCATCATCTACCATGCAGGAAACTGAAGCAGAGGACAGTGGGGGCGACACTGAGGAGGACAGTGAGGAAGACCGCACTTATTAAGACCACAGGGTGAGTACCAAACACTATCTCCTGGTACTCTCCTGAGTAACTCACTAAAAAAATTATGTGCACCCCTGACTATAATATAATGTTAGTATGACGCGATATGAAAATTTATTCATGAGCTCCGCCTTCCTTTCATAGACCCCCATGTTATTCCAAAAAGCGCCGGTCGGCACCTAGCCAATCAAGTTCGAGCTTCCGCTTTGTCATGCTGTCAATCAACGGTTACGCGCACAGCAAGTTCGCCCATGGAGAGGTGCGCGAGCTACGCACTACGCAACCGCGCGCACATTTGTTTTGCTTGTGGAGGAGAGAGCATCAGGGATCAGCAACTTCCAGAAAAGTTACCAATCCCACAGCTTGTCAGGCCAAGAGACTGCAGGACGTTTTTTGGCTCGGGGTGCTCGCGTCGCTCCCCGACCACGGCCTTCATAGCCCGCCTGACGGCTTCGTTTAGATGCCCGACCTCTGGAGGAAGATGTTGGGGCGTCTGGGACATACTCTTCGTCAGAGGAGTCATGCAATTCTGAACTCTAGATAGAAATAAATAAACAATGTAACACATATACACGCGTAAATGCACTAAGTTTGATAAACAACGTCATCAAGAGGGATACACGAGTGTAATCACATATTGAAACTTTACTCGTTCGTCCTAGCAGATTCAGGTTACAGTGCCTTGTGAAAGTATTCGGCCCCCTTGAACTTTTCAACCTTTCGCCACATTTCAGGCTTCAAACATAAAGATATAAAATTTTAATTTTTTGTCAAGAATCAACAACAATTGGGACACAATCATGAAGTGGAATGAAATTTATTGGATATTTTATACTTTTTTAACAAATAAAAAACTGAAAAGTGGGGTGTGCAATATTATTTGGCCCCTTTACTTTCAGGGGCCGTTTACACGAGGACGCTTGCAGGTGAAAACGGCAAAATATTTCAACAAAACACCCTACCGTTTATACGAGGACGGCGTTTTGGGGGCTTGAAAACGCAAAAATTTGAAACCGGCCTCCAGAGTGGAAAAGTAGAAAACACTCCGCCGTTACGTTTCCGTCTAAACAGCAAAACGCAAAACTTTGCCGAGATCTGACCACGTCGCGTACGCGATTACGTCACATACGTGCTTTGGTTTGCCGGCCGGTACAAGGACGTAAACAAAGATGTGTGATTAATAATATAATATTGCACACCCCACTTTTCAGGTTTTTATTTGTTAAAAAAGTTTAAAATGTCCAATAAATTTCGTTCCACTTCACGATTGTGTCCCACTTGTTGTTGATTCTTGACAAAAAATTACAATTTTATATCTTTATGTTTGAAGCCTGAAATGTGGCGAAAGGTTGAAAAGTTCAAGGGGGCCGAATACTTTCACAAGGCACTGTATTTTGGTATTAGGACAAGTTAGACTCAATACAGAATTCTAACGTAATTCCTTTATTATTTACTAAATGCACTAAATGTTGAAGAGTGGAAAACAGCAAAACAGGCAAGATGCTGCAGCACTCCGGGCACTCCTCTCAGGGACTGCGCGCGTGCACAAATAAAGGGGCAAAATCAGAGGGAGGGTGGGACCAGCAGTGTTTTGGGAGACGCTGCGATTCAAACTCCGGACACGAGCTTTAATGTGTGATTCTTTCCCCACTGAATCAATGCACTGGAATTAAAGGTTGGATTTTCCTCTTTTTTTTCATTGTGGTCCTATATTATTTAGAAAAAGAACACATCTTAACCAGGGGTGCCAATAATTATGGAGGGTGCTATATATGAATGGAACAATGTAGGTCTCAAGGTCTCAAGGCTCCTGAACCTCAGCAAAAGAAGACAGAACTATTGAACATTTTTGTGGTTGTGAGTAGACTCTGACAGCTCTTGGTTAAAGTTAGAGAAAGATGGTGGTTCCAAAGTGACAAGCGACTTAATGACCTCTCTCTTTTCTAAATCTAGATATTTTGATAAGCTAAACTACAGGCAAGATGTGAATTTACAGTGGGTACGGAAAGTATTCAGACCCCTTGAAATTTTTCACTCTCTGTGTCATTGCAGTCATTTGCCAAAATTTAAAAAAAAGTTCATTTTATTTCTCATTAATGTACACTCAGCACCCCATCTTGACAGAAGTAACCAGAAATGTAGAAATTTTTGCAAATTTATTAAAAAACAAAAAACTGAAATATCACATGGTCATAAGTATTCAGATAGTGTGCTCAGTATTGAGTAGATGCACCCTTTTCAGCTAGTACAGCCATGAGTCTTCTTGGGAATGACTTGGGGATCCTCTGCCATTCTTCCTTGCAGATCCTCTCCAGTTCTGTCAGGTTAGATGGTGAACGTTGGTGGACAGCCATTTTGAGGTCTCTCCAGAGATGCTCAATTGGGTTCAGGTCAGGGCTCTGGCTGGGCCAGTCAAGAACGGTCACAGAGTTGTTTTCAAGCCACTCCTTTGTTATTTTAGCTGTGTGCTTAGGGTCATTGTCCTATTGAAAGGTGAACCTTCGGTCCAGTCTGAGGTCATGAGCACTCTGGAAGAGGTTTTCCTCCAGGATATCGCTGTACTTGGCCGCATTCATCCTTCCTTCAATTGCAACCAGTCGTCCTGTCCCTGCAGCTGAAAAACACCCCCACAACATGATGCTCCCACCACCATGTTTCACTGTAGGGATTGTATTGGGCAGGTGATGAGCAGTGCCTGGTTTTCTCCACACATACCGCTTAGAATTAACACCAAAAAGTTCAATCTTGGTCTCATCAGACCAGAAAATCTTATTTCTCATTGTCTGGGAGTCTTTCATGTGTTTTTTGGCAAACTCTATGCGGGCTTTCATGTGTCTTGCACTGAGGAGAGGCTTCCGTCGGGCCACTCTGCCATAAAGCCCCGACTGGTGGAGGGCTGCAGTGATAGTTGACTTTGTGGAACTTTCTCCTCTCTCCCGACTGCGTCTCTGGAGCTCAGCCACAGTGATCTTTGGGTTCTTCTTTACCTCTCTCACCAAGGCTCTTCTCCCACAATTGCTCAGTTTGGCTGGACGGCCAGGTCTAGGAAGAGTTGTGGTCGTCCCAAACATCTTTCATTTGAGGATTATGGAGGCCACTGTGCTCTTAGGAACCTTGAGTGCTGCAGAAATTCTTTTGTAACCTTGGCCAGATCTGTGCCTTGCCACTATTCTGTCTCTGAGCTCCTTGGGCAGTTTCTTTGACCTCATGATTCTCATTTGCTCTGACGTGGGCTGCATCCATATCTCCACCCTCTGGACTTGCAGACTGAGCCCTCGCGGACTTCAGTCATATGTAATGCGACGTCTTTACCGTCATCACGTAAAGTCTGCAAGAGTGGGAGTCTACAGCATTATGAATGGAGCTAATAGACAGACTTGGAGTCCGTTTCAGTCATTTCCGTGACACTGTTTGAAAAACTATCATGTATACGCTAATCACAGCAGCACTCGCCTATGTGATCATTCTGCTCCTTATAAGAAACCGAAGGCCGAGGGTTGTTGTACCTGACGAAGTTATTCAGGCATTTGCTCTTCAAGACATACAGGTGAGTTTGTTAGAAATTGTGAAAAGTTACTGTGATAAAGTTTGTGTTAGCCCATGTCTGTTGTGGTCTAATTGATGGCGATGATGTTAATAATAATAATAATATTAATAAGAAAAATAAGACTAATTTTTTATTACAAATCAAATTTAAAGCTTTATATTAACTGCTAATTGTGGAATTTCTTTTTGTCTTGTTGCAGATAAGGGACCCTTACACAACTTTAAACACTAACACACCGGTGTTGAAAATTTATTTGGATGAAAGCGAAGACCTCAAACAAACTTTCCGGATCTCCAGGGCAGCCTTCAACATGTTACTCACCACCCTGAACGTGCACCGAGATCATGGCTGGGGATGTCACTTAGAGCTGCTAATTTTTCTTTACTGGCTTGCTCACGGAGTGTCACATAAGGTCACAGCTCAAGTATTCGATGTCCCAAAATCCACAATACATGTTATCATACACAGAATTGCTGCAGACATCAGACGGCACAAACACAAGGTCATCTTTTTTCCAAATCTCAATACAATAGCTGATGTTGGTCAGGGCTTCTCACACCTGGCACATAATGATACCTTTTGCAAAGCTGTGGGAGCTATAGATGGGTGCCACATCAGAATCAAGCCACCAAAAAAATAACTGCATTGACAATTTCAACTATAAGCAATATTATTCAATTCAAATACAGGCAATATGCAATGCTTCAGGACTGTTTCTAGACATATTTGTTGGTTATCCCGGTTCAGTACATGATACACGCATCCTAAAAAACAGCCCTGTTTATACTGGTGCCCTTTATCCTCCACCCAGCTATTTCCTCCTAGGTGATGGAGGCTATCCATGCATTGAAAGTCCTATCACAATCATAACCCCTTTCAGGCAGCCACTAAGGGATAGAACCCAAGAGCATTTTAACAAGCACCATGCTCGGGCTTGTTCTGTGATTGAACGAGCCTTTGGAGTCATGAAGACAAGGTGGAGGGCAACCCTCTTTAAAGCTCTGGAGGTGGAAACAGGCTTTTGTTCTGAGGTTGTCCTGGCTTGCGCTTTCCTGCACAATATTTGTAAAATGGTGGGAGATACCATCGAAGAGGACATTCTTCCTGAGGACCCTGGACCACCAGAACCACAACAGCATGGGGACTCCAGAGAGACAAGTGATGTTCACATCAGGGACAGACTGGCTGCCCAGGTTTCAGCACCAGTTCAGTTGTCAGTCATGCTTAGAGACCACGATTATGCAGCTTTGTAAAATGTTTGATTTTTCTGTTTTGTTTTTATTTCTTTGTTTTAAACCTTTAATTTAATCAAAAGGAACAAAGTTAATTTCTTGCCATGACATTTTTTTTTTAATTTCTGTTTCATACAATGGAGGTTGTCCATTTTTCTTTAAAAAAAGATTCAAAAATGGTGATCAAAATAAAGATTAAGGACAACTCTGAATTAAAATCAAAATAAACTGCATAGCTTCAAAATGGCAATGTTTTTCTTTTCAACAATCTTTGCAAATAATGAAATCAGTTTGTCTAGTTGTTCTTGCATTTTTTCTTGTCTTCTCTCCTCCCGGTCCTCTTGCTCCTTTTGCCTTTTCATTTGCAGCTCAGTGTAATCCCTGAGAAAATTCAGCGTCTCACTGTGTTTTCTTTTTTACGAGGTGCATGGCTGGTGGAGGCTTGGCTGGATAATGTAGCTGGAGACGGGGATTCAGGTGGTTCTAATGAAGCGCTCAAAGAGTGTTCTGTAGTGAAGGGGTCAGGACTGCAGTATGTGTGGTCAGGATGACTTTCCTCGCTGTCTGATGTTTTATCTCTCACACTTGATATTAAGTTTAGGGGTTGAATTGTGTCTGCTACCCATGGCACTGTGCATAGCACAGCAGAACTTCCAGTTTGCTGCTGTAGTCTCACCACCCTCTGTTCCCATACCAGTTTTTGGCAGAATGAGTTCCTATAAAAATATAAAATTGAAAAAAGTGGGTACAAATTATGAATAAACCTTTTGAAAAAATATGAATTAAACAATGTTCTTACACCAGTGACATTCAGCAACCACCCCAAATGAACTCAGTGAAAAGAGGCCCAAGTCACCAAGCACATATTGAACACACTAGGTTGACGCTGTATTTTGCTTCACCTTGTATTTTCTTTTAAGGTTTTCCCATTTCTTTTTTGCTTGCTCGCTGGACACAATATCATTGAGCTTCATTTCTTTGAGGATTTTTCGGTGAAGAATCCACAGTATTCCACAATTAAAGTTCAAGTCTACAAAAATAGCATTTTAATTTCTTGTGATATGTATAAAGAAGTATGTGCCACTGAATCAATTTAGTATGAACCATCATTACCGTACTCACATAAAGCCCTCAGCTGAGGAATGTCTTGTGCCTGTGAAAAGGTGGTCAACTTCCTCGCGTAGTTTAATAAATTGAACAGTTTGCTCATCTGTCCCTGCAAATAAGATATAAATCCCATTTATAGGCTTTTTTTGAGAGTGATCAAATCAACACATCGGCTATACACATCCAAAAACAGAAATGTTTATTTACAGAACCAGACTAATATTAATTCATTTGGGTATTACTTACATTGGAGGACTTGCTTTCGTCCTTTTTCCACCATTATTTTTCTCAGCTCATGATTTCGGTTTCAGACTGCACAGCTTTTATAGGCCAGACACAATTAAAAAAAATAAAAAATCGAAAAATTTAAACGTCATGTCCGTATTGCAATGAATTGTGGGAAATCAAACTGGTGAAGTCTGCCTAAGTCTGCACCCCAAGCAGACTCTCTGGAAGTCTGCAGAAAGTCCGCTTGAGGCCCCTTGTGGACTGGATGAATTGTGGATTTGGACAGACCTCAGCACTCCCGGACTTCCCGTGAATGCGCCCACAAAGTCCACGAGTTCGCAAGCGCGGTGAAGTCCAGAGATTTGGATTCAGCCATGCACTGTGAGCTGTAAGGTCTTCCATAGACAGGTGTGTGCCTTTCCTAATCAAGTCCAATCAGTTTAATTAAACACAGGTGGACTCCAGTAAAGAAGCAGAACCATCTCGAGGAGGATCAGAAGAAATGGACAGCATGTGAGTTAAATATGAATGTCACTGCAAAGGGTCTGAATACTTATGACCATGTGATATTTCAGTTTTTCTTTTTTAATAAATTTGCAAAAAATTCTACATTTCTGTTTTTTTTCTGTCAAGATGGGGTGCTGAGTGTACATTAATGAGAAATAAAATGAACCTTTTTGATTTTGGCAAATGGCTACAGTGGCACAGAGAGTGAAAAATTTCAAGGGGTCTGAATAATTTCCGTACCCACTGTAACTTTTGTGTTAGAATGAAGTGCTCAATATGCCCGCCATTCACCCCAGCCACGTCCTGCTGTTCAAGGCAGTTTATAAATGTGGCATTTCAGTCAAAAACAAAAGACACAAAAAAAAACAGTGCGTGAAAAACAAGCTAATCAGTTTATTTATAATTTCTAATCATTTCAAGGAGTCATGTTCCAGCTTAATGTTTGCTTTTTGAAAACCTTAACCAAAGGCTTACCTAACCTCACCATACTGTAGCATTGGATTTTTGTGTGATTATGTTCATTTGCATTTACTTTACTTAGTTTAGTATTTTGGTGTTTATGTTGTGTCTTAAATCTTGTTTCCTAGATTAATTGAATTATTTGACAGTTTATTGCTTTGTATTTCCTTACTGCCATGCTCAGTGTCCCAGATGTTAGTTCTGGTTACTTGTTGTTTGTGGTACGACCTTTTCGAATCGCGACACCCAGAGTAAGAGCGCGGGTCAGCGTTGTTGTGCCAAGCTGAAATAAAAGCTGACAGAAAATTATCCTGCCATTGTAGTAATGTACTAGCACAGAAGACAGCAAAATAAAAGAACAGCAAACTATAAGAACATTACAGAATTGGAACCTGCCTGACCCACAGCCCTGAGGTGAGCCGACAACTTTTAAGGGTTACAATACCCTAACCATACCCAGGATCTGTCCTTAACCTTGCCACCATGTGTAGCTATTGTAGACAGACATAACCTTTAAAAAATTAATAGAATTAAACATAGTCCTAGATTTTGCAGAATTGTCCCATATTAATGATCAACAGTGAGGCTTCAGCGTAATTGCATTTTATGTTATCGTACAACTACTGCAGCTCAATTTGAAATCCCACCTACACACACGTATACTCCTCCTAAAAGTGGAAGCTTCAACAGAAGGAACCCACGGCAGAGTAGGAGGATGGCTTGAATGAATCATAATAATGTGTATGTTTTTTAGTGTATATTAACAATAAATGACAGTAAAGCTGTGTCTTCAACAAATCAAAATGCTTGTAAACAAATAAAAAAAACATCTGTGGCACAGCACATTTATTTTTACATGTGGTTTGATTCCCCCTACATGTGAACAATACAGAGGGATCAGATCTGAAGGTGATACAGGGGCTGCTCTGTGATCGAAACATGGACCCTCCCTGTCAGCCTGCTGGCCCCAGTGTGCTGTCTTCTAGATATTCCTAACACTGTGCCTTGATATTTTTTGGAAGTGGAAGATGAGATAATGTATAGATGACCTGTTCTTTTCATAGACCTTTGATGAACACAGTGAGACTGATATGGTGATGCACACATTATTAAATTCACTGCAGGGGACTTTTATTCCCATATACAGCCTTCTATTTATTGTCCACATCTCTCATAATGAATAATGCTCAACTTAGATATAGTGTTACACACTAGATTCACTAAAGAGCAGATTATTTAGCATAGTTATCTTCTTTTTCTTGGTATATATCACTAGTATAATTATTCTGAGGTAAAATGGTTATAAGGATTTAATTGTAATTGTATTCAAAAACCTCTCATATTTTCATGTTTAGTGCTATAAACCAAAGTAATATATTACTTTAGCTATTATTGAGAAAGATACATTTAAAGTTTCAAAGCAGTCATAAATACAACATTTTAACATTTCAATTGCACACCCACCTCCATCTCTCTATGCATTCTCCATGTACTCTATCACCTCCAAGTTTTCAGTAAGTTCAGTACAAAGAACATGGCAGTTTGAATTTACACCCATAGATGAGCGTAAATCTGTCAGATACACTCAGTCAACACCACCTCTTACAATTAAAGCATGCACATTTGAAATAATTTTGAGTTTGTTAGTTAACAGTGCTAGTTATATAAAAATGAGCTTTCGAAATACTTTTTTAAACAGTTGAAGTGGCAATGTCTTGTTCGGATTGGTCCAGTTAATACTGGTGCTACTACCACTTGAAATGGCCAAAACTGGACGCCTCAACAACTCAGATATACTGACTTACTAAATAAATTTAAAAAACTGATTTGACTTTAAATAGTTGATTGTTTTTAGTTAACTTTGTCCAGTGTACATCCAGAATTTTTGCAATTTCTCACTTCCAACAACTCCAGTTATTAAACCACTACTTCTATAGCTTTCTATCTTACTATTGATCAGATCAATTATTTATTGTATCTATTTAACCACATATCCATTTACCTTTTTGATTTATTTATTACTATTTCCAGTGTTTATCCAAAGCTTTTAGCTACTACTTTTCACCATTTAACATCTATCCCTTGTCTATCTTATGTTGCCAGTACTTCCAATATAAAATGTATAGTAAATGATTGCACAAGTATTCAAGTCAACCACCTTCAAGTCAATGCTCTCCTTTGGCCACAGTTACTGCAATGAGCTTATATGGGTAGATAGGTCTCAATCAACCTTGCACATCTGGACACGACAATTTTACCTCATTCTTCTTTGCAAAGCTTGCTCCATCTCTTTCCACTTCTGGTTGACTTCAGAGTCTCCCACATGCCTTATGGCAAAATCCAGTTTAGATTTTACATGAGCTTTTTTGAACAGTGGCTTTCCCATTGTTACTCTGACATTAAGTTCAGCTAAACAGAAGAAAGTAAATTTATCATTACTCCACCAAGGAGGCGGAGTTATGTGATGGTCAGCATTGGTTTGTCTGTCGGTCTGTCTGTCCATTTGTCTGTCTGTGTCTGTTGGCAATGTTACACCTGTGCTCAACATGAGGTCATGTTGTTTGTGGGTACATCTATATTTAATGATTAAAGGGACACATTTTATGTTGCTGTGATTTATGCCACAAATTTTTTCAAGACTTCATCTGCCGGAAATGATACA
Organism: Acanthochromis polyacanthus; assembly: GCF_021347895.1. Lineage (NCBI taxonomy): Eukaryota > Metazoa > Chordata > Actinopteri > Pomacentridae > Acanthochromis > Acanthochromis polyacanthus. The sequence continues at coordinate 15,259,120 of NC_067118.1, read as the reverse complement.
ACGATTGACCAGCCTTGGTGAAGTACTGCACTCTCTGAGTGCTTTTCTTGTTTATATATGGCGCTATGCATAGAACTGCCTGCACATTGACACAAAGAGGTTGTAAAGATGCATCCTGATATTATCTGACAATATCTTTTGAAAAGCCTGGATTCAAAAACACAAAACGTGAAGCAGATCTTTATCTGTATTTTATTCTTGTCAATAACATTTCATGTTTCTGCTGTGCTACCTTTCACACTCTGCTGTAACTTCTCATAGTGTGGCAATAGCAAACATAATTAGTCAACACAACTCTTGTGGTTAAGTGAAGATCGACAGCTGAGACATCTCCAACATTAATTTTTCACTGACACACATATACAAAATCCTCCATATCAGTAGCCTTAGGTACAATTCTATTTGTAGAGTGCCTCGTTACACCACAAAGAACTGCTCAGGAACAGCTTGAGGAACATACCAAGCACCGAAGGTGTTGACTTGGTCTTTGAACTCCCAAGATATCAACTAAATCTCTCATCCATGGGAACAAATTCGATACCTTGGGCCCCACCCTACAAACCACAGGACCCAAAATATCTGCTACCAATGTCCCCCTGCTTGACACCACATGACACACTGTAACTGTAAGTGGTGTTGTTAGTAGAGATCCAAGAAAAACAGGATGTTTTTAGCCTGACCAGCATGCGTTCCCAACATTATCTGACAGGGAACTCATAGAGCACCGTGTAATCCTTCACCACAGGCCCTTTCAGACATGCACTCCTTTCCATTAATCTGACAGCATCTGAACACGTTGGATTCATGTCTGAATGAACTCCCTGGTCACCTTTCTGTAACAGTTGTGATGACAGTATTATTAGGATTGATTTGGTAACATTTACAAATTACTTTCAACATGGCACAAGTCCAGACTACAGCCACATCAACAGATTGTCAGGCACAAAATTATGATGGACTGACATGAGAGGTTGTTATATATAGTGGACCACACAGAATTTGTTGTAATGTCCAGTCCTTTGTATATGACAAACATTGCATATGTAGTGTGGCTCTCAGTTAAAGTTGTGGTTGAATAAAACTTTTAGGAACATTAACATTAAAGGGATCGTTTTCTGAATGACAGAATGTTGTCATTTCACCAGACTGATGAAGAAAGCCATGCTATGTCTGAAAAGGGTTTTGGATTTATTAATGAACATCCCATCTGCCTCACAGTTTAAAGAAAGTTACTTTATGGTTACACAGACATCTGCTATCTGCTTTTACATATGCTAATTACTGAGACCAAACAGAAGGACACTTCCACAGACATAGCAAATAAATGTTTTGACATCCCTGGCCTACATTTGCTTTTGAACTCTGCATTACCTGACCTGGCTGTAGGCCAGAGTTGAGGCAGTAGTTGTGCCTCGTTTCCTTTCTGCTTCAGTCTGAATGCTGCCGAGACAGACAGGTCCGCTATTCCTTCAGGAAAGCTTCCTTGTGTTTTCCACAAAATGAAGCATGTGAAACTCAAACTAGACTAGATCACCTAATATCAGCCAGAACTTCTTTAAAAACTCCAACTGAGTCTTCTGCTTTCTCCCACTCTCAACACAAAACATGAAAAGCACAATTTGGATACACAGATGTATGACTGTATTTGATTGGAACGAAAAGAAATGAGGTCCTAAAACTCTAATCATTCTCTGAGGAGTTCCACTGATTTGTGTTATGTAACATGTATTCTACCTAATTACAACCATTTGAAATGATTCATTGACTGATTGTGTGACTGAAAGTATTGTCTTCCTGCTGTGCTAAGAGCTGCACATATAACATATCAAAGGAAGTACAGATGACTTGAGGAGTTAGTTTCTCACTTAACATTCCCTTCACTGTGTGACCTTGAGTCACTCAATATTAGTGACATGCAATAGAGCAAGGCCTTGACGTTGAAAACCCCATAAATTGCAGTCTTTGACAAAGTGACCCCCTGTGAGCACTCACAGGGTGCTGGAGGCCTAATTTGTGCACATGCAGGTTCTTGTGTGCTCATATGTTCCTTAACCCCGACTGGAATTGCTGCAATTTTGAATTCCCAACCAGAGACTTTTTAAGAGTAAGACAACCCCAGCAGGCGAGATGAAAGTAGTGATTTTTTTCCTCCCTCCATAATTCTAGCCTTTTTTGTCCACTACATGTCATTACAGGGAGCTGCATCTAGTTATTTGTGTCTGTGGCCGGATACATGTGCACAGAAGGAACCAATTTGTGTGGGAGGCGTATCAGGACAAAGAAGGCGACTGATTTCAGATCAGTGTAGCTGCAAGCGTCTGGAGGCCCTTCGCCTGTAGGGAGTACAGCAGTCCTCACTAACATTGTTTAACTTAGAGGTGTAAGAGTACAACTATTTTTAAAGGAATTCTTGGGTTAAAAATTGCCTATGAGTTTGAGTTTGATAAACTATTAGGTTACTTCTATGATGCCATGCCTTAAACTAAAAGTTGTAGGCTTATGGCTGTAAAGCCTAAATGATTATGTGAGAAACGGCCAAATGGACAACAAAGTATCTGTAACCCTTAAAAGTTGTCGGCTCACCTCTCCAGGGCTGTGGGTCAGGCGGGTTACAATTCTGTAATGTTGTTTTAGTTTGCTGTTCTTATATTTTGCTGTCTTCTGTGCTAGTACATAACCACTATGGCAGGACAGTTTTCAATGGGCTTTGTATTTCAGCTCAGCACCACAACGCTGACCTGCACTCTCACTGCCAGTGTCGCGATCAAAAAGGTCATACCAGAAACAACATGAAACTGGAACTAATGTCTGGAACACTGAGCATGGCAATAAGGAAACACAAAACAATAAACTATCAAATAATTCAAGTAATCTATGAAATAAGATTCAAGCCACAACATAAATAAACACCAAAAAAACAAAATAAAGTAAATGCAAATGAACATAATCATATAGAAATCCGATGTTACATATCTTCTGTTTTATTTGCAAAGTCTTACTACACACTCTTTATGTATCTGTGGAGTTACACAGATCCTAATTAGTCCACTACTCAAAACATCTGTTGAACTACTTTTGTCTACTTAACTTTACCTCTTTTGATGTGTATTTGTGGTCACTGTCTTGTTGGAACACCAACAACCACAACCAACCCCCTGACTGATGATTTTAGGTTCTCCTGTACAATGTGGAGGTAATCCTCCTTCTCTGTTATTCCATTTACGTGTGTCAAACACCAGTTTCACCGGCAGCAAAACAGTTCCAGAGCATACACACGTGGACAAAATTGTTGGTACCCCTCAGTTAAAGAAGGAAAAACCCACAATTCTCACTGAAATCACTTGAAACTCACAAAAGTAACAATAAATAAAAATTTATTGAAAATTAAATAATCAAAATCAGCCATCACTTTTGAATTGTTGATTAACATAATTATTTAAAAAAACAAACTAATGAAATAGGGCTGGACAAAAATGATGGTACCCATAACTTAATATTTTGTTGCACTACCTTTTGAGGCAATCACTGCAATTAAACGATTTCTGTATTTGTCAATGAGCGTTCTGCAGCTGTCAACAGGTATTTTTGGCCCACTCCTCATGAGCAAACAGCTCCAGTTGTCTCAGGTTTGATGGGTGTCTTCTCCAAATGGCATGTTTCAGCTCCTTCCACATATGTTCAATGGGATTCAGATCTGGGCTCATAGAAGGCCACTTTAGAATAGTCCAACGCTTTTCTCTCAGCCATTCTTGGGTGTTTTTGGCTGTGTGTTTTGGATCGTTGTCCTGTTGGAAGACCCATGACCTGCGACTGAGACCAAGCTTTCTGACACTAGGCAGCACATTTCTCTCCAGAATGCCTTGATAGTCTTCAGATTTCATCGTACCTTGCACACTTTCAAGACACCCTGTGCCAGATGCAGCAAAGCAGCCCCAAAACATTACTGAGCCTCCTCCATGTTTCACCGTAGGGACAGTGTTCTTTTCTTCGTATGCTTGGTTTTTGAGTCTATGAACATAGAGTTGATGTGCCTTACCAAAAAGCTCCAGTTTGGTCTCATCTGTCCAAAGGACATTCTCCCAGAAGCTTTGTGGCTTGTCAACATGCATTTTTGCAAATTCCAGTCTCGCTTTTTTATGAGTTTTTTTCAGCAGTGGTGTCCTCCTTGGTCGTCTCCCATGAAGTCCACTTTGGCTCAAACAACGACGAATGGTGCGATCTGACACTGATGTACCTTGGCCTTGGAGTTCACCTTTAATTTCTTTGGAGGTTGCTCTGGGCTCTTTGGATACAATTCCAACGATCCGTCTCTTCAATTTGTCATCAATTTTCCTCTTGCGGCCACGTCCAGGGAGGTTGGCTACTGTCCCGTGGGTCTTGAACTTCTGAATAATATGAGCCACTGTTGTCACAGGAACTTCAAGCTGTTTAGAGATGGTCTTATAGCCTTTACCTTTAAGATGTTTGTCTATAATTTTTTTCAGATGTCCTGGGACAATTCTCTCCTTCGCTTTCTGTTGTCCATGTTCAGTGTGGTACACACCTTTTCACCAAACAGCAGGGTGACTACTTGTCTCCCTTTAAATAGGCAGACTGACTGATTATGAGTTTGGAAACACCTGTGATGTCAATTAAATGACACACCTGAGTTAATCATGTCACTCTGGTCAAATAGTTTTCAATCTTTTATAGAGGTACCATCATTTTTGTCCAGGCCTGTTTCATTAGTTTGTTTTTTAAATAATTATGTTAATCAACAATTCAAAAGTGATGGCTGTTTTTGATTATTTAATTTTCAATAAATTTTTATTTATTGTTACTTTTGTGAGTTTCAAGTGATTTCAGTGAGAATTGTGGGTTTTTCCTTCTTTAACTGAGGGTACCAACAATTTTGTCCACGTGTGTAATAGTACCGCCAGCATGCTTGATGGTAGGCTTGTCATTCTTTGGGTTACAGGTTTCACCTTCTCTCCTGCAAACATATTTCTGGCATGGTAGTGTCTACGGATACGGGTCCGTATCCGTAGCCCACAGGCTACGGGTACGGCACTTTCCATTTGCCAGACAGATACGGACCCGTACGTGAGTGTCGCGTGAGTCGAGAAGCTGCTAACCACTGCAAACTGTTGAAAGGTAAGCAAAGGTTAAGGTTAGGGTTAGTGTTAGGGTCAGGTTTAGGGTCCGTACTTGTCGTACCGATGCTACGAGTCCGTACAGCTAGCGTCTACCGGGAGTCACGTGACCAGATCTTGCGTATCTGATTGGCAAATGGCAAGTGCCGTATCCGTAGTCCACAGGCTACGGGTACGGGTCCGTACCTCTAGCAACAACCTTCTGGCATTGTGGCCAAATAGCAATTTCTGTTTCATCTGACCACAGAACCTTCCTCCAGAAGGCCGTCTTTTTTTGTCCATGTGATCAGCAGCAAACTTCAGTTGAACTTTAAAAGAGGCTGCTTCTTTAAGGAGAATTTTCTTCTTACACGGCAGCTTTTCAGCTCAAGGTAATGCAAAAAAACATGCTTAAGTGTGGACACTGACACCTGTTTCTAAGTCATTGAAGACTTGCTTTTTTGGTGATTTTTGGTTGCCATATTTATTTGCCACATTAACAAATGATTATAAGATCTGTAGATGATTTGAAGTGGCTCAGAGTGACTGCAGTGCTGAAAGATGCTACAGTATCTAAAGAGTGTATCAAATGGGCCCTACTTAAATTGGTTCACAGAAGTCAGCAGTTAACTCACGGAAAGTTAATACACCATGTGACAATGACACGCCCTTCAATGAGTCCATCATAGAAAATTCAGAGCTGTGGGAATCATTGAAAACTTAAGAGTGACATGATATGCATAGTCTTTACAAGTGTTTGTGAACTTTTGTTACAACTGTAGGTGAGTATTGTCAAGCACTATGGACATCAATCTCATAAATATTTCTTTATGAACCCAGATACTAAACAATACTTGAGGGAAAATGGATAAGCTACTGAATGTTAAAAATAATGCTACATAAGCAAGGACAACTGGAGAGAGCAGTTCTGCCAAAACAGAGTTTGCTGCTTGGAAAAAAAAATATATATATTTTAAATGAATGATGGCAAAGAGACTCAAATTCAGTGCCAAAGATTAAAATATGTAGTTTTCAGACTATATCTAATAAAATGTTGGCTCAATCCCTGTTTCAGTCATCACTGAAAGTTCAGAACAAGACATGTTTTGTTATATAATGAGCAAACCAACCATTTTCTAAAGGGATTGCATGGCATGAGTGATCTGAGAAGTGTCTGTGGTCATCAGGGAAGACTTAACTGCAAGTATCTATGTTGTACTTCGTCTGAACAGTCATCTTTCACTGCTATTCTGGCAGCCATGTGTGGGTCTCACTCCTGAAAGAATCCGAGCAACAACTGACTCTTCATTTTTTAGTTAATTGTTAACACATATGCAACACAACCAGTTTTTCCTAAATGTGATGGGTATTAGAACAGACAACCAGACAGTGAAGGGATCCATAATAATAGACATAATAGATTATGTCAACCAGCAGCCATTGCCAGGCATTTGCGCTGTAGAGTTTTAAAAGAAATTAAAATGCTTGTTACTGCCAGCAGCTGTGCTGTGAGATCGACTGTACTGGCATTTAAAATCAATGATGATCGATCCTATTAAAGTCAAAATGGGTTGTGATGTTCAAGAACAGACTCAATGCATGTAACCATAGAAGCTGCAAAAAAATAAAAAATAAAATAAAAAAAAGCTGAAAAAAAAATCCCAGTGGACACTAAAATAGTGACAGAGCCATGAGTGGGCTGTACATAAGGTTAAGGTGAAGTAATAAAAAGGGCACAAATCATCGACCCTTTTGTCCAACAATACACATTTCATTGTCTCAAGCAGCAGTAGATTTTTGTTTTATCTTTAATTCTGGATGCCAGAAAGTAAAATAATGGTCTTATGGTCCACAACCACGTAGCCACGAGAGATAAAAACTAAACTTCCTATGCCATCACTGCATTGCATTATTCTGTTAATTCTTGGAAGTCATACACAAGTAATAGGCAAATGTTTTCCTAATTTGCACAATAATTGAATTTTAACTCCAATTTTTTCAACCTTTGTTACCAAGAATGTAAAAATGCTTTGCAAAGCAATTTGCTTGTGTTACATACGCAGTGGAGACAAACTCTGCACTATGTCACATTATGTTCAGTGCTGGTCAGACCCAACTTTTCATGTTTACTTTAAATAGAGTATATGGTTTTAATAAGATATGGATAATATTGTTTAAGCCTGCTGCTGTTATGGTGAGTACTGCAACATGGTGACTGCACAAGACAGACACAAACTTTAGTCTACTGTGACAGTGTCAAACTGACAAACTCAAAGTGACTCTAAAATAAACAGACTACATGTTTCATAACTTAAATAATTTACATAAAAAAGTAAAAATATGAATTAGAAGTGTTTTCCATACTATTAACCAATGTTGGAAGCAAATGTTTGCCTCAGAACGCTCTAATGTGTTGATGCAGCCATGGGAAAGGTGGACTATTTCCTCTGAATCACAACTACACCACCGCTAGGTTTCACATTGTGAGACAAGAAACTGTAAGAACAAGTTAGAAATAGCTAGATATAAATATGTACGTGAGCAAGCAGCAGTGTGAGAGGGATGCTTGAGGTTGGAAGCAGCTCAGCAGTTGGAGAGAGAGAATAAGAAGACATGAAGGGGAGTGAGGTTAGTCATCAAACCCTGTTCTGCGAACATTTGATAGACTTATTTTGTTCTTGGATGTTTTTTCCAATAGGCTTAAAAACTCATTATACAGTAAAGAAACAAACTAGAGCTTGATTGCCTGAAAGGGAGTAGAAGGTGCAGAACATAGTCTACTCATTTGCTTTTTATCATTAAGCGAAGAAAGTGAAATATTACATATTTTACTTGTTTGATCAATAATGTGTAGGCGACATCCATCCTTGTGAGCCAGATTTCAAAATGAAACAGTCATATCTACCCAAGGCTAAGCCTACCTTCTTACTAAGAATAAAAATTCCAGCACACATGACACTACCTTATCTGTTTATGTACATACCCAGTGTGTGAGTGTGTGGGTAACATTGATGTTGAAGTTTACATTCTTTAACCATGCATGACTATATGTCAGTAGGAACAGATGGTCATAAAAGTTTAATGTATGAAACTTGCGCAACTCTGAGGTGGCAGGCATCCTTTCCACAGTGTGAATCTGACAGCAGTAGGTTCATTAAACCATTTGTCTCCATACGTATTGACTTGTAATAGCTCATCTTGGATTAAAATGTGGATGTTTATTTTAAAATTATTTGACGCTAACTATGGAAAGGGCTGAAATGTCTGCACTCTTTTTCACTGTTTACTGCTTAATGTGAGACATATTCAGAAATTCTACTTTAAGAACAAATCTGATTTATTTTAAACTTGCCTATTTCTGTTGTGTCTCTATGGTTCATGCTGACTATGTTTTCTCTGTCTCAGTTTTAGAGATTCGAGGGAAAGAGGAGTTATACAAAACAGTTTACATCAGGGCAACAAGTAGGAGTACAATGTAGCTTTCCAAAACCTGTTTTTTTTACATAAATCATTTTAAAAATGCATATTCTGAACCTGGCTGAATGTTCCTGTGATTCTCTGTACATAAATCAATATGCAGGGGGATTAGATCAACTGGCAAGCATCCCTAGATTTTGATGCTTGATGCTATTAGAAAACCCTGGCTAAATTCATGTGTTTGACTTAAAAGCAAATGTTAAAAATGACTGATATAAAATAATGTTGTTTGGAAAGCTGCAGGATAATGCTTGTTACTGCTATCACTTTGTGATTCTCCTGGTTTCCCCACGAATCTAAATTCTCTGTAGGTGTGAATGAGAGTGTACTGTCGACTTGCTCAGGGTGTCCCGTGCCTTCAACCTAAGTCAGCTGGGATAGGCACTCTGGCAAGAAACGCGGCAGACTTATGTGACAATCGACGTACATTTATCCTTCTGTGAATCTGTCTGTCTGGGCACTACATTACTCAAAAACGGAATAACGGATTTGGACAAAATTTTCAGGGAAAGTCAGAAATGACACAAGGACCACCTGATTAGATTTTGGCAGAGGTGTGGCTTATAGTCTGGATCCACAGATTTGCTAAGGATTTCCCTATCATCATGAGATAGCGGCATGGTGTCACTGTAACTATGACACCAAGTGAACACTACATCAGCTGTCTGTTGAGGATCACATGGTTGCGATCCCACTATAAATCCACAGCTGTGTATTTATCGGGGCTTATCCTTTGGAAATGATACAAGAGACCACTGATTAAATTGTGGGGGTGTTTCCGAGTCCCATCAAATGTAGCCGCAAGGGGACACAAGCCAGTGTCTTATTGTGCCGGTCCCAAGCCCAGATAAATACAGAGGGTTGTGGCAGGAAGGGCATCCGACGTAAAACTTTGGCCAAATCAAACATGCAAATCAAATGTATGACTTCCATACCGGATCGGTCGAGACCCGGGTTATCAACGACCGCCATCGGTGCTGTCGACCTACAGGGTGCCAGTGAAAAAATGGACTACTGTTGGTCGAAGAAGGAGGGGAGGAAGGCGTGTTCTTAGGAAGAGAGAGAAGAGGAACACCAAGAGTCTAGGACTGAGAGTAGGGACTTTGAATGTTGGAACTATGACAGAAAAAGGTAGAGAGCTGGTTGACATGATGCAGAGGAGGAAGGTGGACATACTGTGTGTCCAGGAGACCAGGTGGAAAGGTAGTAAAGCTAGAAGTTTAGGAGCAGGGTTCAAGTTGTTCTACCATGGTGTAGATAGGAAGAGAAATGAAGTCGGAGTTATCTTGAAGGGGGAGTTTGTTAGGAATGGCCTGGAGATAAAAAGAGTGTCAGATCGAGTGATGAGCCTGAAGCTAGAAATCGAAGGTGTGATGTTCAATGTCGTTAGTGGGTATGCTCCACAGGTAGGATGTGAGCTGGAGGAGAAAGAAAAATTCTGGTTGGACCTTGAAGTGATGCAGAGCATCCCTAGAAGTGAGAGAGTTGTCATTGGTGCAGACTTCAATGGACATGTTGGTGCAGGAAACTTAAATGATGAGGAGGTCATGGGCAGGTTTGGTATCCCGAAGAGGAACGCAGAAGGACAGATTGTGGTTGACTTTGCAAAAACGATGGAAATGGCTGTAGCGAATACTTTCTTTCAGAAGAGGCAGGAACATAGGGTGACCTATAAGAGTGGAGGTAGGAGCACACAGGTAGACTACATCTTGTGTAGACGGTGTAAACTGAAGGAGATTAGTGACTGCAAAGTAGTGGTAGGTGAGAGGGTAGCCAGACAGCATAGGATGGTGGTGTGTAGGATGACCCTGGTGGTGAAGAAGATGAAGAGGGCAAAGGCAGAGCAGAGGACCAAATGGTGGAAGCTGAAAAAGGAAGAGTGTTGTATGACTTTCAGGAAAGAGTTGAGACAGGCTTTGGAGGGTCAGGAGGTGCTTCCAGATGACTGGACAACTACAGCAAATGTGATCAGGGAGACAGGTCGGAGAGTACTTGGTGTGTCATCTGGAAGGAAAGGAGATAAGGAGACTTGGTGGTGGAATGAGGAGGTGCAGGAGTGGATCCAGAGAAAGAGGTTAGCTAAGAAGAAGTGGAACACTGAGAGGACTGAAGAGAGTAGACAGGAGTACAGGGAGATGCAGCGTAAGGTGAAAGTAGAGGTGGCAAAGGCCAAACAAGGGGCTTATGATGACTTGTATGCTAGGTTGGACAGTAAGGAGGGAGAGACTGACCTGTATAGGTTGGCAAGGCAGAGAGACAGAGATGGGAAGGACGTGCAGCAGGTTAGGGTGATAAAGGATAAGGATGGAAATGTGTTGACAGGTGCCAATAGTGTGATGGGAAGATGGAAAGAGTACTTTGAAGAGTTGATGAATGAGGAAAATGAGAGAGAAGGAAGAGTAGAAGAGGTGACTGTTGTGGACCAGGAAGTAGCAAAGATTAGTAAGGATGAAGTGAGGAGGGCATTGAAGAGGATGAAGAGTGGAAAGGCACTTGGTCCTGATGATATACCTGTGGAGGTATGGAAGTGTCTTGGAGAGGTAGCAGTAGAGTTTCTGACTGGGTTGTTCAACAGGATCTTAGATAGTGAGAAGATGCCCGAGGAATGGAGGAGAAGTGTGCTGGTGCCCATCTTTAAGAACAAGGGAGATGTGCAGAGTTGTGGCAACTACAGAGGAATAAAGCTGATGAGCCACACGATGAAGCTATGGGAAAGAGTAGTTCAAGCTAGACTAAGGGCAGAGGTGAACATCTGTGAGCAGCACAGGGAGACGGTGAGCAGAGAATGACACATGTTGAACTATGATGCAGTCTTTAACATTTAGAAACAGTAGTCAGTCTACCTGTAGCCTACCTGCACATTTATGCTGTAAATTGACTTCCTGTTCATTATGTGAGGGAGCTGTGATGGGGATGTGTGTGCATTTATGCAGCCAATCACACAGGGAAATCCTCAAAGAAATTAAAATGACTAATCCCAGTCTGAGGTTGCAGCACAATGTCATTAACAGAATATGATTTAAAATGAATTTAACAGATCTCTACATCATTCACCTGCAATCCTATGGAATTTCTCCTTGATGCTCTGACAGGTTTATGTCCAGGAAACAATGATGAGTAAAAGTCCTTTCAGGTTCAGGAATACTTTTCTGACCATCCTCCATACAGTAGTCTTAGTTTAGTGCTCTGCATCTCCGACAATATATACAGTGCCTATCATAAGTATTCACCCCCTTTGATGTTTTACCCTTTTATTGCTTTCATAAATCAATCACGGTCAATAAAATTTAGCTTTGTTAACAAAAAAATTATTGAAAAACATTCTTTAATGTCAAAGTGAAAACAGATTTCTATAAAGTAATGTTAATGAAAGAAAATTATATAAATGAAAATAATTGTTTGCATAATTATTCACCCCTTTTTAATTTAATGGTCTAATTCAATAGAGGTCCATCAAATTGTTGCCAATAGTCTCACAATTAGTGAAATGAAGATCACCTGAGTGGTGTGGGTGTGTTTCCCGTGACTGAGTTGTAAAACACCTGTGTCTGAAGGGTCCAGAGAGTGGTTGATCAGTATTCCTGGCTACCATTACACCATGAAGACAGAAGAACACTCTAAGCAACTCAGGGAAAGGGTTATTGAGAAGTACAATTCAGGGGATGGTTACAAAAAAATTTCCAAGGCACTGAACATCCCCCGGAGTTCAGTGAAATCAATTATCAAGAAATGGAAGGAATATGGTACTTGTGTGAATCTGCCTAGATCAGGCCGCCCTCGTAAACTGAGTGACCGTGGAAGTAGGAGACTAGTGAGAGAAGCCACCAAGACCCCTACAACTACTCTGAAGGAGTTACAAGCTTCAGCTACTGAGATGGGAGAGACTGTGCATGTAGCAACTGCTGCCCGGGTTCTTCATCGGTCAAAGCTTTATGGGAGAGTGGCAATGAGAAAGCCACTGTTGAATAAAAGTCATATTAGATCTCGACTAGAGTTTGCCATAAAGCACGTGGAAGACTCCATGGTCAAGTGGAAGAAGATTCTTTGGTCTGATGAGACCAAAATTGAGCTTTTTGGCCATCAGACAAGACGTCATGTTTGGTGGAAACCAAACACTGCACATCACCAAAAACACACCATCCCCACTGTGAAGCATGGTGGTGGCAGCATCATGCTGTGGGGATGTTTCTCAGCAACTGGACCTGGAAGGCTTGTAAAGATAGAGGGCAGAATGAATGCTGCAAAATACACTGAAATCCTGGGGGACAATCTTTTTCAGTCTGCAAGAGAACTACGTCTTGGGAGAAGATTTATGTTCCAGCAAGACAATGATCCAAAACATACTGCAAAAGCTACACAGGAATGGTTAAAAAAGAACCAGGTAAATGTTCTGGAGTGGCCGAGTCAAAGCCCAGACCTCAGCCCTATAGAGAATTTGTGGCTGGACTTGAAAAGGGCTGTTCATGCCCGATACCCTCGTAACCTGACAGAGCTTGAGCAGTTTTGCAAAGAAGAATGGAGCAAAATTGCAGTGGGCAGATGTGCAAGACTGACTGAGACCTATCCACACCGACTCACTGCTGTGATCGCAGCCAAAGGTGCATCTACTAAATACTGACTTGAAGGGGGTGAATAATTATGCAAACAATTATTTTCATTTATATAATTTTCTTTCATTAACATTACTTTATAGAAATCTGTTTTCACTTTGACATTAAAGAGTTTTTTCCAATATTTTTTTTTGTTAAAACAGCTAAATTTTATTGACCATGATTGATTTATGAAAGCAATAAAAGGGTAAAACATCAAAGGGGGTGAATACTTATGATAGGCACTGTAAAAACTTCCATTTGCAAAGAACCGCAGCACAACACACAATATTTGCTGGATGTGAGAGCATGACTGCAGCTGGTAATGTAAATGTAAGGACAGATTAGGTTGTTTATGTAGATTATGGACTTGAAACGATTACGAAACGTTACCGCTCAAACAGATAATTGTCCGGAAATGCGAGAACATTTATGCGCGGTCTGATAACAATCAACCGACGAATATTTGATTATCTGTGCAGTAATGCTGATCCTTTATCCAGTGGATCGTTAATAAAACTATTCTACTCCAAAACTCGCCCGCTTACTGACTGAATGAATGAGGAAATCAAACAGCGTGTGTGGCTGAAAGTGGGCGGAGATGGAGAGAAACTCGAGGTTTTCTCAGATAAACCTGCTGGCGACCAGGTTTAAGTCATAGAGTCTGTTACTGTGGTAACTGACCGAGAGTTTAAGTTACCCCTCTTTGTGAAACAGGCTAGAGTTACCCCTCTGTCTCAGGGTTGAGTTACCTCGCTTCGTGAAACGGAAAACTTGAGTTTCCCTCATTTCAGGGTTAACAAACTCAGAGTTTTCAATAAACCTGCTTCATGAAACAGGCCCCAGGTAGATTTCAAGAATGCATTCGTACAGGAGGACGCCATCTACCGGAAGTAATTTTTAAAAAATTTAAATTCCATCATTGTTTCTTAAATGGCATGTTTTAAGGTTTCAATTACTATGAATAAAATATTTTTCTTCCATCACTCTTGGTTTTATTGGATTGTTAAAAAGTTCCCATTTTTTTTGTGTCACCCTGTATCATGGGAGACGTTACAGCTGCCATACTGTTGGAATAAGAAAATCCACGAGCACAAAAATATGACAAAATAATTAAGATGAGAAGTGTCTTGTGCAAATAGGCAGGGTCTTGTGCCCCAGAAACTAGCATCAGATGCAAGTATGTGATGATGGTGCATCATTGAACTGTTGAGAAAATGTATAAATCGTGTAGCAGAGATGTAGTCTCACACGGGAGCAGCAAAGAATAATAAGATGTGGTGTAACAGCCTCATGTGGCTGCACCAAATGAAAGAATAAAAGAAGATGTCAGATGTGTAGCCTCACACAGCCACACCACTTAGAAACTATGATTTGATATAAAACTACACTTATCTATCAGGGGACACCACTTAGATATTTAAATTACCGTAGGTCATCTGAGAGACCTTTATCAAGAATATTTCAGGTTGAATAATCATATATTTATCAGCTCTATTTGTATTGGTCAGTCTCAAAAGTTATGAACTCTTATTTCTTTGACCTCCTGTTCCCAAACAAAGAAAATTCATGGTAGATCTGGCAATAAATATACACAAATATTTATTAAGTTATACTATGAAAAACTAATATACAATAATGATGTAACAACAACAGACAGCGGATAAATGAAAGAATTAATGCAGATAAACTAATGAACTGTGATTGTCACTGGTTGATAGAAAAGTGATGAATTTACAATTACTTTGAAATTGAAAAGCCAATTATAATTTGTAAATTCAACTGTTTAGCAGAATGAAAGTGACACTTGCATAATCTTTAGGAGGGAGAGGAGGTCGCTGCAGGATATGAAGCTGTGATGATCTGCTGGACGAGTTGGTTCAGGAATGCAGAGACAAAGAGGCACTTTGGCATGTCTGTGGGTGCAAAAGTGTTCTGAAGTAAAAACAGAAAGAGTTGAAGCTCAGAGTTATACAGAAAATATTTGCCCTGTTGCATTGAAGAAGTTAACATATGAAGCCCAACTTTGGGTAAAACATAGACAAATCCAACAAATCCCAAATTAAATAGTTGAAAATAATCCTTAAAAAAAAACAAAAAAATTTGTCATAATGCAAAAATAAGTCACATTTTAATCCATCATTAAAGAACCCAGTTTTAAGCCACATTTAGAATCAAGCCCTTATTGAAAAGCTATGCCAAATGTTTTTTTTAACCCCCGTTGCATTTCTGTGACTTTCTTCATATATAAAAAGCTTCTGAGCCAAATTCAAGCATCAACATCTACCAACTGTGGATGTGTTCCTCCCCTGTTGAGCTTTACTGTCCAAGAGAGGTCAGAGGCCAAATACCTTTAGAACTTAATTTCAGGTGATTTCTTAAACACAAAAATCCAATCAGTAAATAGCTATGATGACCACAAATCTGAAATAATATTGCACAGGTGATTAAAACAATGTCAAACACAATAGGTTTATCTCATGTGGTCCCTGAGATAATAAATAAAAGTACAAACATAAGAATAAACATACAAATTGTAGTATTTCAGGATTCATGAAAGTGAACTTCTAATACACTTGTAATATAACTATGAATACAAGCAAAAGTAAAAATAAGATTTAAGAAGTCTATATGCTTAGGATAAACTCTCTCTGTTTGTTGCAGCAACAAAGAAAATAAGGGTGTTTGTGTCCTGTGTCCACTTTATGACCCTAATCAGATTCTGATGGAAATGGGACATGTCCTGTTGTCTCCAAGAGGGCTGTGAGTAGATGCGTTCTGAAATGGTTTCTTACCAAACTTACAGCTTTGAGAAAGGGTCTCTAGATTATCTGTGTGTTGCCTTGGAATGTCCTGCTCCTCAGTCTGCTACAGAAGCAATGACTGCTTAAAGCAGCCTAACAATGACTTTATTGTACTTGAACCAAACCCTAGGAACAACACTGTGCTCTTCTGGGATTTTGGCATTAATAGCCAAATAGCCAAACTATGCCTACACAACTTCTGCAACTTCTTTGTGGTGTACATTACTGTCACATGCATGTTACATGTGTGAAGATTAATTGTCATAAGTCAGGATGTCCTGTATTAGATTTTTTTTGTGACCACTGATAGATGCACATTTCCAAGCTGGGCCAAGTCAAATTTCATATCATGGGGTGTCAATGGTGATAAGAGGTGAATCTGTAGCTATCACCGAAGGAAGACATAGCATTCATGTGGGTGTGCACCAGGAATTATTTCCCCAGGGTCAGACTGTCAAAGCTGAGGTCTACTTTAAGTTCTGAAATATCTAAAGGAGAACATACGGAACATACTAAACTGTCATGTGGTAACATATAAGTGTTCCAGTGCTCTGTGTGTAAGATCACAAGACTTTCATTTCTGTACCACTCTTCTTTATTCGGTTGATTTTTAAAACCTTATTTCATTTTGTTTTTATTATATTCTGTTTTATTTTACCCTCACTTTGTACCGTAATATTCTATGTTGTCTTATTATTTACTCCTTTATTGAATATCCATGCTGCTGGAACAGCCTAATTGTCCTCCAGAGATTAATAAAGTGATCTAAGTCTAAGTCCAAGACAATTGCACAAGTTTTTGATGACAACAACACAATTGTCGCTCCTTGCCCACTGACTCGTCAGATTCGGTCCCCTGTGACTTCTTCCTCTTGCCCAAATTACGTTCAAGTAGAAGGATTATTTGATATGATTTAAGAGAATCAGCACCCACTGGAGATGGGGCTTAACGTGTACACATCAGGACTTCCAGGTAGTGTTGCAAGCGATATGGAATTACCAGGAGTACTGTATCACTGCACAAAAAGACTACTTTGGTGGCAATAATGCTGACAAAGTAGTTGTGTAGGGTGGTCTAATATTTTTTTCCATGACTGTAAACGCAAAATGTGGAAACATTGTGGCCATTTTTCGCAGCATGTACCAATGAGTATCTATCACAGCAATCGACTGGATACTTTCTTTGAATACAGTACCTAGTTTTCCTTTATACATCCATAGACTAAAGGCCAATTGTCAGCTTGACGACTCATGAGTCTTTGAATATGTGACCAGCAGAGCAAAAATAACCTCTTAAATTATGCTAAGTTGTTTACCAGGCCTACTAGAACAATGGCCTCAGTGTGTAGGAAATCTTGAGATACCCATGCCTCTTAACAATGCCAAGAATATCCTCCGCTCTAGCTTTATGAATCAAATCCCCAAACGTGGATCCTATTGTCAGTGGCAGCTGAATAACCAAGTGATGCAGGCTGTATTTGGCATATCCTGTCCTGTTCTCCTGCCGGGTAGAGGTTTCTGCCATCTTCTCTCCCTGAATAGATGGTGAGATTGGCCCCGAGACACCAGAGCATCCTGCCTGCACAGCAAGAATGTAAACAGGCCCTGGTGTTATGTCTGTCTTACAAAGCCTGATTTCATAATCTCAGCCATTGTTAGTCATATACGGACTGTGGTGGGAAAACTCGTCAGTAACACTGAAGTCAGGATGTGTGACATCCAGTTAGGGGACAGTAATGATTTCCGAATCGCATCTCTTTTTTTCCCAGTAATAACTCAATGCCTCTTGCCCAGAATTAATGTTTCAATTAAAATAAAAGATGGATTGTGTAGCGTTTCCTGGACTAATATGTTTTTCACTAGATAGTGAACAGGAAAGTATGGATCTAAATGACATGCAAGACAGATGCAGGGCTTCTATACTTCACTGTAGAAATTCATGGATGCATCAGCTTTCACATCATGGATTTATACAGGTAAGGTTTTGACATGTTGCTACTTGCTTCCAAGCAGCCCCATAAATGAGCAGTTATTTGGAGCTGATAACCATTTGCTAGACTAACTGAGAAAGAAAAAAAGATATTTTTTCAGAAGAGATTTTTAATGAACATGTTTGATTGAGATGCAACAAATAATACCTTTTGTTATACAGGCTAGATGGTATAGCAATGATCAAATGTGTCAAAAATTAGTGAAATGTGTATCATGAAGGAAATGTTTTGATCTTGGTATGGTCTCTCTCGTGAATAATGCCATTAGCTCAGGAGGTTGCTCTCCTATCCCTCTGCTCCAGAGCAGGTTATGTTCAAATTAAAGACCTCAAATGCTATTAGACTGAAGACTAGAATTTAAACATATGTATAAAATACATAATGATGAAGGTTCTAGTAATCACTGATGTTTTGATGGTGTACTCAAGATATAATGGTGTAAACTTAAGGTATTCTAACTTTTAACATATGTTAGAATAATATGCATGAAATCTATCACAAAATAATATGGGTAAGATGTGGAGAAAAAAGTTTGAACATGTCTGGGCATGTTCTTTGTAAAAAATGGCCTAATAATAACTTATTGCGCATGTTTTCTGCAAAGTGAGATCTCGGGTGAAATATGATAACCTGACATCATGATCTGACCAATAGACTTAAAAAAAGTATAATGATGTTAAAACTACCACTCCTATCATACGCCCGATAGGCGTGGGGGAAAAAAAGACCAATGCTCACAGCAGATAAGACGGGTTCACAGCTCAGTATCTTCAGTTCTTCTTGTGGTGTTATCACTGCTAAGAACTAGTGCTGTTTTTTTTTGTCGACAAACAAATCCATTGAAGATCTTTAAAGAAACTTTTTAGACATTTGAACACAGTCAAGTCATAGACTTTGGCCTTGATTTGTAATTTAGTTTACACTTCATCACTCAGTTGTTGAATGATTTCCGACGAATACCGGTAAGTCGGTGTAATACGATGCAGCGGTGGATTTGTAGTGGGATCACACTCATGTGATTGTCAGCAGGCAGCCGTAGACGTAGTGTTCACTTGTCATAGTTACAGTGGCGCCATGCCATTATATCGCAATGATACAGAAATCTTTAACAAATCCGTGGATCCAGACTATAAACTGTATCACTGCCAAGTAATGATAATAGTAAGTGAAACAAACAGCATAGTGAACAAAAATATTTCAGATATCAGATCAATGAATATAAAACACCGCCCACTAGTCAATCAGTTCTCTTCCTGAAGACCAAGTGGAGCTTGGCCAAAGTCGAAGCAAGAGTTTATAGTGTGTACGCCTTTTTGTTGAAGATAAGACAGACATAGATTGTCAGTGGAGGGAATTTCAGTCTTCCCTGTATTATTTCTTTCTTCTTTTCCTTTGAAAGCAACTTCAAAGCTGTTATTTTTCTACAGGTGTTTGTGTGGCAATATAATGTTGAAACATGGACTGATGCAGCCTTGTACTTGTTTGAAGTGCAGTCACCAGCTTGGATGTTTTATTGTTTATTCTGTTCTTATCAAGGCCATTGAACACTATTTTTGCAGCTAAAATAATAAAGTGCCTGAAACATTGCTAGTTATTCAGACAGAGGTCACTTTTCTGTGAATATTCTTTACGGCTACATTCAGACATACTGCTGACAGTGAAGAGGAGAGATGTTGTGGTCATTTACATGAGTTTAAACAAGACACCAAGTGATGTACAATACATGTTAACTCAGTAACAGTAATAGCAGCTTATCAAAGTGTCCAAATAACTGACAGATATTTGTATTCTCACACAGTAAAACTGAATTCATTTCAATGTAAAACAAACAAACAATAACTTTATTTGTTCCCTGGGGGCAATTCAAGGAAGTTCAGGACTCAACCTGAGGATGACTGTGTGTGACAAAATTCAGTTGGCAATTTTTTCTCAGCTTTCCTTCATTATTCCAGAGCACCTGGAGACAAACCATGCAGGCACAAGGAGAGCACATGACAGAGACTCCTGCAGGCCATCAGGTTCAAACCAAGAACTGTGCTTTCCCTGAGGATTTCCAAATACTCTTATTTACATGTTGTATGCCTGAATTTAATGTGTAGAAACGGAAACCAAACTTTGTGATTTACTTGACTAGCAACAGCTGGTTACAGGGACCACATGAAACTTTTCAGATGTTGTATCCTCAGTCAAGCTGACATGAGATCTGTTTTCTTAACTATACGTTAATTTGTGTTTGTTATTACTATTACTTGACACTCTGATGTAAATGTTAACATTTTTGTACTAAATTTAGGAAAACACACATTTAAGTCAGAATTTCATGCATTTTGTCTATAATCGTTCAGATCTTCTGGAAGGTTTTGATCTTTTAATCCATTAATGCACAACATGGGTCAAAAGTGACCCAATCCAACGGAAAATGGGTATCTCCTGACCTGCACTGCACGTCAAAGGGTTATAGATGTTTAGAGAACCCTGAAAGAATCTTGTGACTATCAGGCTAAAAACACCTTGTCATAATGTATAAATCTGGTGTCATGTAGTATACAAAAACAATCACAGTTGCAATAATACATTTTTTATTCAATATAAGTGACTAAACTTTCTCACTCAACAATGTTGTTGTTATCCATTTTCAGAAAAAGACTGCAGGGCCATAAGGCAACAGTGACGTGCGGTAAGGTTCATGGCTGGTGAGGCACTGACTCCTCAAGAGTCAGATTTACGATTGTAAGAACTGAAAAAAGCATCTTATTTCACTATTCATCCAACAGCATGCAACTAATGATAATGCTTCATATCCCATCAGCATTCCTCTTTCAATTACACTCACAAACCAACACAAACATATACACAGGAACATATTTGTCCTACAAAGAACTTTCTTTTATAGCTATGGATAGAGCACCCATCTTGTTTTTTAGGCAATTCTAATATACTGTAAACAAATTATAGTACAGAGATGTGTGCGGCACAAATTTAATTTTGACCTACAGTAAAAAATTCTGTTATTTTTCAAACTTTAAATTCTGGTGCTTTAATAAATTTTAATAAAGTTTGCCTATCAAAATGATAAGAAAAAAGAATAATTCTTGAAGGCCAAAAATTTATTTATCAAATACTATTTTTTTCTAATTACTCCCATCCTATTTAAAAATAAAAAAAACCAAACACTTAAAACCAGTTGCGGCCTTACCTTTATTTCTAAATGAAGTCCATGCGCCGATCCTTCTCCACGAAAAGCTCTATGACTTGGTTGTGCCAGCACTGCAGCGAGAAAGCACCTGCCAGCTTGCATACGCTCCCTTGAGTTGAGGCAGAGTACTGCCTGCCTCACCTGCTGACTTTTCTCTGCACTTTATTGTGCGATCAGCAGGAATAGTTCTCTCACACATACATAAAAGACATTACATAGACTGCAGAAAGTCATGGTGTATAACGAATATTTCTGTACAGTTCATATTGGCGATATGCTGAGGAACAGAAACGGGCACGCGTCATGCAACCCAGTTTGTATTGGATCATGCAGTCAGACGTGAGGCATAGTTCGCCCCTGCCTCACCCGGGGTTTCTGCCCTGGATTTGATTGGAAAAACTCAAATTCGGAAATTTTTACTCAATAAAATGTCAGAAATGTGTAGTCATACTGCAAATGCATTTTTAACACAGATCAGTGGAAAATATTAATATTTATTTATGTACACTTTGTTATTTCTTTTTTTTGTCATGATGACAGGTGAGGCAGTGCCTCACCTGCCTCCCCTGACCGCACGTCACTGTAATGCAAATTTAAACATTAACATTTGCAAATCAGGGTTCAATCAAGTAATCAAAAATTACTCTTGATACACCATGGAAATTTTTACCAAAGTTCAGGGTAATCCATCAAACAGTTGTCAAGAATCATCACTCAAAATCCCAAATGTGATGCAAAGGTAATCTATCCTAACGATGTGGAGATAATTCAGACTGGACTCAAGAGTTGGAGCACTAATCAGTCTTGCCATTCACAGAACCACACTGCTAACATAGCCCATCCTCCCAAAACCCAAAAGTAGATGCCTAGACAAAATGTGATGATAATACATGCAAAGTTGAAAGAGGCTAAACACATAATGAGACTACCTCAGTACAAGTGAACAGACATAAAACAATAAAGTGAGCAGATTTTCTTAAATGCTGAAGAATTTTCATTTTGGAGCGTAAGTATCAGTGATTCAGTACACACACACACACACACACACACACACACACACACACACACACACACACACACACACACACACACACACACACACACACAGTAATTTCTAGTCCATTTCTTTTAGGTCATCAAGGTTCTTTGAACCCAAACCTCACTTGGGTATTCTTCCGCTGAGTAAACCTCCCATATTTTTCTTAAACCTCATCTTTTATCTCCTTGCCCATGGAGGCAATTATCAGTGTTGTCACGGCATTGTGACTCATTAATGAAGCTTTCATCCCTGGCTTTCTGCCGGTGTGGAGGCCTGCGCCATCTTTGCCAGCTTAATTGGTGCTAGCAGCGCTTGTTCACTTTTCAGGCCCCTCACTGAGAAATGATCTGAGGAGGAGGAAAAGGGGAATAGATAGTAATGTATGTCCTGAAAGTCTTTGATAGATCTCTCTCCTCTGCTCCTAACCCTTCTCCAAACTAATTCAAGTTGACCAGAGATGGAGAAGCAAGGTTTCTAGTATCCATCAAGTGCATAGGACAATGACTGATGATGAAGGAGAGAATCTCTAGCTGAAACATGCCAAGCACAACAGCTCTCTCAAAGGGGCTATGGGTGGGAATTTGAGAGTTATCGCTTGAGAATTTTGCCTAATGTCCACAAGCATCCGTCAGAACTCCATTGATAAATTATTCATATTTAGGTTTGAAATACTAGTACAAGTTTGCGTTGCCTCTTGAGGTGCTTCTCTTAGTTCTGATACTGTATCAACTATATCATTATGAGTCATTTTGTATGTTATGTGATTCTCTGCAGAGAGTTGTTAGAGTCTAATTTAACTTGGTTTCAACACTTTTGTTTTGGCTCCCATTTTTTATGAGATGAACTCAAAGATCTAAAACTTTTTCCACAGACACAATATCACCATTTCTCTCAAATATTGTTCACAAATCTGTCTAAATCTGTGATAGTGAGCACTTCTCCTTTGCTGAGATAATCCATCCCACCTCACAGGTGTGCCATATCAAGATGCTGATTAGACACCATGATTAGTACACAGGTGTACCTTAGACTGCCCCACAATAAAAGGCCACTCTGAAATGTGCAGTTTTATCACACAGCACAATGCCTCAGAAGTCGTAAGATTTGAGGGAGCATGCAATTGGCATTCTGACAGCAGGAATGTCAAGCAGAGCTGTTGCTCATGTATTGAATGTTCATTTTTCTACCATAAGCTGTCTCCAAAGGCATTTCAGAGAATTTGGCAGTACATCCAACCAGCCTCACAATCGCAGACCACGTGGAACCACACCAGCCCAGGACCTCCACATCCAGCATGTTCACCTCCAAGATCGTCTGAGACCAGCCACTCGGACAGCTGCTGAAACAATCGCTTTGCATAACCAAATAATTTCTGCACAAACTGTCAGAAACCGTCTCAGGGAAGCTCATCCGCATGCTCGTCGTCCTCATCGGGGTCTCGACCTGACTCCAGCTCGTGGTCGTAACTGACTTGAGTGGGCAAATGCTCACATTCGATGGCATCTGGCACGTTGGAGAGGTGTTCCCTTAACGGATGAATCCCGGTTTACACTGAATTTACAGAATTCCGTTGGAATGACTAATAATACTTGTATCCCAATTTAAAGTACTGAAAAGCAAAAAATGTAATGCCCTTTTTGTGTCACAAGGTCTAGTTTAGAGTCATACCTGTAGATATCATGACATGTTGACACTCATTTGCAATGCATACATGTAATTATAACATACACATACAAATTAAATGTATTAACTTGAATTCAGGGAGCTCTGTAGTAGTTCATGGTTGATTAATTTAAAAATAACAACAATAATGTTGAATTTTACAGTATCAGTGCAGTGGGATTAAACATGTTAATTTAATTGTACACTGTCATGTTACAAGCAAAAGAACCTATACCAAGTTATAACTTAGGTATATCTGAGTTATAACTTAGGTATACCTGAGTTATAACTTAGGTATACCTAAGTTATACCATTACACTTTTTGAAGGTAGTCACCCTTTAACAACTAACATTTCAAAAAGAACAAACATACATAATACTACCATTGGAATGACTACTAATACTTGTATCCCAATTAAATGTACTGAAAAGCAAAAACGATTTGACATTACCCATGCCATTTTGAGTAAGAATATCTCAGTAACTACAAATATAACCCCGCTGCTTTTTGCACAGTGATAGAAGACAGATGGAACTGTCTTGTAGAAAAATTTGGGGTCTCTGGTATCTGTCCCACACTGAGATTTTTGCCACCAAAATAGCCCAATTAAAAATCTCATCCAACTTTGGAGCTCATATTTTCCAAACTGAGGTACTAAAAAGCTCCAGTTTGCTAAGTTATCACACAAGTTTGTGTAGAATGGAACCCAGGGGTGTTAGAACACTTCTGTGCAGTATTTCTAGTACTTTTAAGGTCCCAAACCCCACTCGTGAGTAGGTATCTCTTAATTTTTTAGCATTTTTAGCAAGCCCCCATGGCCTGCAGAGTGTAGGGAAACACCTGAGGATGTTTGTGGGACACTAGCTACATGCAGAGGCCTTGTTTACCAACTCACAGCTCTCTGGTATGTCTATAGGCTGAGAAAAAAACACTTAAAGATGCAAAAAATGCTGGTGAGGCTTTTTATAGCCCCAAATTCTGAAATTTCAGACCCCCACAACTCAGAAAACTATTCGAGCTACAGGCCTACAATTTTGTATAGAAGTACTTTTGTGACTGTCTCATGGCATGCAAATTTAGGACTAATTTGAAATGGTGCAGCAACACCCCCAAGGACTATCTGGTCATTTCACCTGGAATGACCCAAACCGGGAATTGTCTAGCTGTGAGTTGACAGTGCTAACTACTGAGCTACTCTCTCGCCCAAATACACTACATGGTTTTTTTTTTACGACTTTATTTTATTTTATTTTATTTGAGTGCATATAATTTACCAGCGTGTTTAACAAAGGAGACCCTCAAGTCTACACATCATATAATACTATATAGATTGCCAGGCTTTTCCAGTCCACAATATTGAATATTGCAATCCCCGTCTCATTCAGATCATAACGTCATCCATTTAAGTACAACACCCAATACACACACTCATAAAATAATAAAACCGAGCAAAAACAACAACAAAAAAGCACAGAGTAACAAACAAACTAAAAAAAACATTATCACATTAAAACAGTGCGACATATACGTTAATGTATTACCTAATGCCTAATGTAATAATAATTAATAATATTTTCCCCATTTTGCATTGTACTTTTCCCATCTGTTGTACATCCTATAAACACTGTTCATAGGATGCCACCGTCCTAGCTGACAGAACCAATCATTCAAGGGTGGAATTTCAGAGTTCTTGCATTCTCTCAGTAGAGTCTGTCTGCTATCATTATTGCTGTTTGTATGAATGAAGCGTTTTGGACACCATCTACACTGCTGGATCTCCGAGCACATGATAATCCTGGGAGAGAACTCAAAATCGTCACCTGTATTTCCCTTAATACAAGTTTGTATCTTTACTCCAACATACTGTCCATAATTTGAACACTGCCACAGAGCATGAAGCAGGGTTCCCTTGTTTTTTTTGGACATTTCCAACAATTTGGTTGTGTTCTTTAGGCCTAGTTTATGTAATTTTGTTGGTGTCCATTAATAACGATTAACAATTTTAAATTGTATTAATTTTATCCTTAAATCCCTTGATAGAGTTTAAAATTCTGGCATATTTCAAGCCATTCCGACTCACTGAATGACAGCCTCAGGTCGGTCTCCCAGATGTGTTTTAACACAAGTGATAAATTACAATTTTGCTGTATAAGTTTTGAGTAATACTTAGACATGGCATGATTTGATTGTGAATATTTTAAGGATATCTTTGAGATCTTTGATCAATTGCAGATATTGCCAGAAACACTTTTGTGGGAGGTAGAACTCTTGCTTCAAGTTTTCAAAAGATTTTAATGTATTTTCTTTGTATAAATCACCAGGAGTTTTAAATTCCACTGTTAAACCATTCTTTCCAGATAAAAGGGGCCTTAATAATACATACTTTGGGTTTAGCCATATACTTGCTTCTGAGCTCACTATATGGGTTTTAAGTATGCACCCACATCCTCGACAGAATTCTCATAATTGAAACAAAACTACTTTACATTCCATGAATGTCCATTTTCAGGTGATGGGAAAAATGGTAGTTGTTTTTATAATCATTGTGTTGCAGCTATCCAAGGCCAAGCCCACAATGTTCTCTTATAGAGTACTCGCTAGTGTCTATGTAAAGCTGTGCAGCTGTTGGACATTAAGCAACATACCATTCATCAGAATGCAAATGGCAATGTAACTGTTTTCACTGTATATGTATATTCTTCAGTAAATTCAGTATTTTTAGGTAGGTAGGTAGGTAGGTAGGTAGGTAGGCAGATACTTTATTAATCTCCAAAGAGAAATTCACAGTTCCAGCAGGATGAAAGGTAAAAACATAAGAGCATGCAAGTTACATATAAGACTATAATAAAATATAAACATATAAACATATAAACATCTGGCAGTTCATTTATTTATTTTTTTGAAAAAAAGGAATCTCTAATGACCTGCTTTGTGCAATTTCTTGCTTTGATATGATGTATAATTCATTGCCTGGGCTCTTTTAAGGCCTTGTAGTGTCTTTAGTCATGTTCACCAAGTGGTTATGTTTAAATGAAAGGCATGCTTGCAAAATTTTTGCTATTTTTCCTTCACACGGCATACCATATTATGTTCATACATTTATAAATTTTCTAAATTCACTAGCAAAGACCACACCATCAAATTGAAGCGAGAATAACAGTGGAAAGGGCAGAGTGGTACGTGTAGATGGTACGACAGGAAGGAGAGTGATTGAGGTGTGGTCCTGCTCTGAACATCAGCTAAAGATTTTATTCCATTTCACTAGCAAGACCACACAATCACTTTGAAGTTTGATTATCTTTTTGGATGCAAATGAGTGTTATGATCTGAGCTAATGTAGTGTGGGGGAATGCTCTGTCAGGTATCTGCAGTGGCTCTCTGGCCGGCAGACCACCAAGAAGGAGTGGGCATAACATAGGTCTTGAACAGATGAGAAGTGGATACACTTGAGGTTATGGCCTTGATTAGGTGGTCTGGAACCCTGCAGCTGGAAGCTACGTCAATACAGAAGGAGTAGCCAGAGAACATGCTAGGATCTGGATGTCTTCAGGTTTGCTCGAAGTGGAATAGGAATTGGGATGGGGTTGTGACTTGACCAGTCCTCTGTAACAACCGAGGGTTTGGAAGGCAAGACATCCTGAGATTTCCTGGTCTGTATTTGGTGTATTACAAATTTGTAAAGGATTAATGTGAATCTAGTTTGAAGCACATAATGGGTGTTGGACCACCCATGTGATTGGTTGGCTTTGTTTCAGTGACAGACCAGGGAATCTTATACAGGATGTGGAAGAGGTGCCACAGGATGGTGGTGTGGATCGAACTCAACTCGTAGGTCGATGTTGCGATGAACTCTGTGAATCAAAGGAAGGCCAACATAAACACTTATTCTCGGGTGCCGGCTAGAGGTTGAGACACAGGACATTGGAATGCATTGATGGCTTTGGATAGAAGGACAGATATCGGTGGAGAATGATCATAATTAATAAATTATGTTGAAGTAATTTGGGTGTTTTGAGTCCTAGATGGAGGTGAGCAATATGAGATGCAGCTGGATAATGTAGCTACATTGAATGATGGAAAGGAGGAACAGAATCTATTTAGGGACCAGTTCAAGTTTAGCAGAGTGAACAAGGATGGATTTTTACACACTGCAGTCTTTTATCAAGAAATCATCTTCTAAAGTTCCACTTCTTTTGTGTTGAATTTCAGTCTCACGTTTAATTTTTTGTTCAGGTGTTTATTAACTTCAGAATTTACAGGTGAAGAAACAGCTATGTCGATATCTGATTTCTGACTCAGCTCTTCTGACTCTTCTCTTTCATCTTTTCTTTTGTATGGCAAAGCCACACACACTAACTCTGATTCAAGGAAATGAGCCATAATCCTTTAATTGATGATTTTGTCTTCTGGTGCAATGAGTCCTTTCCATAATTAAATGTTTAGACAAGGTCATGATTATTAAGTTCAGGCTTTCTGTTTTATCCCTGAGGTTGCAACCATTCTGAGGTTTAAATGTAATACTGTTGGGGAAGAACTTAACTACCCTTTAGACACAACTGTGTCGAGGTTTATTCAAATAAGTGCATATGTTATGTACCTTGGAACAGCTATGACTTATACACCAGGGATGGTTCTTTTTTTTTATTCTGTTGAGAGAAATGATTATGATTTGAACGTATGTGTGTGTAAAAACAGGAATGCTCTGAGTGAAACTTTAAATCAAGCACAATATGAACAATTAATGGTTAGCTTCAGATTTGCATAATTCATTTGTTTCATCTTATTTATTATGTACTAAGTTGGTTGTCCAGAGATAGAATAACTGCTTGGGACAACCAGATTTTGATTTAGTTTTAGTCTTACCTTTAAAAAAAAAAAAAAATCATGATTTCCCTTTTTGGAGCAAGAGCTAGTTATGGTCTGTGAAAATGTTAAGAGTTGTAAGACATTTTCACTTCAGGTATAATAGCATTTATCTTGACCCTGACCTTTGTTTGTAAACAGGACAAAGAACTTCTACATTATTATTTTGTTTTTTACATGTAGAACAATGTCAAAAATGTTAAACGGCATATTTTGTGTTTTTCATTCTGGATAATATGTGTACATCAACTAATCCCTGAGAAAATAAGAATTACCTTCTCAAAATGGTCTTGAATAGTTTTTTCTTTAATGAAAGCATGGATTATGAACTGGGGATACAGAGAACATAGCGCATTGTTGATAATATAAGGTCCAGTTTGAGTCCTAAAGGGCTCTAAAAGTCAGGCTATCTTGGCCTTTGATGCTTTGATTTGGACCTTTCTTTTTTTTTTCTCAACTCAATATTAGTGCAGTACTAAATTTCAGGATTCCACCTAACACATGTACGTGGAATGCTCCTTTCTCCTTCACATAAGTAAAGCATTATCTAAATGTTGATTTTTCTTCCACAATTAGTCTTTTTATTCAGAATACTGATGGCACTACAACCTCTAAACTCCTCTGCAAGAGAATGACAGCATAGTCGGTGAGTAAGTGAAAACTGCAGTGTAAAGGTGGTGGATAAATACACTATTCTGTTCCCTCATTTAACGAACCCAACCTTCTCCAAACAGCTTCGGCCTCCATTCTTTTGTGGTGAGTTACTCACAGTTTAGCTATGCTGATTTACAATACACTGGTTTTTAGTTTCTATTGTGTAATTTGCTATGGCCATTTCCTCTAACCACAGTCTGAGTCCTCAGATGATTCACCTCATACTCCAAGTCAAGACCACATAAAAGACCGAGCTTTCACCTGCTGCTGATGCCTCAGCTTCAACAGGAATATGTGAAAAAAATGTCATCTACACAGAACAGTCATAGGTCAAATTTGTCATTGAAACTATTATGCTAGTCTACTAGCAACTACTGGTTCATGAACACATTAGAAAGAATGACATTATATAAGATGATATAAATAAAATGAAGATGTAGAAAATATTATAAAATTAAATGAATAAGAATGCTTGCATATAAAAGAGTGTGATGCATGTGGTTGTACCATGTGGCACAGAGTAGTAAATGAAACTGTAATTGTACATAGCATCATAGGCCATACACACATCCATCCATCCATTCTCTTTACACCGCTTTATCCTCACTAGGGTCGCTGGAGCCTATTTCAGCTGACTTGGGCGAAAGCAGGGGACACCCTGGACAGGTCACCAGTCTGTCGCAGGGCTACATATACAGACAAACAATCACTCTCACATTTACACCTACGGGCAATTTAGAGTTATCAATTAACCTCAGCATATATTTGGATTGTAGGAGGAAGCCGGAGTGCCCGGAGAAAACCCACACATGCACAGGGAGAACATGCAAACTCCATGTAGAAAGATCCCGGGAAAGCCAGGACGCCAACCAGGGATCTTCTTACTGCAAGGCGAAAGTGCTAACCACTACGTCACTGTGCAGTCCATACACACATAGTTTTAGATTATATTGACTATGTTTTTTGGATTCTTTAAAAACAAGCATGAAGTATAAAAAAGTTAATATACCTATAGCATTCTAATTATAATAGATTAGGTTCTTAGGCTTTTAAATGTAGATGACGGTCTGTTACTTTCAAGCCCTTGCCAAATGAGCTCATAAAATGCTAATTAGGTCTGTCAGTGGAAGCAAAAACTCTGAATTTCATAGGGGGATCATTCTATATTTCCTGATTTCTGTTGCAAAAGAATTTTTTTAGTTGGTCACTGATTATCCTGAATCTTCTTCTATCTTTGGGAATTCTCTCAGTTAGATTCTTTATTTCCTCTGACAATACTTTTTTAAGTCGGTACATGATGCAAACACACAGATAGATGCAGGCCATAAGTCGAGAACTAAGAAAGTTCTAACGTGAGCACCTCAGTTTATTAGCATGGTCAACAGTGAGGCTAGCTGGAAATCATAGGTTGACTTTGTTTAATTTGATGATCATAGGCTTCCTAACTTCTGCTCCAGGTGTTTTCACTATTGTTGCATTGAGTTCCCACTGTGGGGCCTGTATTTTTAATATAGCAAATCTAAGCTATTAAAAAACATTAATTGATTACATTCCTCTTAATACACACTGTTTATATGTGCAGTAAATGCACATGCTGTGTGGTTGCACCCCATCCTTTCCATGTGTGGCTGTGTATTCCCTCACTTCGTGCTACTCAGTGACTTCATCTCTGCAGTGTGTGTTGCCAGCAGCTGAAAAACAACCCAGTACATACAGAGGGCTAAATGAATCCCATATTTTCCGTTCTGCCAGTGTACTATGTATCAATTTCTTCCCCACTGTGCCAAATTGAGATAAATTTGATGCCCACTTGCCAAAAATATGCTTCCAGAAACAGAACCTGGGTCATTTAAAGTCAGCAGCAGAGCAGCCCCTGTTCCTGCTTTCCAACTTGAATGGATGGGATGTGGCTTTGAATTCATTTCATATTAATCAAAACTGGAGTAATTGTACCTGTCATTACAGTCACCTTGTGATATAATATATAAGGAAGATGTGGTGAGAACCACATGTCCAGTATGAAAGACTACATCCAGTAGAAACAGTGGTGGCTGGTTACCGGCCTGTGGCACCAGCTCCTCCCCATGTTATTTACATGTTGCAAAAATAATTTGGACAAATGAAGATATAAAACAAAATGAGTATTACTGTCAGTAAACCCACATCAAATTTAAGTTCACTCAAAGGTTGGTGACAGCTTGTTGAATTGGGATCAAATTTGAAATTGACAAATAGCTTTTTATAGTGTGTCAGCGTCTAAGACCAAAAGTTGGCCCTTTTTGTTTAGTCAGATTTGTAGTCATGTTTATCGGTCAGATAACAAAAAATGTTAACTCTCAGAGATAGCAAACAAAAACAGTTGCAAAGAAGAATATGACTCATTTCTTCAAAGTAAGGTATCAGAAAAAGAGTTTGTAGAAAAATGTTTGTGCCAGCCGGTAGTTTAAACAATGTGGCACGATACTCAGCTCTAATTATAGGTTGAGTGATTGCATAGTCCGGAAGGAGAAGAATATTTTACACTTCCATGTAACCTCATCAGACAAAACGGCAGAGTGAACTCTGGTTGAGTCTAGTCTGTGCTTGGTGGTCAATATCTGACTCTACTCATGTTTTCTGAGCTTTCATACTTTCTCCCTTCTCCTTTTCCCCCTCCAGCAGTCTGCTGTTGCGAAACAAGGCACCCAGTGTAACAAAGAGCAGCTGAAACAC
Source organism: Acanthochromis polyacanthus (assembly GCF_021347895.1). Lineage (NCBI taxonomy): Eukaryota > Metazoa > Chordata > Actinopteri > Pomacentridae > Acanthochromis > Acanthochromis polyacanthus. The sequence goes on along the minus strand of NC_067118.1, from coordinate 15,227,022 downwards.
AAACACGCCAGCAGGCAGCATTCCCTTTCAACTGGACCGACCTCAGCACAGAGGAAACTCATCCTGCTCTGACATCCCTTCTCATTGCAATATAAGCCCAGCCTCTGAGCACTAATCCTCTACACAACACATCTAACTGTAAGGACAGTGAGGACACTGTAAATGCAAGGCCAGACACCTCTTTCAAGTTGCACTAATCAATACTGTTACATTACATTAGATCAAATATCTGAAAATCATAAGTGTTACTTGTAACAGTGAACCCACAGAGAACTAACCAACAACCAACAGTGCAGCTCCAAGTAGCATTTTAGTTTATTTTAGTTCATTGGTTTGATTTGTCATGTTTGCAAACTGAAGAAGCAGTAGGCATCGATTTTTCAGTGACAAACTGATTTCAGCTTCTTCTGCGACCCTTAAGTGCCCCTTCCCTACTCAAAAGGGATGCAGCTATAAGAATTGACCAGAAAATGAAAAAAAAAAAGAAAGAAAAAATGATCATAAATTTTAAAAGATTAAGAAGTGGACAAAAGTTCTGTAAGTTTATAAGGTGGATTCAAAAACATTTCCTGTATCTTTTGCTCTTCTTTTTTGTTTACATATTACTTGGTTTGGATAGAGCAGACTGCAAATCTTAGTTTTGCTTTATGAGCTGGCCTGAGTATTGAACCTTGAAGGAATTGAGAAGTAGGAAGTTCAGCTTCTGTGGATTTTCCCCCGCTGTCAGCATCTTATACTGGCATTGTCATTATTCCTCAACAGCAAGAACATTGTTTAACACTTGTCCATCTTGCTGAGTCATGTTTCTTGACCCATGACATTTTGATTTCACATTCATTTCATGTTGTCACAAGTCAGCATTTAACCTGGTGAGTACTATGACCTTAATACAGATAGAAATAATAGACAAAACTATTACCATGAGATCTAAATTGTCATTAAGTCTTTCAGTGAGATTTCTCTAGTCTCACCCCAAATACCTTTTAATTGATTTTTAGGAGTATTTATCTCCAAAAATGGAACAATCCACTCAATGTCAACTTTTATAGTATGATTGTAGAAAAATGCCAATCAAAGACAGTATGCTGTACAGGTTAACAAAAAGCAGTATATTGTACAATCAAAAGGAAGGTCAGGGTGATGTAGTTTTGCATGAGTAATTATCTGACTATCTGGATGTGGTAAACCCCACCCCTGCTACTTCAAGCAGGGTAAATCAAATGTTAAACATTAGTTGCAGATTATCTCACCTGGGCCTGTGAGATGATGTTTGCACAAGGGACCACATACTGCTTTTGCAACATGGTGAGGAAACAGTTGGCAGGTAAATACTATTGTTTTGTACAGTGACTCAGCGGCAGTAATGGGGAGTCTGGGTTAAAGCCATCTGTGTGTTCTGCAGACATGCCCGACAATGTGAGCAATGTGTGCTGGAGCGTACACAGCCAGTATCGGGCCCAACTCTTGACAACCAGAGGTGGTACGCCCTCAGGCTTCCGACAAAGCCCATATGCTTTCCATGAAATGGTAATGTTGGGCTGGGATTGAGATTCACATCTTTGGACACACTGTGATACAATGTAATGCGCACACATCTTAACACACATAAACCCACACACGCACACACACACACAAACGCAACACACAGCACATACACACACACACACACACACACATCCGTATCAAAGACATCAGAATCCCTCTCAGGGTAAATTGTAATGCTAAGTGGGCACAGGGATGACTGATGATCTGAATGTTACGTATTAAATGTATGCAGCTCACAATTACAGGGCAAGTACCTCAAACGTAGAGTACTTTGCTTTCAGTTGTTATACCTGCCAATACGGGGAAGATCAAACAACCTGTGACCAAAATCCATACTACCTGGACCCAAATCAGATTTTGAATCCACATATTTACCATCTTGTCAAAGGTTATTTTTATTCAAATGTGATCTTTACTAAACATCTAAATATCCTCCTTGTTCTGAACATCTGACATAAAAAATTAAAACAATAGCACATCTAATTCTGACCTTGAAAAGACATTATTTAAACCACTTTCAGTCGTGTTTGAAACAAGATCTCATAAAGGGAGTGTTTCATAAACTTCCAGTGACACACAATATGGTCATCATCAAAAGCCTTCTGATTTTAACTCTGTGTCATTAGACAGTAAGATGTCTTCTTCATTAGTGGTAGTATTGAACTGGTCTTGGTCCAAAATTAAGACAACACATTGAAATCTGTCATTTTGATTTAAACCTGGAAAGATTGTACTCTAATTCTAGATTAGCAATTAAACTGAAGCAGATTACTGCCGATAACCATGTTACCTCCTTTGTACAAAGTGTCAGATGTCCTTGAATTGTATCCTTTCATTGAAGTGTTCAGCTGACATTAAGTTGGATTTGGTTAATTCATTCAAAGAGTTTTCAACTAATACTGGGCTCACAGTACAGGAGTTTTAATATTCTAACACATTTTGAACTCAGGGCTGCACAGTGACTTGGTGGTTAGCATGGGCGTAACCACCATCTCAGAAGTGAGGGGGACAAATTTTTCAGAGCGATTTATCATTCTCTTACATTTAATTGCACCGTCCTTAGTGGCTAAAGAACCACATAATCCCTAACAGCCACAGTACAATATCAGGGGACCAACTAGGCTAGTTCTTTAAACTATAAAGTATAAAACTTTAAACTATAAAATCTAAAGTTTTAGTGGCCAAACTCTAGTTGAGTTGACAACAATGTCCCTTGAACATCTACTGGACGAGTAGCCAAAGGTGCCAAACACTGAACATGAAATGATCAGGACTGGTTTCTCCCTGCAATAGATATCTTATTTTCAGGAAGTTATAATCTCTCCTTACCTGTAAAGACCCTACATCCTTGTCCCTGCTGCTGGCCTCTGATCCATCTCCTCCCTGACTCTGCTCTTTCTGTTATGGCAATAAACGTAAAAAAATGTGGTAAGAAAAATTCTGAAATAGCATTAGGAAGAGTAAAAATTGCAGTAGAATTTAACCTCAAAATCACTTTAACCCATAGATACATATTTTTTTCTCAGCCCCTTATATATATTTTTTTCACCTCTGCAGACCCTGCATGGTCAACATTACTGCTGGCCGCCGCCTCTGGTCCATCTCCTGCCTGACTCTGCTCTTTGTTATGGAAATAATCATTAAAAAATCTGAAAATCAAAATTCTGAGATAGAATTAGAAAGAGAAGGAGTAAAAAATAGTTGTAAATTAATACCATAGATAGCCTATTCTTTTTTTCTCCTCCCTGACTCTCCTCTTTTGGGACCAAAAGACTTAAATACATGGAGAGCAATTGTGAGCACATCTTCTGCCCAGAAATGAAAGAGGACTGGGTTTATTCCAAGAATAAACTAATTAGCAAGTAATGTAACAAAGGCAACCACATTTGAATTAATGTTAACTAGCTTAACATATTGATATATTGCCACGTTTTACCTTGTCATCATTTAGCTAACAAGTCTAACATTGTTTGCATCCAACAAGGTCACACAACTTACACGGTTTGTTTGGAAAAAACTGTGTAAAGTTTTTTGCTTCTTGCTGGATCTGGCTGGTTTGCTAAACATTACTCCAGACGCACGTTCAGCACTGCTCAGCACAGCAGCACGTCTCCTGTGGAAGACCTGCGTTAGCATGCGCTCATGGTGCATTAAAAGACGGCTCGGGAAAACACGTTACTGGATGCTAATAACGGGTTTAGCTGTTGTAACGGCTGAAAAAAGTGCGGGGGACAGAGGGGACAGATGTGGAAAGTGCGGGGGACATGTCCCACGCGTACCCCGCGTCCATTACGCCCATGGTGGTTAGCACTTTCACCTTGCAGGTAGACGATCCCAGGTTTGCGTCGTGGCCTTCCCGAGATCTTTCTGCATCAATTTTGCATGTTCTCCCTGTGCATGCGTGGGTTTTCTCCAGGTACTCCGGCTGCCTCCCACTGTCCAGAAACTTGCTGAGGTTAATTGGTGATTTTAAATTGACCATAGGTGTGAGTGTGATTGCTTGTCTCTATTTGTAGCCCTGTGATAGACTGGTTACCTGTGCAGGGTGTCTCTGCCTTTGCCCTTAGGGTTACAACCCCTTGTAACCCTAATGAGGACTAAGTGGTGTATAAATATTGGACGAATGGATTTTGAAATGGAGTTGCATCACACACATAAAATGAGAAGCTTCACAGATATTCTCTCTCTAATTTCAAACAAGCAGACACTACAAGATAGAGACAACACATCACATTGTGCAGGGTATTTTTAAGATTATCATGCCAGAGGGAACAGTCAGGGAGCAGTGCTCCACCTCACTTGATCTCATGGGGAAGCAGAAAGAAACAAAATAGAGTGTGGTGCAGCAACTTCCTGTGACACTAATATTGCTTTGCAGTCAGAAAAAACAAAAGCAGACAACTCATCTCTAGATGAGAACATGCTTGGGAAGATGAAGTCAACACCAGTGAGATCAGGGAGATTGTATCAGTTTTAGTATCTGTTGCCGTAATGTAAGCCTTAAGGGTAAACAATTTGGGAGGCATAAACAGCTTACATTATTGATTAATCTGATAAATAGAAACCTAGTACAGATCACTAACCTCATCAGCTGAATTAAGTCACATGTACGTGCCTATATCCATATTATTTTTGCACATGTGTGCACGCACGCACGCATGCACGCACGCACACACACAGTCAGTCATAAATACCAACACGTTTACAGGGGCAGTCATGCAAAACAGTTTAGACAGCAGGCCCAGGTGTGTGCCAGACTGTGCAGCTGGATGGGGGTTCATGCTCCATCCCACCCCTCCCATATGCACCCACACACATTCTCCAAAGCACTCTCAACACCCATATCCCTTCTTCAAACAGCTTAACCGTTCATACCATCATTATCATGTCTGATAGGTGCCAGGCATTCTGTCTGTTTTACACACACATACACACACGCACACATGCACGCACATATACACTGCTGACAAATTGACTCCCATCTCCCATCTATATCAGTTACACAACAGATCACCTATGAGGACAAACTATCCACCTATCCCACCTTCATATGAATTTCATGTGTATAATGTTATGTTTAATGTTAACTAATCCACAATCTGAACTGATAACAACTGTATTATTTTTTTCATCTTGCATTAAAAACATCACAAGAAGGGCACAGATGACTTTGTGTATGACAGACACTGCTGTATAAAGTGCAGTTAAAAAAAGATGGCTGCACATATTGAGGAAAACTAAACAAATCCAATGCCTTAAGCAATGCTTTAGTGACAGTGGGGAGAAAAAAAACTCCTTTTTAACAAGAACAAACATCTAACAGAACCAAGCTCAAGGAAGGCGGCCATATGCCTCAACTGGGTGAGGTGAAGGTAAAGGGGTTAGAGAGAACAGGATAGCAGAGAGAAATTCACATTGCCTAGGAGAACAATAAACACTGGAACGTTGGCGATGCTGGTAACTGCAGATCAGAAATGTGCAGCTTTAGGTCCAGTTCTGCACAGTGGAATAGTGGTTAGTGCTTTCGCCTTGCAGTGAGAAGATCCCTGGTTTGCGTCCTGGCTTTCTGCATGGAGTTTGCAAGTTCTTTTGCATGTCTCCCTGTGCATGTGTGGGTTTTCTCCAGGTACTCCGGCTTCTTCCCACAGTCCAGAAATGTGTCACAAATTCCGATCAGTTCCTTTGAACATATCTGAGCTTTTATTTGGAAAGTGTAGCATAGTTTACAGAATGTTGTTGACTCCCTGAAAATGCCAGCGTTTTTCATGGGCTACTGGGTGTGAACTCTTATTTTGAAAGTGAATCTAAACGTGCAGACAGTTTTGTATGTCAATACATGTGTGAGAAGAAACAGAAAGAAATACTGTTCGGTGAGCTCCTTTGACACCATTTGAAAAGCCAGCATATTTCAGAACCACTGGTAAATGTTCTGTAACATTTCAGAACTTTAATTTTGTAGCTTTGTTA